>NW_027223752.1:238963723-239403852 GCF_028538775.1 Myotis yumanensis
AAAATACGCCTCCAGACTCATCAACAAAACACAGCCACGATATCAATTACCAGTGTGAGGAAGTGGAGAGGGGCCATCACTACACATCTTTCAGACACTGAAAGAATAAAGGCCCTGGTTGGTGTGGTTCAGTTGGATGGGTGTCGCCCGGTGCACCAAAGGGTTACCGGTTGATTTCCAATCGGGGCGCATGCCTGGGTTTCAGGCTCAATCTCCAGCAGGGGCGGGCGTGTAGGAGGCAGCTGATTGATGTTTCTCCCTCATCAATGTTTCTATCTCTCTTTCCCTCTCCCTTCCTTTTTCTAAAATCAAAAACATTTTTAAAAAATAAAAATAAAAAAGGATAAAGGGATAATATGAACAACTATGCCAGCAAATTTTTTAACTTAGATAAAATAGACAAATTGCTTACGAGACACAAGCTACCAAAGCTCACCCAGTAAGAAATAGATATTCTGAGTAGCCCTATTTCCAGGCCAAATGACTTCACTGTGAATTCTATCACACGTTTAAGAAATAATAATACGAGTTCTACACAAACTCTTCCAGAGCACTTTCCAACTGATTCTGCCTGGCCCAGCATTACCTTGACACCAAACCACACAAAGACATGACATTACAAGAAAAAGACAGACCAATACTTCTCATGAACATAGGACTAAAAATTACTTAACAAAAGTTTAGCAAATAAACCAGCAATACATGAAAAGAACACATATGACTAGGGGGAGTTATCTCAAGAATGCAAGGTTAGTTCAGCATTCAGAAACCAATCAATATAATTTACCATATCAAACTAAAGAGGAAAACCATGGAATCATTTTAGTAGATGCAGAACAAGCATGTCAACATCCATTCAGGATAAAGGCTCTCAGCAAATCAGAAACAGAAGGGAACATCCTCAACTCAACAGGAGCATCTGCACAGCTGGCCGCTACCATCAGACCTCATGAGGAAAGGGTGAGTGCTTTCCTAAGGTCAGGAACAAAACCGTGTTTTAGAAGATTTTTCAAAAGATGGTGGCAGTAGCAGTATAGTTTTTGAATCTTCTTAAATCTCTATCCCAACCCCACACAAAAACTAACTGGAGCAACTAGGGATAACAAAACCAAACCCAAAGATGATTTCTACAGCACACGAGGTAACGACAAAGTGAGCCCGTGAACCAGAAAGTAGAAGGGGCAGGGTTGTCGCAGGCAGAGCACATGTTACCAGCATGGACCATGTGCCAAACCTGAGACTCCCAAAAGAACCAACAAGAACTCACCTGGCCCTACCTAGTTTGACTCAGAGGATAGAGCATTGGACTGAGGACTAAAGGGTTCAGGGTTCGATTGTGGTCAAGGGCACATACCTACCTTGCAGGCTTGTCCCCCGGCCCTGGTCAGGGTGCGTGCAGGAGGCAACCAATCAATGTGTCTCTCTCGCATCAATGTTTCTCTCATTGTTTCTCTCCGTCCCTTCAACTCTCTAAAAATCACTGGGAAATATCCTCAATAAATAAATAAATAAATAATAAAAGAACTCATTAGGAAGCTCAGAGGGCCAGGTTCAGAAGGGCAGCTGAAATCAGAAGGAGATCTGCACGCTTTAGAGCACACTATCCACAACTGTCTTTCAGGACAAAGTCTCACACTAAGAAATTTGTAGAAATCGAAATCCAAACTGAGCACCACAGACCATCAAGAAAAGAGAAGAGAAGAAAAGGAAAACAAGGTCCCGATAAAAGCACTGGAGGGAGCAGAACCAGATTCCATTCAATCAGCTGCCATTTTTCAGCACTTCACAAACACAAAACAAGAGGGAGCTCTAGAGCCATGACTTTGGAAAAACTTTCCTGAAAACTAATTTCATGTAAAAACAAACAAAAAAATAGCATGCTCACACCATACAAAAATTACTATACAAAAAAGGACAGAATCACATCCCTACAGACAACGAAAGCACACAAGAAGACACGTCCACAAAACATGAAAATGATAACCTATTATTTCTTAATAGGTTTTAATGATAACCTATTATTTCTTAATAGGCATTAATAACGAAAGTGAAAAAAACAACATTTAATACAATTAGGAAAATAAATAAATAAGTAATAATTTAAAAAATAATTTGCTAAACAGAAAGTTGGAGAAAAATTAAAAATATTTTTTTTAAATCAAGGAAATGAAAGGGATAAAAAGGATTTGAGGAAAAGGATAATTATGGAAGACAAACCAAGAAAATCCACTATGCACATAACAAAAGCAAAGCAACAAAATACATACAAACACCAATTCAAGAAAATATAGCTAAAATAGCGCTGGCCAGTATCACTCAGAGATTAGAGCATCAGCCCTTGCACTGAAGGGTCATGGATTCGATTCCTGGTCAAGGGCAAGTACCTGGGTTCAGGTTTGATCCCTATTTCAGCCGGGGCTTGTGCAGGAAGTAACCAATCCTGTGGGTTGTGGGCTCGATCCCCAGCAGGGGGCATGCAGGAGGCAGCTGATCGATGTGGATGAATTGATGTTTCTCTCTCCCTCTCCCACCCTCTCTCTCTAAAAATCAATAAAAACAGCCCTACCCAGTTTGGCTCGGTGGATAGAGCATCGGCCTGCAGACTGAGGGGTCCTAGGTTTGATTCGGGTCAAGGGCACATACCCGAGTTGCGACTCGATCCCCAGTGGGGGGGCCTGCGGGTGGCAGCCAATTAATGATGCTCTCTCATCGTTGACGTTTCTATCTCTTTCTCTCTCTTCCTTCCTCTCTTAAATCAATAAAAATATATTTTAAATAAATAAATAAAAATCAATAAAAACATATTTTTTTAAAAAGAGGTTAATAGTGAAGAGGGTAGCTGACTGATAAATCTGTTTATACTTGTGTGGTGGTTATAAAGGTGTTCATCTTAAAGTCATGTGTGAGTTATACATCATTTGTTCTATGCCATCTATATATGTTATACTTTACAAAAATGGTTAAAGTTTGTTTCTAAGTTTAGGTTTGTTTCTAAGTTTAGATTTCTTTCTCCCTTTCTTTTTGTGGTATGACATTCTTAAAATAAAATTTCCTTTACCTCTGATTAGAAGACAATATGCAAGTAACTATATAACATTATTCTTTTCTTATCGAATTCATATGAAATGTCACTGGACTCCATTAAGAATCCCTATGAAAACCTTACTTAATACTATTTGACCTCAAGAGGGAGGTCTGAGGTAGCAAATTAAATGTCTCTAGAAGTTAGTGAGCTATGACTCTGGTGAATATCAGTCCACCTCTAAGAACACCATGGAACAGACAGGTAACAGCAAATGCCAGGCGACCTAACGGAAACCAAGACCTGGTGCTGGTCACTCAGAAGCAGACCATCCACTAGACCCACCAGAGCCTGACCCAGGCTCAGTACACAGGGGTCACATTAGCTGATGCTCCAGTGACCCTGGGCTCCACCTTTGACAACTAATCATTCTTTGCTCACATTCTCACATGCACCCAATAAATCCAACATTTTCCCTCTGGCTTTCTGTTGGAATTCTGTTTCTCACTTATTTGCAAGCAGCAGTGAAGAATGATGGGTAAGAAACGTTGGCCTGACTGAAATGAGTTCAGGCAAAATCAATGTGCTATCTATAACCATTATTTCTGCTCAGTTTAATTCACACAGGGTCTGAAAAGCCACATAAAAAGTCATGTGGCCCAGCTGGTGTGGCTCACTGGTTAAGTGTCGACCTATGAACCAGGAGGCTACTGTTCGATTCCAGGTTGCAGGCTCGATCCCCAGTAGGGGGGCGTACAAGAGACAGTCAATCAATGATTCTCTCTCATCATTGATGTTTCTATCTCTCTCCCTCTCCCTTCCTCTCTGAAATCTATCTATCGATCTATCTACACTAATAAAAGAGAAACATGGTAATTGGCGTACGACCGCTACCCTTCCCATTGGCTAATCAGCATATCCTTATGCAAATTAACTGTCAGCCAAGATGGCGGCCGGCAGCCAGGCAGCTGGAAGCGAACATGAGGATTGCTTACTCCAGGGACTGCAGACTGCAATGGTCCCCGCCTCACTTTCCGGCCTCTGAGCTACAACTCTAAGAAACTATGTACTATGTTGCAAATAAGAAGCTAAACAGAAACCGGCTTTCAGTCAGCCCCAGACCGCAACGTTGTATCGATGTTTTCAGCAGCGAGGCCTCAGAGCTAAAGCTGGCCCAGAATAAAAAAAAAAAAGAAAACAAGGAGCGGTTGGAAGCTTTTAGTCACTCGCTTCCAGAAAACGGCCCTCAGCCCCTCATCCAGACTGGCCAGGCACCCCAGTGGGGACCCCCACCCTGATCCAGGACACCCTTCAGGGCAAACCAGCCGGCCCCCACCCGTGCACCAGGCCTCTATTCTATATAGTAAAAGGGTAATATGCCTCCCAGCACTGGGATCAGCAGAGCAATGAGGCTCCTGGCACCGGGATCAGGGTGACGGGGCAGCGCCCAAACCCCCTGATTGCCCTGTGGCTCTGTGAGTGACAGGGGGCGGGGCCACAACCCCCTGATCAGCCCTGCTCTGTTCATGACAGGGAAAGGTGTCCCAACCCCCTGATCAGCCCTGCTCTGTGCCTGATAGGGGGGAGCTCCCCAAACCCCTGATTGCCCTGTGACTCTGTGTGTGACAGGGTGCAGCGCACCAACCCCCTGATCGGCCCTGCTCTATGTGTGACAGGGTGTGGCGCCCCAACCGCCTCTCACGGGCCCTGCTCTGTGTGTGACAGGGTAGACCCATAACCTCTCCATCAGCCCTGCCCTGAGTGTGACAGTGGCGGCGCCCCAACCCCCTGATCGGCCCTGCTTTGTGGGTGATAGAGGGTGGTGCCGCAACCCCCCTGATGGGCCCTGCTCTGTGAGTGACAGGGGGCAGCGCCCCAAACCCGATCGGCCCTGCTCTGTGCGTGACAGGGGGTGGCACCGAAACCTCCCCATCGACCCTGCCTTGAGTGTGACAGGGGATGACAGGGGGCGGTGCCCCAACCCCCCAATCGGCCCTACCCTGAGCATGACTGAGGGTGGCATAGCAACCTCCTGATCCACCCTGCTCTGTGCATGATGGGGCGGTGCCCCAACTCCCCAATTGGCCCTGCTCTGAGCCTGACCAGGGGCTGCACCTAGGGATTGGGCCTGCCCTCTGCCACCCGGAAGCAGGCCTAAGCCAGCAGGTCGTTATCTCCCGAGGGGTCCCAGACTGCAAGAGGGCACAGGCCGGGCTGGGGGACCCCCCCCCCCCCCGCACAAATTTTTGTGCACCGGGCCTCTAGTGTATATATAAAAGTCATCTGCCTGAAAAATAAGTCTCACTGGCTCATAAAAAAGGGAGCCCTCTACATTCAAGACATTTTCAGGCTTACAGCCTATTTTTTACTAAAACACATTAATTTTCAAAAAACTCCATTCTATATATTACATATATTTCAGGAAATTTTTCCTGGGAAATGACAGCACGTACAGAGTCAGGAGGTACTCACTCATGTTCAAGGCAGCCATTCCTCCTTGTGGGGCCGCCGGGTAGACACTTGGAGCGTTTGTGGTCATAAAATCTGCAATCTGCTGTAATGCCAGCAGGCCAGTGGGGTTTTTCCCCTTCTTAAACTGTTCCTGTATCATTGATTCCAACTCTTCACAGAAAGCCTAGGAAACGGTAAATTCCAACAGTGAGACACCATTTCCTTTGTGTTTCTGGAGAAGGCAAGGGTAACTTTCACGCAGACTGAGTTGCTGTTTGTTTTCATCCAGTCCTAGGAAGGTGGGTGGACACTCTCATATATAACTACTTGAAGCACAAATTGGTACATTCTTTCTGGAAGGAATTTAACAATATAAAAGCTTAAACATTTGAGCAGGCATCCTATTCCCAGGAATCCTTTCTAAGGAAATACCTAGGGATGTTCTCAAGATTTATCTGTAAGGATGTTCACCGCAGCAGTACCGACAGAAGGCAAAACAGGTGTGTCCACAGGTGAAAGTGCAGAAGACTAATGAGATACACGGACCCACCTGACCAGCAGCCGCCAACCTTTCGGACCTCACGGACCACAGTTGGCAACCGCTGCACCTGACAATGGAATGCTATGCACTTTCAACATGAAAGACCAAGTAAATGGCATAAATGTACTCTTGACATATATTTGAGTTAAAAGGTTATAAAGCAACACAACCAGTTCGTTTAAGAGCAGATGCATATGGAAACGTAGAAGGACTAAAAGTAATACATTAAAATGCTCACTGTAATTCTGTGACAGAATCACTAGTAATTTTCATGTTCTACTTTACGCTTCTCAGTATTTTCTTCATAATACAGTTTTTAAATTACTTTAAAGTTAAAAAAGAAATCCTAAAATATTCATCCTTTATAAAATAATCCTAAATTAGGCAGAAAGGTTAATAAGTTGGGTTGATAGAAATTTTAACATGAAGTCACTACTGAAATACACATAATTTATAATTTCCCCCAAAATTATTAAAATGATTTTCACATATCCTATAAAGAAATAAATATTGTCAAATAATTATAAATAATATTTAATGTGAAAGTGTGAGTTCACTGATTATCCAGACCCGAGTATAAGCACTCCGAGGGCTGCTGTACGGCTGGTTCTATGTTAACCTTACTTCTAGTCTCTCACTGCTTGAGCTGAAAAGATAGGTTGCGAAGGGACAGAATAAGTACACCTGTCACTTGAGGGAAGCAAACAAAAGCAAATGCAGTGGCATTAATTCAATGGCATAAAAGAATGCCAAGAGCCAGGAGCCCCTGCCTACCACACCATGCTACCTAATGCCATCCATCATACTCTGCAGTAGTCAAGGGGGGAGGGAAAAGCTGGCAGGGCCTTGGACTGCAAGGAAAAATATATCACCGACACATGGTTCTGGGGCCACCTTTGATGGCAATGCAAACTGCAGGGATACATAAAGACATGCACAGCTGTAGGTAAAGAGAGACACAGATGCCCTACTAAACCTCACCGAGTGTGCTGGGCACAGGGCATGCAAAAGCTGAGTTCAACAGCTCCCTGCCCTCATGGGCCCTCAATCTGAAAAACCAATCTATGTCCATGGTTTTCAAATCCACATACAGCTCTAAGGGAAGCTCAATTCAACATACACTACAACATGTGCTACACACACTACACTCTGCACTAGTCCTCTCTCTGCTCCAGGGTCCCATGCTGCACTTAGACGGGACTGTAAGGGGACTTGGCTGTCCGCGCAGTGCCTGACATACGAGGTGCTGGAAGTTTACTTTCTCCACTCTATCCCTAGTGATTTGTTGCTTTTATGTAGGAAAACTGCTCAAGCCAAAAGTCTAGATGTTAAACTGATTCTTTTTTTCTTCTCATATCTTCCTCTTATTTATCCCACATTCAAAATAAGACTCAGATGAGCCTACCCTCTCCACCTCTCCAGCAGCGCCCTGACCCAAGCCACCGTCACCTCTTGCCTGGAAGACGGCTTTCTCCCTTGCCCCACAGGATGCTCCCTTCTCTACCCCGAAAGCAGACTGAGTTCTGTAGAAACTGAATTGCGTCTTTCCTGTCTGCAGCCCTCCAGTAACGGCTGTGCTCTGAGTGCAAAACGAACCCCTGACCTGAGCTTCCCCAGCCTTCCAGGACCTGCTCCCTCCTCCCTGTCCCTCCTAAGCTCACACACACTGGAGCCACCAAGCTCGCCCAGGTGCTGGGAGTGCACGTTTGCCCCTCCCTCAACCTGGAATGGTCCTCCCCATGCCCCCGCACAGCAGCCAGCTCCTTCCCCTCTCCGAGTTAGATTCATCTTCCTCCCTCAGACAGGCTTGAAGAGGAAGAGGAAGGAAAAAGATAAAAAGTATGAACAATAAAATGGCAATAAATAAATATCTGTCAACAACTGAACCTAAATATCAAAATAAATGAACAAGGAATCCAATGAACAAAATAAACTGAATAAAATAGAACCAGCCAGAGGCCTAGCAACATGGAACAGACTGACGAATCTCAGAGGGAAGCAGGGAGGGGACGAGGAGGGATTACATGCATTACCTACAGACACAGACAATAGGGTGGTAAAGGCCTGGAGCAGGACGGAACCAGGTGGAGGGGGACCATGGGGAGGGTGGGTAAAAGGGGGGACATCTGTAATACTCTCAACAATAAAGATTTTAAAAAAAGAAAAAAAAGGCCTGTCCTAACCAAGTCATACACAACCTAGTCATCCAACTGTTCTGTTGGTTCCTTACTGCATATCTTCAACTAGAATGCAAAGTTTGAGACTTCATCCAGGTGCTTACACAGGTGTTACATATATGTCAAAACTCATCAAGCCGGACTTAAGACCTGTGTACTTTACATTACACCTCAGTAATATGTGAATAACAACCACCAAACAAATAAATCAAGTTAGAGGCCAATTCCTTGAACAGCACATGAGATAATAAACATGAATAAAACAGTCAGTGACTATCTGCCAATGGCATCCCACAACATGACGATAGTAAAGTAAGAACAGATGAGAAGAAGGCGGTCCACAGGGCAGCAGCGTCCCCATGAGGGAAGATAAAGACAGCTCCTCTACCTAGAGATGCAAACAGAAGACACTTTGTTGGGGTGACTGTCGTTCAAAAGCTGATCAATCAGTCAATCAGGCACTGCCGAGGCCTACCATGGGCCCGGCCCGCAGCGAGGTATTGTGGAGGAAACAGTCCTTTTTAAAAGGTGCCATAAATAAAGACTGAGAAGCAGTGAGAGTAAAAAGGAGAAATCAACACCTGCTACCCTTTATGACCCTGAAGATTTTCCCGTTGTCTGATAACTTGAACTAAATGGAGTTCTCTCAGCAGCAATACACATATGGAGGTGCTGATTGCCTGTGTTAAGACAACCTGACTATGACACACACAACAGCGCGCCAGAGGGCAGCACTGGAGAAGGAAGAAGATACTTGGAGAAGCAGCTGCTCTTACAGGACTCTGCAGAATCATGGACACTCTCTTCTTCTGCTCCATCATGTTGAAGTCCTGGCGAAGGTCAGGCGCCATGTTCCTCTCCCGCAGGTATTCTGGATTATTCTCGTCCACCCTGTCGAAGTACCTCTCTTTGTGAGGGGCTGTGGTCGGGGGTGGTGAGGTCACCACTGCAGCCTGAGTATCACCATTCATTGCACAATCTTTCTAGGTTCCTACAGAATAAAAATGAAAGAAAGTATTGTTTCTGAATCAATGTGCAACAGCATTTCACAATGAGCACGCCAGCCTGACAAATACATCTGCAGCGTGAGGACCTCTGACTGCCTGACATCGGAGCCATGACGTGGGAGGCTTCTTTGTGGCCCTGGCTGAGCAGCCATCTCCACCCTTGCACCAGCCAATGGCATTTCTTATCCTTGCCATTGTTCTTCAGCAGACAACAGAACAATCTAACAAAGCTACTATGTCTTCTCACAACCTGAAGGACCAGATAGCAAAAATTTGATAAGACAGTTTAAAGTCAGGACATTATCCCACAACTTCATTTCTGGAGAAATTTGATTTATGTTATTTTTCTAAAAAAGTTTCAGTAGTGATTTTTCGAAAGATTCCCTAAATAGGTCAATAAGGGAAAAGGCTGCTCACACATCTATGCACACAAATAAGAAATGACCCTCTTCAGCATCACCTTTTTGGTTCAATAGCAGGTACCAAAAATGCAACATGCCCTACTTTGTGAATAAAACCTAAAAAATGCCCCAAAGGCACAAATTTAAGTCTGCTAATATGTGCCCAGCACCAAGAAGGTACTTACTTTACATTCTTTTTAACCCCAATCTTTTATTTGCAACTAGAGGCCCAGTGCATGAAATTCATGCACGGGTAGGGTCCCTAGCAGCTGCCAGCTGTCCACCGGGGCCTCCCTTCCCCAGCTGCTGGCTGGGGCCTTCCTTCATTCTGCGCCGCCCCCTGGTGGTCAGCACCCATCATAGTAAGCAATCGAACTCCCGATGGGTTGAACTCCTGAGGGGACACTTTGCATATTAGGCTTTTATATATAGATAATGTTCAAAGATACTAAATTATGTTCATCTTTAACTACTAAATCTCTAAACCAAGCATGTCAAACTAAAAGGTTAACAAGGGCCAAATAAACAAGGTTTAAGTTTATGTGGGCCGCAAAAACACAAAAGCTTCAATTTTCATAGAAACATATGTTTATTTTGATAGAGACATGCTGAATTCAAAGGGCTGAAATAAATGAGTCATCGTTAACATAAGATAATAGAACAATTTAATAAATATTAATATTTTTCTTGAATATTAATTTACCAGACACTGAATAACTGCACAAATTAACAAGCCTAACACAAATAAAGAAAAAAAATACTTTGTGGTACCAACAGCCAAAGAATCAATTTAAGAAAACTTTTTTTTTTAAAGAAAAAAATCAATTTGGACATTGCCCTTCTAAACCTAAAGATATGATAGAAATAACAGCAAGCTTAACGTAGCAGTATTTCAAGGACTGAAAGACAAAGCATGAAAATAACAGGGGACTAAAAGTCAACACAAAATAAAAGAACCGATGACCTAAAATGTAGTCTTTAAAAGTACTGTTCTCTAAATGCTTCCTTTAAAATTTTACTGTTGCCCTGACCGGTTTGGCTCAGTGGATAGAGCGTCGGCCTGCAGACTGAAGGGTCCCAGGTTCGATTCCAGTCAAGGGCATGTACCTTGGTTGCGGGCACATCCCCAGTGGGAGGTGTGCTGGAGGCAGCTGATGGATGTTTCTCTCTCATCGATGTTTCTAACTCTATCCCTTTCCCTTCCTCTCTGTAAAAAAAGATCAATAAAATATATATTTAAAAAATAATAATAGCCGAAACCGGTTTGGTTCAGTGGATAGAGCGTCGGCCTGCGGACTGAAGGGTCCCGGGTTCGATTCCGGTCAAGGGCACGTACCTGGGTTGTGGGCACATCCCCAGTAGGAGATGTGCAGGAGGCAGCTGATCGATGTTTCTCTCTCATCGATGTTTCTAACTCTCTATAAAAAAATCAATAAAATATATTTTTTAAAAAAAAATAATAATAATAAAATTTTACTGTTTACTTTAACCTAGTTTGCTCTAAAAGAACAACCCAAGAACAAAACAACAATGGTTGTCTGACATTTCTCTAGAGGTAAGTGAAGCTGAACATTCTGAGCCAATGATAAAATGTTCTATTTCAGTTTTGTTTTTTTTTAAAGACAAAAGGATATACAGTATATTAACTTCTCTATTACTAAATGAGTCCTGCACACCGCCCACTGGGGACTGAGCTTTCAAAACCCAGGCATTATTGTGACCAGGACATTTTAAGACATTTCATCAGTAAATAGGAACACGGAAACACTTAAGAAGCAACCAGAGCTGGTTCCTGGTTCCCAGAGCTGGCTGGAAGAAAAGAAACTTTGTAAAACCAACATGCTAAAGATAAGGCAGAGACTGCTCCGTTTTTATTACAAATTGCTGTGTGAATGGGATAAGATAGACTGCAAACCAGATATACATGTATTTCATTCCTTTAATAAGGAAGTCTATAAACTTAAAATACACATATTCTGAGCCCAATAATTAAAAATAAACATTCCCTGGCCAGGTGGCTCGGTTGATTGGAGCATCTTCCCGTACGCCAAAAGGTTTTGGGTTTGATTCCCAGTCAGAACACATACCCAGGTTGTAGGTTCCATCCCCGGTCGGGAGGCAACTGATCAATGTTTCTCTTTCGCTCTCTTTCTCCTTCTCCCTCTCCCTCTCTCTCTTAAATCAATTTTTTTTAATTTTTAAAAAAAATCCTCAGGCCCTAGCTGGTTTGGCTCAATGGATAGAGCGTCAGCCTGTGGACTGACAGGTCCCGGGTTCGATTCCAGTCAAGGGCACATGCCCTGTTTGCAGACTCGATCCCCAGGAGGAAGCGTGCAGGAGGCAGCCAATCAATTATTCTCTCTCATCATTGATGTTCCTATCTCTTCTTCTCCCTTCCTCTCTGAAATCAATAAAAATATATATATATTTTTATATCCTCAGGTGATTTTAAAAAAGAAGTTATCTCTGATAATCTCCTTTAGAAAAATAAATGAATAAATAAGTAAACAAAGAATTCGAGTTTTAAAGTACAAAGTCTATAGTACTTGGTTTTCTGTCAGTTATGGCTTCAGGTTTCACTAATTTAAAGAGTGTGTTAAGACAGCAAATTTTTCCTAGGAAGAACTCTACAAAAAATTATTACTTAATCCAATATTTTTTTATGGAAAAATACAGATTAAAAAAAAATTCTCTAAATATGGGGCCAGGTGGGTACTTGAAATATGGGGGGACTTACTCTGTATAGTACATGATTGTCTAACCACTGTATTGTACACCTCAAGCTAATACAGAATAATTGCAAACTGTAACTAAAAAAAAAGAAAGAAACCAGATTCAGGCTTTCACAAAATAGGGTGAGGCAAAAGTAGGCTTACAGTTGTTTGTATGGAAAATAATACAATTAATAAATATTAAAACAAAAATAAACTCTGTTTTGAGTAATCACAACTCTAAACCTACATTTGCCCCACCCTGTATTTTCCCCACTTTGGGGTTATTTTAATATCTGAGTAGGTTTATTTTTTATCTGAAAAAACAATGGATTCCATATCTGGCTTAGGAACATTCTAATTAATAAATCTCAAAGAGCAACAGTTTTACTTTGTGCCATGCCAAATAACAAGATGGAAATCCATCTGGAAATAAATGTTAAAAGTAGCTTTTTGTTTTGTTAAGAAAAAAAAGAATTCTGGAAACTTAATTTTTAAAATAGAAACAATCAATGTTTAATACACATATGACTTAACATAAATATTAAAATCTCAATACCATATTATAAAACTAAAGATTCTTCATGACAATACATATGAGATTATATAACATGTTTAAGTGAAAAGTATAAGATTCCCTATTCTGTAATCTTATCGACATTATAATTATCACACAGACAAGATTATATCATGGAAAGTAAGCTGTATTAAAGTTAAATAAATTGACTCAAGAAGCATATAAATTGCTACGATTTTACCTGTGTAAAATTTTAAGATGTCACAAATCTTAACGTGTTGATACCTAAATCAATGAAATCTCTGGGAAGAACACTTTCAGACATACACACCCAACATAACACAAAAGTCTGGGTGAACCACGTCAACCAAGCCTGGCCTGCACATGTAGCGCCTCACGTTCAGACACCTGTCTTGTCCTGCCCACACCATTCTGACTAGCTACTTACCACCCACCTCCTGGAGGCGCAACAGCCTCCGCACCAGTTTCTCTGCCTCTAGTCTCCTGACAACCCCCACACTAATCCACTCTCCACAGCTAGCCAGAGGGAGGTTCAAAATCATGTCATTCACTCCCTGCTTAACCTGATAGCTAATTAAAGGACTTTAGCTGGATCGTGATTCAAACAAACTGTAAAATGAAAGGTAAAGAATGACATTTGGGCTCTAGACAGTATGTCTCCGTTGGTTGGAGCGGTGTACCAAACTGAGGATATACTAACAAATATACCAAAGACTCTTGGGGCCACAACAGAAATCGACACACCAGCAGGGAGAACACATCCAGCGGTGGGGGCAGAAAGAGCAGACAGAGGGTGTTATGGGCTGAATTGTGTCTCCAAAAGTTGATGCTGAAGCTCGAACCCCCAGTACCTCAGAATGTCACCTTATCTGGAAATAGAGTCTTTGCCGATGGATCAGTTGAGATGAGGCGTGCCGCACGGGATATTAGGACACAGATACAAACACAGGGAGAAGGCCACGTGAAGATCAGCGGAGGTGATGCTCCGCAAGCCAAAGAACCCAAAGATGCCAGCGAATCAGCAGCAGCTGGGGCAAGCCCCGGACCAGACTAGACCCGTGGTCGGCAAACTGCGGCTCGCGAGCCACATGCGGCTCTTTGGCCCCTTGAGTGCGGCTCTTCCTAAGCCTTAGGAGGACCCTAATTAAGTTAATAACAATGTACCTACCTATATAGGTTAAGTTGAAAAATGTGGCTCTCAAAAGAAATTTCAATGGTCGTACTGTTGATATTTGGCTCTGCTGACTAATGAGTTTGCTGACCACTGGACTAAACTCTCCCTTAGCCTCAGAAGGAACCAACCTGGACACCTTGATCTTGACTCTGGGCTCCAGAAATGACAGGCAAGTTTCTACTGTTTATGCCCCTCAATTTGTAGCACAGTAAACCCTTGATTTTTCAAACCTCGATTTACTGGATTTAGGATTTAATGGACATTTCTGATCCATATGCCATATGTGAAAATTAACACCATGTTAATTTTAAAATGCTTTTAACCAAGACTTGCTTATAATTAAATTAACAAGTTATATTTTGTTATTAATTCACTTTTGTTTTTTGGGGGGGGTGTTTGTTTTTTTGTTAATCCTCACCCAAGGATATTTTTTCCACTGATTTTTAGAGAGAGCGGGGTGGGGGGAGAGAACATTGATAAGAGAGAGACACATCGCTTGGTTGCCTCCTGCACACGCCCCGAAAGGGGGCCAGGGACAAACCTGCAACCAGGTACGTGCCCTTGACCTAAATCAAACCTGCAACACTTTGGTGCATGGGGCCCATGCTCTAACCACTGAGCACACCAGACAGGGCAATTTGTCAATTTTTTTAACATACCCAATTTGGACATTCAGCTTTATATAATAGACTTTCAGCTTTAGCGTTTAGAAACCTCTCACCCGAATTCATCTATTATACTGAGGTTTTACTGTACAATGTCACAGCAGCCCCAGAAACTAATAGAGGACTATCCAGAAAGCAAACAGAAGAGATGCTTTTACTTATTTTAAAGGGAGAGGGAGAGAGAAACATCGATATGAGAAACTGATAGGTTGCCTCCCATAGTGTCCTGACTGAGGATCAAACCACTATCTAGTTATGTGCCCTGAACAGAAATCGAACCAGGGACCTCTCAGAACATGGGATAATGCTCAACCAACTGAGTCACACCAGCCAGGGCAAGAAATACTTCTAGAGTCTGGCCAGTGTGGCTCAGTGGTTGAGTATCGACCTATGAACCAGGAAATCATGGTTTAATTCCCAGATTGCGGGCTTGATCCCCAGCAGGGGGCATGCAGGAGGCAGCTGATCAATGATTCTCATTGATGTTTCTATCTCTCTCTCCCCCTCCCTTCCTCTGAAATCAATTAATAGATAGATAAAGAGATGATAGATAGAAAGATAGACAGACAGAGAGATAGATAGAGATATTAAAAAGAGAGAGATGCTTTTAGAGCTAAGCAGGTGCTTCCAGGTGGCTCGGGACAGGGGGCAGTCACCTGGTGAATGAACACCTACTGAGCTTTAAAGACAGCAGCACAGAAGAGGCAGCACAGTGAGGGAGTGGTCATGGCCCCTTCTTTCACACATGGTGCCTAGCACCAACTCAAGGAGCTTTAACGACCTGACTGAACTAGTCTCTCTTCCAAACCTTTCAGCCCCAACTCAAATAGCTCCTGTTCTGTGAAGCTTTCCCAAGGCCCTGAGCTTGGCACTTGGCCTCTTGTGTTCCAAGACAACTTATTCTCACCTCCTTCCAGCCATCTTCAAACAAGACCAAATCACTTGTGTAGATGCTTGTTCCATCACCAGTTTGTGGGCCCGTGAAGAACAAGGACACAATTTCTAATTCATTTTTTGTAAGCAAGCCCTGGGAGAAAGTTTCACAAATAGCAGTGACTCGACTTTGTTTGTTCTTGAAGTAGGGTACCTGCTACAAGGGACACCCTAACTTCTCTGGAAGAGCTCCGTGAGGCTCACATCCCTCACCAAAAACCAGTAAGTAACCAAGTGAGGTGATGACTGTGTTCATCAACCTGATTGTGGGAATCGTTTCACAATGTATACACATATGAAATCGTCATGAGGACCCTTTAAATATATTACAGTTTTGTCAATTATACCTCAACTAGAGGCCTGGTGCAGGAATTCGTGCACGGGTGGGGTCCCTCGGCCTGGCCAGCGATCAGGGCAATCGGGACCAGCTGGCCAGGGGGAGGGCCCATGGGAGGTTGGCCATGGGTGCGCACTGACCACCAGGGAGCAGCTCCTGTGTTGAGTGTCTGCCCCCTGGTGGTCAGTGCGCATCATAGCGACTGGTCGACCAGTTGTTCGGTCGTAAAGGTCGCTGAGGCTTTTATATCTATCTATATGTATAAAAAGCCCTTGGCCCTAATGCTGTAACGACCAAAGACCGGCGTGGGTGGGCAGGGCCGTGCGATTTTGCGCGCTGGGCTTCTAATAGATAAAAGCCTAAGTGACTGGAACAACCAGAACGACCGGTTGCTATGACACACACTGACTACCAGGGGGCAGACACTTAATGCAGGAGCTACCCCCTGGTGGTCAGTGCGCTCCCATGGCCAACCTCCCCCTGCTGGCCAACCTCCTGTGGTACTTCCCCCCCGGCCGGCAGGCCCCGGGGCTGGGACGGGGAACTGGGGTGGGTGGTGGTGGTCGCAGCCCCTTTCCCAGAGGGGTCAAGGGCCGGCTCCCTCCTTTGGGCCGGCAGTCAACCTCCCATGCCCTGTCCCACCCCCCACCCAGGAGACCCTGATTGGCTCGCCGCCTGGCCACCATGGTGGTAGCACAGCAGTAAGGGAAGGAGGAAAGGGGGAGGCAGGGAACTGCACAGTGGCGGGGTGCCGACAATGGGGCGTCAGAGTCCGGCGTCCATTCCTTCTGCACCTGGCCCAGCAACTGTTGCCTCCTCTCCGGCCCAGCCCTGATCAGCCTGGCCCCGATCAGCTCCGATCACTGGCCAGGCCTAGGGATCCCACCATACACGAATTTCATGCACTGGGCCTCTAGTATATAAAGCTAGAAAAAAAAGCTTTAAAATAAGTCAAAGTGAAGCCTTTGCTGAAAAAAATGGCAAGATTTTTTTTTTACTGTTTTGTACCTCTTAATCCCTTCACCTTTTTCACCCCACTGCACCCCTCCCCCCTGGCAATCATCAGTTCTCTGTATCTTTGAGTTTTTGTTTTGTTTGTTCATTTATTTTGTTTTTAGATTTCACATGTAAGTGAAACCATATGGTATTAGTGTTTCCCTGAAGAGTGGCAAGACTTTAAACAGGCGTAGAGGAACCGACACTTCGGGCTAAGCCTGGCAAAGGGCTCGGAACAGCGCTGCAGACAGTCCACACCCTGCCGGCGCCTCGGGTGGGAAAGCAGAAGAGACTTGGATGCCCAGGCCAGAAATCCATCACAAACTCTCAGAAACCTAACATTCTAGAAGGGGTGCTGTGCCAGTCAATGAAAAGGGAATCAAACCCGTTTTCTACCGGCAGGAGGGAGCCCAACATTGGATCCACCCCCTACCACAAGTCAGAACCCTCACTGCGCATGTTCCGAGCCAGCTCCCTACTTTCGCAGGACAGACGCCCTCCTATGTTTAAGGTTCCTCTGCACAGCTTCAGGCTGATGAAACACGTCCTGCTCGGGACAGTGAGCTCAAAGCCTTTAATTCCTCTGATCAGATTATTTCTATTCCCATCTCTCCAGATGTTCTTTAACAGATAAAACGGCTCAAAAATCCCCTTTAAAACAGTCACTGTTTACTATGTGGCAAGTACTGATTAGAAACTCATTTTTACGTGTATGAACTCACTTTTTCCTGCTGATAAGAAAACTGAGGCCCAAAGCAGTAATGGGGTTGCTAGGGTCTGACCTCAGGCTGCCTGGCTCCATAACATCTGCCCTAAATTCCATTACTTACCATCTGTGGCCATCACATGTCCCAGCAAGTTCAACTTAGAAAAGAGAGCAAGCTCTGGCAGGGCTGCTCAGTGGTTAGAGCGTCATCCCGCTATGCCAAGGTTACAGGCTCAATCACCAGGAGGGCACATACAAGAATTGCATAAGTAAGTGGAACAACAAATCGATGTCTGTCTCTCTCGCGCTCTCTCTCCCTCTCCCTCCCTCCCCCTTCATCTCTCTAAAAATCAATGAATTTTTCAAAAAGAAAGATGCCTGGGCCATTGTTGTTCAGTTAGTTGGGCGTCATCCCGTGAAACAAAAGACTGTTGGTTCGATTCCCAGTCAGGGCATATGCCCGGGTTGTGGGCTTAATCCCCAGTGCAGGGCGTGCAGGAGGCAGCCGATCAACAATTCTCTCTCATCATTGATGTTTCTATCTCTCTCTCCCTTTGATAAAAATATGTTTAAAAATAATATAAATAAAATAATAAGCATCACTGAGGTATCAAATGAACAGAGTACACAGTATTTTGCATTTCCAGTAGCATGTTGATACCAAACATTTGTTTAAAGTTTTATAGTTGAATACATCTTTTTTAAATTAAATCTTTATTGTTGAAAGTATTACATATGTACATATCTTAAGTGTTTCTGTAGGGTGACCCTCTCCTGACTTTACAGGTGATAAAACGTAGGTTCTAAGAGGCTGTCTTAGCCTGAGGTAGAAACAGCACGGTAACAAATTCTCAAGTTGCGTTGGGAATGTACAGGGTTAAAAGAACCCCCCATTGTCTCTCCTCCAAAATGACTGTGCTCCCACCAGAAGCACTGAGGAGGAGCATGTCTTTAAACCCATGCTGGCTCCACTGCACAGCCACCACCCCCCAAAGCACTGGGTGTCTGCCTCTGCCCACCAAGCAGGCCTGATGCCCCTTCCTCTGGTGTCAGGAACGACGGGCAAGGTTTACTGCTGACCAACAGGGCACTGGCCACACCGGCCCTGGAGCCGACAGCTACTAGGGGAGCACAGCCCCTCGCCCACCGGGACAGACAGACCGGGCCTCATCCTTTTCTGCAGTCTGACAGCATCTCACACTGCGGTCGCAGAGGAGCAGCTCCACAAAAGTGGGTTCAACTGAGGGGTTAGTGGGCTGTGGAGAACCTCAGAGCCTTTCTCACTCAATGTGATGAAGTTCTCTGTCATAGTTTAAATGTTACCCCTTCATTCTATTTATTTCTTTTATTTTTGTTAATCCTCACCTGAGGATATTTTCCCCACCAATTTTTAGAGAAAGTTGGAGGGAGGGAGGGACACACATATCAACTGGTTGCCTCCCTAACCCAGGATAGAAGCTGCAACCCAGATACGTGCCCTTGATGGGGAATTGAACCTGTGACCCTTTGGAGTGTGGGCTGGTGCTCTAACCACTGAGCACACCTTCCAGTACTGACCCCTTCATTTTAAAAGTAGGAAAACTGAAGCTCAGAGAAGAGAGAAGATGGCAGAGAGCAGCAGCCTGGTGGGTGTCTAGTCACCATGCTGCTCACTACTTGTGTGATCCTGGACAAGTTGCTTAACTCCTCTCTGGAACTCAGTTTCCTCACCGATAAACTGGGTGCTGTAGTGACAGCCTTAAGGGATATGGTCAGAAATGCTATTTGGAGCATTTAACAGAGCGGCCGGCAGGCAGACAGTGGACACACAATAAAGGGTGGCTATGATCACTGGACAAAACTAGGACCAAGTGTCCTGGCCAGCCCTGTGCGCATGCCACAGCACCGAATTCCTTCTTGCTCACATTTTTGTTGTTGAGACAAATAAGTAAAAATTTCTGATATCTGTCATAACTACAACTGATAAAATTAGTTTCTCATATAATTTATTTCTCATTATCACTACCACCTTCCTACATTAATATCCAAATAACTTCTAAAGTCTTTAAAAATTCCCACTGATAAAGGGGAAAATTATAAAAGTCTAAAAACCAGAAATGAAAAAAAGGCCAAAAACAAATTTAGACAAAGAAAAATTATGCCTCAAATAACATCTATTTATTAGTTTTACTTAATCAAAAGGGTGCCATTTCAAAAGACATGACAGCACTGAGGAAGAGGAAGAATGCAAGTCTAGAAGACTCTACGCTCAGGATGGAGAGCAGCTGCAGATCCCATGCAACTTCAAATGCAGCTGCCTGGGAGCTAAAGGATAAACTACCTTATTTTCCACTGACTCTATATTCACTTACCCATCAAATATGTACTGAGCACCTACAGTGAGGCTAACAGGGCCAGGCATTGCTCTTCCATCTGGAAGCCTGGGAAATATCAGGGCACAAAACAGATTTCTGCCTTCAGGGAATTTACATTCCAGTAGAGGGGGCCTGGCAGGAAACCAGATAGTAAGTCAATCACACAGAATGTTAGAAGGTGACATCACAGTGGCGAGGGTGTTAGGCACGCCAGGCAGCGAACAGTAGAGCTAAGGCTGGAGAGAGGACTGGCGTTTGTTGTTGGGGAGTGAGAAAGGGGGATGGAATTAGTCTGTTTGCCATCATTTTCTTCAAGCACTGAGATATTTATATTTCATCTACATTTTGGTAAATAAGCAAACAAAGATAGAGAGGTTCACGCAAACCTAACGAGTTGGAAACAACTCTAAACTCTCCCGTCTTGCATCCCTGTTTCTACTCTTAAACTCTTTCTCCACAATCATGTCTTCAACCCGTGCCCCGCCCCTGCTTGATGCCCATCACTGGCTTCCCACAGGCCCTAGAATCAATTTGAAATCTTGACCACAGCCAGCCGGGGCCTGCCCAGTGTGGCCGGCAGCTGCCATTCTGAGTCCCAGATCTCCTAGCCTCCCTTCTGTCTGCACACTCCCAGCTTTCCCGCCACAGCTTTCAGAACTGCTCTTCTCTGCCCAGAACAAACTGAGTCCAGCTACTGGGAGTGTCTCACTCCTGTCAGCCAGGTTTCGGGGAAAATTTCACCTCCAAATGTTGAGACTGGTTTCTCTGGCAACCCAATCCGAGTACCCCAACTCTCAGGTCTCTGAAATCACCCAGGGTGTTCTGCATTTTCTTTCTCTTCAGGGCACTTATCACCACAGTCAGAAAACTAACCATGGAGCCAGACTCCTGCTCTGTAAGCTTGGGGGATGAGTGGTCTTAACTTCTCTGGTCTCAGTGCCCACAACTGAAATAACAAGGCTAACACAGGACCACCTCAGAGTGAATCATGTAACTCGCGTGGCACAGTGTCTGACCCACAGGAAGCACTCCAGCATTATTACTAGGGTTACTGTCAGAAACTCATTGCTTGTCTCCTCTATTAGAATGTAACCTCCAAGAAGGCAGACTTGTCTGCCTCGTTCACTCCTGCATTCACAGGGCTCACACTGAATAGGTCCTCAATCAATAGATATTAAGAAACAAATCCAGTCCAGGTCTACCATTCTGGACTGGCAACGCAAAACTGGACGCCAGAGGCATCTCACTTAAGAAAAGCCATCACTGCTTCATTCAATCACAACTGACGTATGACTGCAGAGGCTCTGGGGATCGAGCAGCTCACTAAGCAGATCCAAATCTGAAGTTCCAAACTGCAAATGGACAGTCTGTGTATCAAACTGGGTTTTGTGTTTTGAGTTACCTGGGTTTTATGTTTCTAAGAATTACGTCAATTCCCAAAGTTGGTAGACAGAGCAAAAGTAGCTTTATCTGCCTCTAATGGGCTAGACTTGGAGACTCAAGCAAGTACAATTCCCAGAGGTAGGGAAATAAGAAAAGCAAGAAAGGAGACTTCTAGACCTCACCACTAAGTGTACTGGTGCTTACAGGGAAGCCCATAGAGACTGCAAGAAGACAAGAAGCACAGGTTGACCAGACACGTGAGTATAGGAAATTCTAAGTAAATTTAATAAGGAAAAAAAACTACCCTGTGCTCCAGTGAAACACATTAGGGGCACTGTTTAACAACACTAGCCTAAGGTGAGAGTATTGCCTTGAAAAATATATGGCTCTATACCGGGGGCACATTTTAATAGTTATGAAACAGGGGGATGAAGTATTTAATCACATAAATGACCTACTGAGTAAATGTAGCCCATACTTCAAGTTGTTCAAATAGCATAGACACAACTGGATTGCAGCCATATAACAAGGCAAATACACAACAAAGACAGGCGTCAACATGGCTAGACAAGGGCTTCTGTCCACCTCTCCTTCACTCTGCAGCCCCAAGTACCTGAAGGCTGAATTGGAACAGGCTGTTTGCTTGGCTATTTCCGAGTGGTTGCAATAGCTCTATTCTTCACCTACCATCTGCCTGAAATCAGTGTGAGGCCAGTAGGTGGTAAGTACATGCGTGGGTGACTCTCAAGTACTACAACTGCCGGAAAATGATGGTAATAAATGGGAAGAAGGAAGGTTTGTAGTCATCAGAGTTCAAACTCCAGCCCAAATACTTACTAGAAATGTGCCCTGGGCAAGTTCACTGTGTGTGCGCCAGTACTTTCACTGGTAGAAGGGGACAATAATAACACCTCTCACAAGACCGTTGAGGAGTGGGCATGATACGCTCAACACGAAGTCCTGCTCACTGGTTAGCATAAGCTTGACAGCCGGGACTTGAAACTCCTCCCCTTGGCTTTCAAAAACCTGGAATACAGCACTGGCTGGTGTTCTCAGTGGTTAGAGTGTCAGCCCACCCACTGAAGGGTCGAGAGTTCGATTCCCAGTCAAGGGCATGAACCTGGATTGCAGGTTTCCCTGGGCTCCGGTCAGGGTGCAAGCAGGCGACAACCAATCGATATGTCTCTCTCACATCCGTTTCTCTCTCTTTCTCTCTCTCTGCCTTCCTCCCTCTTTTCCTTCCTCCCTTCCTCTCTTCCTCTCTCTTAAAAAATCAATGGAGCCTGTCTCAGTGGTCGAGTGTCGACCTATGAACCAAGAGGTCACGGTTCAATTCCCGGTTGGGGCACATGCCCAGGTTGCAGGCTCAATCCCCAGTGTGGGGCGTGTAGGAGGCAGCCAATCAATGATTTTCTCTCATCATTGATGCTTCTATCTCTCTCCTTCTTCCTTCTCTGAAATCAATAAGAATACATTTTTTTAAAAACACCTATAATATAATAAAATACACTTAACACTAATGAGTAAATTAATCTTTCGTAGTTAAAATTCCCTAGAGTTACTTTACTTATCTAAATGAATGTCAATAGCTCCCATATATAAACCCCATTTTTTAAAAAGTACTTAACTTGGGGACTGAGGGAAACCCTATAATTTTTGCATATCCCTTTTGTTTAAAAATAAAAACAAAATGACTAAAAACTAGAAGTCTAACATCTGTATATGCATAGATGCTTTAAAAACCTTAAAATTATGAGCCTGTAGATTAGATTTTTAGAAATGAAATCTTTTCAACTGGGGGGGAAAAAACTTGGAGGACAGTAGAAAAGATTCCCATTCTGTGAACAGCTGACTTTACCCAGACACACTAAGGGGCGAATGGTCACTGGAACCGCGGGAGAAATCCCTCCAGACACAGGCCAGAGCATTAAGCAGTGTGCCCGGAAAGGAGAACGTCTAAAGCCCAGAGGAGCAAACACGACGCCTATCCCTCCCATCTGTCATTTAATACTTAGCTAAGTAACACCAGCACTTTTAACCTGAACTTCACCCGGCTTTGAAATGAGTGAATAGGTCATTCTTTCCCAACTATGCTATACTGTGTGTTGAGAAAAATCTCGAGCCCTGACCTTGCAGCCTGACTTCTCAGGGTTCTACAGGATAGAAATGACCCATCTAGTCAAGTGTTTCACCCCAAGCCTCAAATGAATATTAACACCTCATTTACTTAGGGGACGCGATTCTAACCAGATCCCAAGAGTAGGACATACTTCAAATGATTTCCACACAACAGTTCGGAGCACTTCTCAAAAACTACAGCGTATTTTAAAGAAGCCAATAAAAATGTGACTCAGATAACTGTAGCACCACAAATAAAAGGAACATCCCAGAAAATGTGACTCCTGTAAAAAGTCGTAGTTGTAGGGCCTTGCCTACAGTGGGAGCTCAAAGAGCAGTTGCTGAATAAAATAGCGGGATAGGACATCTTTAAATAACCATTTAAAGAGTGAACCTGACAAAAATGTACAATAAAGGGAACCCCAAAATGGGTTATAGAATTAATATAAAATTTCACTTCCTCTTTGACTCACATACTCTGAAAAGGAAGTAGAGATATCACTAAACTTTCCCCACTTTGGTGGATCAGAAGTGGCTACTTTATCTGGCATTTCTCTGATTAGTAGACAAAGATGAATGCTTTTCATGTATATTTACATCTGAAATTTCCCATAGGGTCTATTAATTTCTTTGTCTGCCTACCTCTTTATTGAAATCTTGATGTATTTATTCCAACAAATTTGAAAGAAAAGTATGTGTATTGACCTTTTGTTATATTTGGCATTCCATAATTTTATTTTTAATGAGTAAATAGTTTAACATTTTGCATATTTAGTTCTGTAAACCTTTTCCTTTGAGTTTTGCTTCTAAAGAAAATGTTATCATTCCTTCACAAGCACATGGCTAATAAAATGGAGCAAGAAAGTTTTAAGACCCTATCTCTGACAAACATTTTACTTTGCTATTTCTCCACAATCTCTGGAATTTTAAACATTTCTCCTTCACCCATCTGGAACTCATCTTGGTGAATGACATTTTCCAGTTATCTCATCACCAATTCTCGGAGACACAGAGGCATGTTTCTTCACTTCCCACCAGGACGTCTCAGCTTTGCACCAGCAGCACCCACTGCTGCCTCATAATCTGCTGCCTGATGAGGAGACGGTTGATCATCTTTTGTACCTCAGTTTCCTCCTTCATTTGTAATAAAATACATTCAAATTATGTGTTCCAAGACTGTAGAGGCAATCCATAAATATATATATATATATATATATATATATATACACATACATACATATATACACACACACACACACACACATATTTTAGTAGATGAAGATATATATATATATATGTATATATCTACTTATATAAAAACCATGGGTGGTGTTCATCACATACAGATGAACAGCCGAGACTGAGCGGAAGGAAGTCAGTCCTACAGGGGTTGTCTTGGCAATGACTTCGCCCTCCCCCAAGCTGTTTCCCAGAGCTGTTTCCTGTAAGGGCGGAGTTTGAGGCAGGAACCCGACCTGGGAGCATGGAGGCAGATCTTTCTAAAGTGTGCCGTGCCAGCATGGGGTGAACCTGAGTGGGGTGGCTAAAAGGCTTAGAAAAGACAGACAAGAGAATGAAAGCCGGGTCTCGGTGGGACGCTGCTTCTCTGAGAGACAGCGACCACACCCACAGCCATGCCTTTATTTTATAGCAGATGCTACGAGGCAAAGTAAGGGCGTGACCAAGATGTTTACAAACATTCTCCTGGGTTTCAATCCTACTCAACTACATGCACCTGAACTCTATCAAGCCCACATCACTCAGGCACATGGGGCCACATGTTCGGACCATAGGTTCAAGCTTACAACTACAGCTGTTGGCTATAATTGTGCTGGGAGGGCCCTGCCCTCCAAGCTGGGACCTGCATGTGGCAATGAGAGGACTGTGCCCTCTCATCAGTCCAAGGCTTGAACCTGTCCAAAACACTGTATCGGCTCCCCACAATAAAGTTTTAATTCTGTTTCTTTGTTACTAATGTTGTGGCCCCACCCCATAACAAAGAAACAAAGGAAAATTTCCCCATAGAATTTCTGAATAGTATTACTCCTTCGGGAATGCCGTGTCATAAATTAAAATTGAAAGTGGGTACAATCATCATGCTATTGAGAAATCTCAATAATAAATGGGGTCTTTGTAATGGTACCAGATTTATTATCAAAAGATTACGACCTAACATTATCGAAGCTGAAGTATTAACAAGATCTGCAGAGGGAGAGGCTGTTCTGATTCCAAGAATTTGTCCCCATCTGACACTGGCCTCCCATTTAAATTGATTCGACGACAGTTTCCCGTGATGCCAGCATTTGTGATGACTATTAATAAATCACAAGGACAAACTCTAGACAGAGTAGGCATGTTCCTACCTGAACCTGTTTTTGTACATGGTCAGTTATATGTTGCTTTCTCTCCAGTTTGAAGAGCATGTGATGTTACAGTTAAAGTTCTAAGTACTTTCATCACAAGCAATATTAGTCAAGCACTCTGAAAGTGTTTTCACTCTTACTGTGGTGTACAGGGAGATATTAGAATAAGTTTAATGACTTTATCAGTCATTGTTTGCATCGCTGTTCTTTTTATATCATGTTTTTGTTGTTTTCATATCATATTTTTGTTTTTATATCATGCCTCTGCTGTTGTTATATCCTTTTGCTACTGTTTATTAATAAATTTATATATTATTTTCATATACATTTTACTAATTTCCTTTCATCTCTCACATTTCTATTATAGAGACAGGGCACATAGCAATGTTAAAATATTTCTGCTAATTAATTCCCTTTTTAAAAAATATATATTTTATTGATTTTTTACAGAGAGGAAGGGAGAGGGATAGAGAGTTAGAAATATCAATGAGAGAGAAACATCGATCAGCTGCCTCCTGCACACTCCCCACTGGGGATGTGCCCGCAACCAAGGTACATGCCCTGGACCGGAATCGAACCCGGGACCCTTGAGTCCGCAGGCCGATGCTCTATCCACTGAGCCAAACCGGTTAGGGAAATTAATTCCCTTTTAATGTGCACGAATTTCGTGCACCGGTCTACTAGTATATATTTAAAAGCCTAAAAGACCATTACACCCGAACGACCAGTCAACCAGTAGCTATGACACGCACTGACCACTAGGAGGCAGGTGCTCAATGCAGGAGCTGCCCCCTGGTGGTCCATGCACTCCCACAGCCAACCTCCTGTGGCCAGCCAACCTCCTGTGGTCCCTCCCCCTGGCCGGCAGCCAGCCAACTTCCAGTGGTCCCTCTCCCCAGCCAGCCGGCCCAGACCGGCCCCAATTGGGACTGGGTGGGACAGCCCCGATCGCCAGCCAGGCCAAGGGACCCCACCCATGCGTGAATTCATGCACCCGGGCTCTAGATAGATATAGTAAGTGTAAAATATCTAGCACAGTATCTGGCACATAATGAATACCCTATAAATAAATATTTTAATTTTCTGATATCTGAGAACATAAAAGTAACATGCTATGAAATTCATTCCAAAAACTTAAAAACATTGTTTAACCAATTAGAAGTTAAAATACATTATTTTAGTTAAAAATAACATTCAATTATAAACTCAATTATAAACTTATTTTACCTTTTCATATTTTAAGTAAAACTCCAGTGTTCTAACTGTATCAATACATACAACACTAATTATGAGATTTCTCATTTTAATTCAATTCCTAAACCAATATTCTAGTGAAACTTGCTGAAACAGACTTGGGTGTGGTTTTGAAAACAACTGGGTGAGGCAAGTAAAGATAAGCCAACTAACCATGTGTTTAGTAGAAATGAACTTTAACGCACCCTTATCCTGTTTTTAGTTCCAAAATCTGTCTGATAACAATGGTTCAGAAAGAATCTGGCTTGGGTCTTCATCAAAATGTCATTAGCCTCTCAATGCTAACTGGTTAATAAATGTGCTGGTTTAGCCCTAGCTGGTTTGGCTCAGTGGATAGAGAGTCAACCTGCAGACTGAAAGGTCCAGGGTTCAACTCCAGTCAGAGGCACATGCCCGGGTTGCAGGCTTTATCCCCAGTGTGGGGTGTGCAGGAGGCAGCCAATCAATGATTCTCTCTCATCACTGATGTTTCTATTTCTCTCTCTCTCTCTCCCTTCCTCTCTGAAATCAATAAAAATATATTTTTTTAAAATGTGCTGGTTTTCGGTTTGGCTCAGTGGATAGAGCGTCAGCCTGCGGACTGAAAGGTCCCAGGTTCGATTCCGGTCAAGGGCATGTACCTGGGCTGCGGGCACATCCCCAGTAGGAGATGTGCAGGAGGTGGCGGATCAATGTTTCTCTCTCATCGATGTTTCTAACTCTCTCTATCTCTCTCCTTTCCTCTCTGTAAGAAATCAATAAAATATATTTAAAAAAAAAAAATGTGCTGGTTTAGACCTTAGGGCATCGGTTCTCCTAACCCTTTAGGGGTCAAACGACCCTTTCACAGGGGTCGCCTAAGACCATTGGAAAACACATATATAATTACATATTGTTTTTGTAATTAATCACTATGCTTTAATTATGTTCAATTTGTAACAATGAAATTGGGGGTCACCACAACATGAGGAACTGTATTAAAGGATCGCGGCATTAGGAAGGTTGAGAACCACTGCCTTAGGGCCACCTGAATTCTCATCCCAGTTCACCACTTACAGCCTATACCTTAGAAACACTTTCATCTCTCTATACTTCAATTTCTTCACTTGGAAAATGGGAATATCATTATCTACTTCCTTGGTTTAAGATTTAATGAGTTAATTTATGTCAACTTATTAGGATAAGTAACCAGTTAGTGTTAATAAAGGAAGGGGCCCGGCTGGCGTGGCTCAGTGGTTGACCGGTTCAATTCCCGGTCTGTGGGCTCAATCCCCAGTGTGGAGCCTGCAGGAGGCAGCCGATCAATGCTTCTCTCTCACCATTGATGTTTCTTTCTCTCTCTCCCTCTTCCTTCCTCTCTGAAATCAATAAAAATATTTTTTTTAAAAAAGAAGAAATTGCTAAATGGGAAGTAAATCTAAAAAATGTTTTTAGATAATAGTGATAACTAGAGGCCCAATGCCCTCACAGCCCCAGCTGCCTTGTGGCCCCACCCCCCTGCCCACTGGTCATTCTGACATCTGGTCTAATTAGCATATTAGCTCATTATATAGGATGACATCCAATTTATGTGGTTAAAAACAGGCTAGACGAAAATACTAACAACACAGCATGTAACTTGATCGCTGAGTTTAATTGGAATTAAAGTATTTTAATGCCCTTTTTTTTGTCTGCTCCAGGAATCCTATCCTCCTCCTATATAATAAAAGGCTAATATGCAAATCGACCAAACAGCTGAACAACTGGTTGCTATGACGTGCACTGATCACCAGGGGGCAGACGCTCAACACAGGAGCTGCCCCCTGGTGGTCAGTGCGCTCCCACAGGCTCACGGCTGGCGAGAGCAGCGGTGGTGGCAGGAACCTCTCCTGCCTCTGTGGCAGCACTAAGGATGTCCAACTGACGGCTTAGACCCGCTCCCCTAAGCCGTCAGTTGGACATCCCCTGAGAGCTCCCAGATTGCAAGAGGGTGCAGGCCAGGCTAAGGGACCCCCCCCCCCCCCACCGAGTGCACCAATTTCATGCACGGGGCCTCTAGTGTAATATATAAATATTATTTTCAGGCTTTGCTAAATATGCATGGTAAAATATCAAGGGTAACCATGAAAAGAACATAATACAGTGGGGCCTTGACTTACGAGTTTAATTCGTTCCGTGACAGAGCTCGTAACTCAAATTACTCGTATGTCAAGTCAAAAAGTGAACGAGTGAGACACGTGATGCTGGGCTGATGCTGTGGCATTCGCTGCGCCAACTAGCGGTGGGGTATCTGAAGCTGGCTCGTAACCCGAATTTTAGCTCGCAACTCAAAGCAAAATATCGGCCGAGAGACGGCTCGTATCTCGAAACACTCGTTAGTCGGGACATTCGTAAGTCAAGGCCCCACTGTAGAGTATATACTTCCCAAACCAAAAGAGAGGAATACATCAAGAAAAACAAAATAACCTGGTTATTTAAAAAGGCAAGGATGGAAGGGGAAAATGACAAATAGAAAACAAAATATAAGGTATTAGAAAAAGTACACATTTATCAAAACCACAATAAATGTAACTGTACTAAACTGCCAATTAGCAGACAGACATTACACCCACTGTAGTAGGCGGAATAACGATCACCAAGGTATCAGTCCTAACCCCCGGGGCCTCTGAATGTTACTTTTCATGGCAAAGACTTTGAGGACAGTGTGATCATCCTGGATTAGCGAGTTGACCCCAAATGCAACCACCAGTGCCCTTACAGAAAGAAGGCAGAGGGTCTTGCCCTCTCCTATCTACACAGATGTAAGAGAAGAGGGCAATTTGACAAGGAATAGACATTGGAGTGTTGTAGCCACAGCCTCAGAACGCTGGCAGCCGTAAGAAGCTAGAGAGGCAAGAAACAGACTCTCCTCTAGAACCTGCAGAGGAAGGACATCTCTGCCGACACCCTGACTTTGACTCACTGATACTGATTTTGAACTTCTGGCCTCCAGACTGTGGGAGAATAATTTCTGTTGTTTAAAGCACCACATTTGTAGTAATTTGTTGCAGCAGCCTCTATACACATAGCATAAGAACAGAACACATTAAGTTTGAAAATAAGTAAACACCAACCAATTAAAGCTGGAGTTCTATATGAACATGAAATTAAAAAGACCATGGGAAATAAAAGCATTTCTTTAGGATGAAAAAGCGACTACATAACGACAAAAAGTTATCAAGATGAAAAATATATATGTCTAATAAAATGGTATCAACACATATAAAGCGAAAACTGCTAGAACACAAAGAGAAACTGACAAATCTACCATGGGAGATTAAAATATTGCTTATTAACAGGCAAAGCAGTTCAACAAATTAGTAAGGAGAAAATTACAACAATATAATTAATAAGTTAGATCATTAACAGAAACATGCACCTCCCTGCTTTTCAAAACAATCAACTTAAAGAATACATATTTTCCTCTAGACTACAAGGAACTTTCGTAAACATGCACCTCATATCTGGATGGAAATAAAGAAAATCTCAACCAAATCCAGAGAATCAGTAGCATACAAACTATTTCTCTGGTCACAACACAATTAAATCAATAACAAATATATTCTTTTTTAAACCATACATTCGGAGCCCTGGTCGGGTGGCTTAGTTGGAGCATCCTGCTGTACACCGAAAGGTGGGGCAGGTTCAATTCCCCGTCAGGGTGGGGTCAAGGGCGAGTATGGGTCTCTCACATCGCACTCTCTCTCTCTCTCTAATCAATAAAAACATATCCTCAGGATTAAAAGAAAACATATTAGTAAAAACCGTTGAGTTCAGTAAGTAGCTACTTTCAGAGAATGTACAGCCTTAAACACATTTTTTTAAAAATACATTTTATTGATTTTTTACAGAGAGGAAGGGAGAGGGATAGAGAGTTAGAAACATGGATGAGAGAGAAACACTGATCAGCTGCCTCCTGCACACCCCCCACTGGGGATGTGCCCGCAACCAAGGCACACACCCCTGACTGGAATCGAACCTGGGACCCTTGAGTCCGCAGGCTGAAGCGCTCTATCCACTGAGCCAAACTGGTTAGGGCTAAACACATATTTTTATAAAATAAGCAACCTTCTTCTAGAAGTTAGAAAAAGAACTCCAAACCATTTAGCAATCATACTCACTATGTCTTAATATATATAAATTCTAATCATAAACAGTGATGAAGGTCATATTACTAGTATAGCTTAAATTATAGCTACAAACGTTCTGATCACCTGAGTTTAAGAGCACAAACCATATGCCTGTTCAGAGAGGAAAAATGTAGATGACAAAAGATGTAACTCATGCATCCATTCTTGCAAATGCTATGCAGCCTTAATTTTACTGAGAATAAAAATATTGTTAGTTTTTTTCACAGCACAGTGAAATCTAGGGTCAATGGCCTCAAGAGCTGAAACAACATACAAATACCTCAATCTATGAAAAAGTACTGGCAAGTTTCCACAGTTGTAGTCAGCAAAATCTGCACTATTTTCCTGAGATTTCTAATTCTCCCTAGTGCATTATGAAGCAATCAAAATGGAAATGATCCACCAAGAAAAATTAAAATATACTTTAAAGGAGAACTGTTAGCTTGATTTTTATAAAACAGAAGAAAAATAACTGTGGTGAATGGTATGAAATATCTTAATGACCTGAACAGCTCTATCTGTCCCTACAGAGAAGGCCCTCCCAGGAGCTCCTGCACGGTCATCCTCAGGATGGTCCTCTCTGTCTGATCTGAAGAGCCAGGAGCCCTTGAGGGGACACTTCTGTTCTTCATCTTTGATTTTCCAATGCTCAGTTCAACACCTGACTCATTGAAAGCCTCTGAATAAGTTCAATGAATTAGTAAGTCTCTTAAAATGCTATTATTGTCACACATAAGCTAGAGACAAAGAAAATCCATACCCTCATCACTTGGCTAAAAACAGAAAAGAAACACTACCCTGAAGGAATCCCCAGCTTTCCTAAACAATCCATCAAACACCCAATGTAGAAAAAAGAGCCCATTATTCAATACTAGAGGCCCGGTGCATGAATTTGTGCATGGGTGGGGTCCCTCTGGGTGGCCTGCGGGGATCGGGCTGAAACCTGCAGTCCAATGCCACCTGCAGCTCCTACCCTGCCGCTCCTGCTCAATCCGGCCCCACTGTGCCTGTCCTGGGCTAGCACCCAGTCAGTCCCCATCGGGAGAGGCTCGCACATGCCGCAGCAGCGCTTGCCAGCCGTGAGCCCTGCATCTGGCGCCCTCCCGAGGGGAGTGGCATGCAGGATCGGGCCGAAACCGGCTCTCCAACATCCCCCAAGGGGTGCCGGATTGTGAGAGGGTGCAGGCCAGGCCAAGGGACCCCACCAGTGCTCGATTGGGGTGGGACCGCGGGAGGGCTCCAGGGCGTGTTCAGCCCGTCTCGCTCAGTCCCGACTGGACCCCAGCAGCAAGCTAACCTACCAGTCCAAGTGTCTGCCACCTGGTGGTCATTGCACGTCATGGCGACTGGTTGACCGGTCGACTGTCTGCCCCCTGGTGGTCAGTGCATGTCATAGTGAGCGGCTGAGCAGCCTTAGCATATCATTCGCATATTACGCTTTGATTGGTTTAACAGTCGACTGATCACCAGATGACCGGACACTTAGCATATTAGGCTTTTATTATATAGGATTCTGGTTGAACAGGTCAGTGACATTCCTAATGATTATGCTGTCAAAGTACCGTGGCTTCAGTCACTTGGAGGATACTCAGAGCATTTGAGATAACAAGTATCTGGATAGTGGGGTCACCCAGTTCCCCTAAATAAGGGCAGATTAACATCACATCCCTTCCTATTGAAGGAGACACTCAGTCCTACAGGTACTCGTGCACCTCGCCTAACCCTCCCTCCTGCCTGAAGCTAGATTAGTGGTATCATCTGGGAACAAGGTTGGCCTGTTAACTAACATATTCTTGAATCCTGAAAAGCATGGCTTAACCACAAAGTTCTTTCTAAGCGGCAAACGCGTACAGCTGTAGCAGACAAAAATACCTCTGCACAGAGCTCTGATCTGCTTAAAAAAAAAAAAAAAACAAGAAAAGACCATGGGAGTAGCTAGTGAACATGAACAGGGCTCTCTGTGGCCTTTCTGTGCCCTTCCCTTAATGCCTGCTTCTCACTTGTCTATACCCTGAAGGGAGGAAAGGAAAATGCACATTGAGAACTAACCTGGGTACCATACATGTTCAAAAGTTCCCTCACCGAGGCCCACCACCATGAGCAGTTAGACAAGATTATCATCATCACTATTGCTGTTTCAAGAGATGAGAAAAATGAGTTCAGAGAATTTCACCAACTTAATCCATGACCACATATTTTGAGCAGCAAATTGGACTTGCATCCTGACACTATATCCCTAACACCCAGCACTATACCAACCACTGACGACTGACTCAGTTTAGTGAGACGAAAACTCCTAATGCATCTGCATTTTTATAGCTTTACTGATACATAGTCACATATCATAAAATTAACCCATTTTAAAGTATACAACTCAGTAGTCTTTAGTATATTCAGAGATATGCAACCATCATCACAATCCAATTTTATAACATTTTCAATGCCAAAAAGAAACCCCAAACATTTCCCATTCTTCCCCCGCTCCCCCAGCTCCAGCCTCTTTTTCCGGCTTCTTTTCACTCAGCATAACATTTTCCAAGTTCATCCATGTGTAGCATGTATCAGTACTTCATTCTTTTTTTTAAATATATTTTTATTGATTTCAGAGAGGAAGGGAGAGGGAGAGAGATAGAGAAACATCAATGATGAGAGAGAATCATTGATCGGCTGCCTCCTGCACGCCCCTTTCTGGGGATTAGAGCCCCAACCCGGGCATGTGCCCTTGACCAGAATCAAACCCGGGACCCTTCAGTCCACAGGCTGACCCTCTATCCATTGAACCAAACCAGCTAGGGCAGTAGTTCATTTTTATAGTAATAATGTTTTATTACATGCACACACTACATGTTGTTGATCCATTCGTCAGTTTATGGACAGTTATAGGCTGTTTCCACTTTTCAGCAATATAAAGCATTTGTGTGCATGTTTGGGGGTGGACATATGTTTTCCTTCAGCATTTACATTTTCAAAGTATCCACATACCATTCTCTCTTTGCATCTTATAGCTGCTTCCCTCTGGGATGGAGAACACTGGAGCTGGGAGCAGTGAGGTGGCTTTATCACCGACTGCTGGGTAGCCTGCTCATTCCCTACCACTACACTGCTCTGTCTCTGTGAGGACTTTCACGCAATAGCGTGCAGATGAGAAAAACCACTTTTTAGGTAACAAGCTTCCTAAGTCATTCTCAAGAAGTAATCCCTAAGGCAAATTTAAGTGAAGCCTTTCAGAGTAAGGGAAGGGAGAATGCCATGTTCAGGCTGGATTCCTCTAAAGGTCCCTCCCAGGTGCTGGCCTTCTCCCTGTGAAGCACTGAAAGCTGCTGTTCCAGGTGCTGTGGAAACACACATGGAGCCAACACCTATTGCCTCCGATCCCTGAGAGCAGCCCAGTCCTAGCAGAAGTTTGCAGGGGCCTGTGGGCTCCATCCCCTAACATCAGCCCCCTGCTCCCAGGCCTCGGGAGATCCAAGGCCTCACTGCAGAGCTCACGTTATGATATACAGGGTGTCCCCCCAAAAATGTATACATTTTAACAGCTCATAGCTCAATTTTGAAAATAAAATATATTTTAGTAAATGCTACCTTTATAATTTTTCAAAGTGTTTGTATATATGTTTTGGGACAGTATTTGGGGGGCATATATTGCTATGGTCAACTGTATAATTTCCCAACCTCCTGAAACAGTTCCTAGGCTTATAATATTTCTGGTAATAAAATTCAGGAATATGGTTAATGATTATATTAGAGATATATAACAGCCATTTACTGACAGCTTACTAGGTACCTTTCATATGCTTAATTTGTTTAATTCTTACCATAACCATGAAAATAGGTACTATTATTACCCCTGTGTTTCATGTAAACACTTTGTTAACATACAGTGGTGGGAATATAAATTGGCCTAACATCTTAGGAGAGTAATGGACATAACTATGAAAACTGAAAGTACAAATATCCTTGGAGCAGGCAACTGCACTTGGGAGTATATCTACAGATATACTTCACCGAGCCCAAACCTAGAGATGCAAGAATATTAACCAAAACACTTGTAACAGTGAAAACCTGTAAGCAAATATTCCTCAATACAGCAGTGGATACATTATGGTGTATCTGTAAAATGAAAACACCTGGGACTGGTAGCGAGAATAAGCAGACTTATGTGTGCAGACAGTGAGCATCTCCAAGATGCATCAGGGGGAGAGATGAGCGTCCTCTCTAAGGGAGGTGTACGTACACACCATCCTGGCTGTGCTCTAACCTGCCTCACAGCTCCCTCACCTGCAAAATGGGATGACACAATGCTGCCCACATGGTGCTCAATGAACACCACCTGCGGCTATCACTGTAGCTTAACGTTTATTTCATTATGACACTAGTACTAATAACAATAATTTTGTCATTAGATGGACTGCACACACACACACAAGTCAATTTTATGCCTGTACTAGCCCGTGTCAGGCATCAGGCAGGTACAGGGAACCTGAGTCTGCACTCCTTCCCCAACCAGCTCCCAGCCCACGAGGGTTTCTTTTCCAGACACCTAGCCTCCAAGACCTGCCCCACAGCAAGCACCTCCCCCAGCGGGCAACCAGAAACCATGTGCAGCGAGATGTGTCTCCACTGGCCAAAGGTCTTCCCACAGACCACGCAGATGTGATCTCTGGTCAAATGTCCCCTCCTTAGAGAAGCTGACCTCCCTCCATCCAGAACAGATCCTGCTGCCATCATTCTCTAGTCCAGCGGTTCTCAACCTTCCTAATGCCACAACCCTTTAATACAGTTCCTCATGTTGTGGTGACCCCCAACCATAAAATTATTTTCGTTGCTACTTCATAACTGTAATTTTGCTACTGTAAACAATATGTAATTATATATGTGTTTTCCGATGGTCTTAGGCAACCCCTGTGAAAGGGTCATTCGACCCCCAAAGGGGTCGAGATCCACAGGTTGAGAACTGCTGCTCTAGTCCCTTACCCTGCCTCCATGGACTTCACAACAGTTACTACTACCTGACAACATAGTAGTATTTCTTTCTTTTTTTAATTGATTTTTCAGACAGAGAGGCAGGGTGAGGGATAGAGAGATAGAAACATTTATGAGAGAGGAACATCATCAATTGGCTGCTCCCTGCACTCCTGCATGCTCCCCACAGGGGATCCAGCCCACAACCCCGGCATGTGCCCTGAATAGGAATCGAACCCGTGGCCTCTTGGTTCCTGGCTCAACACTCAATCACTGAGCTACACTGGCCAGGCAACAGTAGTATTTCTTTATTATTTATCTCCCATTCTAGAACATAAGTTCCCAAGGTGGGGGCGGGGTAGGGGATGTGTCTCATTCCTTGCTCTGTCCATTGTGCCTTCAACAGTACCCAGCAGATACTAGATGCTCAGTAAATACTTACAAAAAGATGGAATTGAGATGCAAGTTTAAAAAAAAATCTGTATAACAGAAAATATGCTTGGGAAATAACATTTTTAAAAATTACTGTTGTCATTTTCTCCTGGAAGAGCTGAATCTCAATATTCTGTTCAGCCAAAAGTTAAGATAACTGTCCTATGGACTCTAGTCCTACTGTATTTAAATGCCATTTTTCCCAATGTAGAATAAACTCATGTATATATGTAGCCTTGTCAAAATATGCTCAACACTTTTAAGTTAACAGGAATAAAAAACAATTTTAAATACTGGTCACATCAATTGTTTAAAAAGGTGCTTCGGGAATAAATAAAGCTCAAAGGCAAACAGACTTAAAACTTGTTCCCCTTCATTCCTTCCAACTCAAGTTTCCTGCATGTAAAGGTCAGAAAAAGCATTAACTATTAAACAGTTTTGTTAAAGTTTAATATTGTGCTATGTTAAGATCTTAACTATGTTAATGACCCATATGATAGCTAGTAGGTACTGATAAACTAAAGAGGTATTAGTATATTTAATTTGCTACGAACCAAATCTTAGATTCAGTTTTTAAAACCTCAGAAGATAGGAAATTCAAAAAGGACATCCCTTCTACTTGCCAAGCTAACCTGCCAAAGCATGGGGGGAAATGAAAACAAACAACACACAGGGTTCACAGGGAAGTGGGTGTTTGTTTTTTAAGTGACTAGATTCTCAAGGAGGCTAGGAATTTATGTTAAAAAAAATGTTTTTAATGTTGCCATTCACCACCTCCAACACAGTGAAAAATTTTAAAGTCCTATTGCTAAAGTACCAGAACAAAGCTCAAAAATATTTATAGGAATAAATAATTCATAATCCAACAATGTAAAATTTACAGTGTTGCTCTGGCTGGGTGACTTAACCGGTTGAAGGGTCGTCCAGTGCACCAAAGCGTTGTGGGTTCTATCCCCGGTCAGGGTACATATGGGAGACAACCAATTGATGTTTCTCTCTTTTTCTCTCTCTCCCTCTCTCTCTCTCTCTCAAAAAAAAAAAAAAAAAGGAAATCTATAAACATATCCTAGGATGAGAATAAAAAACATTAAAATTTACAGTGCCTTCCAACCAATAAAATACTACCCAAGAAGCAAAGAAGCAGGAAAATATGACCCATGTTGAGGAGATATATCAATCAAGACCAATTCAGAACTGAAAGAGAAGTTAAAATTAGTGGACAAGGTCATTAAAACAGTTGGTACAATTGGATTCCATATGTTCAAATCTCAAGCAGAGAGATGGAAAATATAAAAAAGAAATTGAACATCGAAAGAAAGCTACAATGTGTAAAATGAAAAATTACACTGGACAAGATTAACGGCAGATTAAACACTGCAGAAGATTAGTAAATTAGTACAGCAATAAAACCTTCCAAAACAAAACATACCGAGAAAAGAACAGCATCAGTGTGCTGTGGGACAACTCTACACAGTCTAACATGCGTGGAATAGGAGTCCTCAAAAGAGAGGACATGGAGAACAGAAACAAATATGTAAAAGATAATGGCCAAAATTTCCCCAAATTTGATGAACACTATAAACCCACAGATCCAAAAGAGCAGCTCAATGAACCCCAAGCACAAGAAAAATGAAGAAAACTACTGTACACAAAGGCGCATCAAAATAAAATTGTTCAAAATCGGTGATAAGAAACCTTAAAAGCAGCCTGAAAATGTTGACATTTTATATAGAGAAACAAAGATAAGGAAGACAGATTTTTTTTTGTAGGAAATGATGCAAGCAGGAAGACAGTAAAGCAACATCTTTAAGTAAAACCTAAGAATTTGAGCAGCAAGGTTTTGAGTTCCAGTCTTTTGGCACAAATGTGTGATTTTGTGTAGTCGCCTCTGTGGCAACGGCACCTCTGAACTGGGAGCATTACATTGTCTGAAACACTATCATCTCATTTAATCTTCACACAGACTCTCTGAGGCAGATGAGGAAGGTGTCGCCATACCCACTGTACAACTGGGACGATGAAGCTCACAGAAAGAGAAGTGATTTGCCCAAGGACCTGCGGTGGAGGAAGTGGTGGGGCTGAAAGCAGGAACAGGTACACTGCTAAACAAGGTTAATTTGGCAAAGAAACTCACACAGCTAGTGTACCTGATCTAACTCCAAGTAGCTGTTTCTATTAAACTACAACTGAAAAATATTAAACTAAAGAAAAACATAAAATATGAAAATTCATTCTATTCAAAGAAAAGTGAATTTCTTAATGAAAAGAAAGAAGTCTTTATTTCATTTTTTATAATGAACAAGGGCCCCAACAATCACCCTACAACCAATGCAATGGAATGTTTCAAAACAATATTTCTCTACACATTCCTTCATGTAGACCAAGACATGATGTAACCAAAGAAAGTCCACAGGCAGACAAAACAATTCAGTCCAGGAGGCAGGTGGCTCATTTGATCTAATGATAAGATTTAGACTCTGGGCAGAAATCAGCAAATGATGGCCTCCCCAAACCAAATCCACTTCCTGTTTTTACAAGGGCCACAAGCTAAGATTGGTTTTTAAAAGTTAAAAAAAATATATGAACCATTAATAATTATATATGGTAGACATGAAACCATCAAACTTCAGCGCATAAGTAACATTGTATTGGATCAGTCGCACTCAATCCTCTGCGGCTGCTTCCGGGCAACCACAGCAGAACCGAGCAGGTGCAGCACAGATCACAGAGCCTTCAAAGCCTCAGATACTTATCACTGGGCCATTACAAAAGTTTGCCAACTCCTGCTTTAAGGAAGTAGATGGGCCACACCATCCTAATATATAAAAAGTCAGGGCCTGTCACAACCTAAAGACCAGACGGATGACTGAACAGCAGACTGCAGGTGGGAGGAAGCTCTGGCCTGGTTGTGGCGGTGGCAGGCGGGAGCTCCCTTCCAGCCCCAACCAGGGAACTAGAGGGTCATGTTATTTGCACAAAGCTCTGAAAGCTGTGCAAGAGTGATGATTCCATTGATTCAACAGATAATGCTGAAAGGGGAAATTTTCCCATCAAATTTCTTAATAGTATTACTCCTTCAGGAATGCCATGTCATAAATTAAAATTGAAAGTGGGTGCAATCATCATGCTACTGAGAAATTTTAACAGTATACTGGGTCTTTGTAACGGTACTAGATTTATTTGGTCTGATTCAAAGCACTGATTTATCCCCATCCAACACTGGTCTCTCATTTAAATTAATTTGAAGACAGTTTCCCGTGATGCCACCATTTGCGATGACTATTAATAAATCACAAGGACAAAATCTAGACAGAGTAGGAATATTCCTACCTGAACCCATTTTCACATATCCTCAGTTATATGTTGCTTTTTCTTGAGTTCGAAGAGCATGTGATGTTAAAGTTGTAAATACTTCATCACAAGGGAAATTAGTCAAGCACTCTGAAAGTGTTTTCACTCTTAATTGGTATACAGAGAGATATTAGAATAAGTTTAATCACTTTATCCGTCATTGTTTATATCGGTGTTATTTTTACATCATGTTTTTATTGTTTTTATATCATCTTTGTTGTTGTTATATCATGTTGTGATTGTTTATTTATTAATAAATTTATATGTTAATTTCATATACATTTTACTAATTTTCTTTCATCTCTGACACTTCTATTATAAAGGGCAAATAGCAATATTAAAATATTTCCTCTAATTAGTTCCCTTTTAATGTGCATGAATTTCGTGCACCAGGCCACTACTCTTTAATAATTTAAATGAAAAAAAAAAAAAAAGAATTTGCCATGAACACTATCTCTCATATCTAAGCTTTTAAAAAATTAACTCAAGATCACTAATGCAATAAATATTTCTTAGGGGCCTGCTCTGTGCCAGGCATGGTGCCAGACTTGGGAAATACAGGCGTACACAAGGCACAGTCCCCGCCCACACGGGAAGATGAGGACCAGCAGTTATAACCAAGTGCCTAAAGTGTTAGGACTACAAAAGCATAGAGAAGAAAGGCAGCACAGCCTGGTGGTTAGGGTCATTGCTCTGGGGTCAGACACCCTTGGTTTCAATCCCAGATGCACCACCTCCTAACGGTGTGACCTTGGCAATCACTTAAACTCTCTTCTGTTTTTTACCTGAAAAAAAAAAGATGATACTTAAAAAAAAGAAAAATGATACTACTATCTACTTAATAGTATTGTTAAAAGGATTAAATGAGAGAATACATAAAAGCACAATGTCTAGCACATAGCAAATATCTAAAAAGACGAAAATTCAAATTTATACACTGAAGTTGGGAAATTCTATATTGCCAATTAAAAGTATATCCCTATTTTTCAACAATCACTTAAAGAGAGAGAGGGACAAATCTTAAAGGAAAGCCCCAAGGCACTTAACCAAGACACATCGCCTCAATGTGGACAGCAACCCCACCTTCACAGAACGGTGGTCCTGGGTCCACTGCAAACCTGGTTAAATGGGGGACGATTGTTCTAAGAGCAAAGCCATAAAAGTGCTCCTTAATCACCTGGCCCAAGGCTGCGGTTCAGCAGGTCTAGGTAGGATCCCTACATGTGTGTGTCTAAGCCACTGCCATAAAACATGACTGCAAAAAAACTGTTTAAAAAAAAAACTTGCATTTCTCCTTCACAAAATGACTTTTTCTTTACCCTCTCTACCCAGATAAGTTTAAGTTCTACCTTCTTTATGTAGCCTTCCCTGAACTGTCCCAAGAGAGTGACAATTTCACAAAGACAAAAAGATTGCTTTTAAGTCATTTATTCATTCATCCCACAAATATTTATTGGGCACTTATTGTGTGCCTGTTTACCTGCTCAGAACACAGTGGGGTGCAAAACCAAGATGTTATAAGAGATAAAACTGGAGCCTAGCCAGGGTGACTCAGTAGGTTACGCATAGTCCCATGCACCAGGAGGTAACCGGTTCAATTCCTGGTCAGGGAACATGCCCGGGTTTCAAGCTCGATCCCCAATAGGGGGCATGAGGAGGCAACAGATTGATGCTACTCTCTCTCTCTCTCTTTCTCTCTCTCTCTCTCTCAAATCAATAAAAACATTTTAAAACAACAACAAACTGATCTTTTCTAATCCCTGTCAAAAAAAATTTTTTTTGAAAAAAGAGATAAAACTAGAGCTATGGCAGGAGGCCAAAGCTTGAAAGCCTGGTCCAGGAACTCAGGACCAATGTGCCACAGAGAATCACTGAAAAGCTCTCAATAGGGAAGTGACAGTCTAGTCATGTCACTCATTCTAGCAAGAACATAGAGGGGCCACCTTAAACAATGGCTAAACACAGTGTCAGCCTTTGTAGAGTATTATTCTTATGGGAGAGAAAACCTGAGTAAACAGATAAATAAGTCATTAAAATTGAGAAGTATCTGAGATAGGGAATAATGGGGAAAACCTACTTACTGTAAGAGGGCAGTTAGAAAGGCCTCTTTAAGGCACATTTGAGTGGAAACCTAAAGATAAGAAGGAGCTGGCCATGCAGAGCAGAGTAAAAGAGTTCATTCTACGCAGTGAGATCAATGTGCAAGTCCCTAAATCGGAAAAGGGCTAGCAGTTTCCAGGAAGACAACTGTAAATGCTGCACAAACGAGCAAGTCGAAGAATGATAGAAAGTGAGCTTGGAAAGCAAGGTAAGAAGTTTGGATTTTGTTCTAAGTATAATGGGAAGTCACTGGAGTTTTTTGGTTTGTTTGCAAAATTACTTACTTTATTCTGAGTACATAATCCAGTTACATGTATCAAAATTTTTTAAGTATAAAGGCTATAATACAGTGAAAAGTAAGTCTCCCTCCTACCCTTGTCCAACAGCCACACAGTTCCCTAGAGGCAACCACTTTATCAGTCTTAGAAGGGTTTTAGCAAGGCAGAACATGACCTAATCTATATTTTATGTAAATCGCCCTGGCTGACAGGTAGAGAATAGGTAGAAAGAAATGACTGGCGGGAGGAGGGGGGAGACCAGCAGGAGGCTGCTATGATAACCCAAGAGAGATATGATGGCTGCTGGGAACCTTCAGTGAAAGACAAGATGGACTATTAGGACTGAGTCAGGAGGTTTTCTGAAGGCAGAATTCAAAAAACGAATGTTAGCAAGACAGCACTAATGATAATAGCAACAGGCCCTGTTTTTCACACACTTAGAATATACAGATCTAATATTTTAGATTTTAAACCTTAAAAAGAGTTTAGATATGAGAGAACAATGAGTAATAACAGAAAAAAAGATTACTAAAATGTGATGTTTAACAATTTGATTAATAATAACAAACTTAACTGCCTTGGCCGGGTAGCTCAGTTGGTTAGAGCATCGTCCCAATATGCCAAGGTTATGACAATCCCCAATCAAGGCACTCACAGGAAGCAACCGATGAATGCATAAATAAGTGGAACGAATCAATGTTTCTCTTCTTTCTCCCTTCCTCTCTATCAATAAATAAAAATTCAAAATAATTATAATAATGAACTTACTGTGTCATTATGAATTAGGTGAATTTATCTCAGAAATGGCATTTCTGAAACCAACCCAAAACTGTATACTGCAGGTGAAAGGCTGAAATGGAGCTGTTTAAAAAAAAAAATTATAATACCGAAGTCTTTAACACCTGGAGCTGTTAACTGCCACATAATAGAGAAGGCTCAAGTCTTCTCCATAGAATAAAATTTTGAAGTATGACATCACACCTATGTGAAGTTTTCCTTCCATTCTGATAACTTAAAATGTACCAGAAAACTCTCACCAAATCACAGATTAAGAAAAAAGTGCCATTAATGGACAAGTTTTTTATGTTGAGTGTTCATTAAAAAGAAGTCCTATCTTCTTGAATAAAATACAATACAATGGAAAGAAGGAAGGAGACATATGCCTATACAAGAGGCCTGATGCACAAAATTCATGCAAGAGTAGGCCTTCCTTCCCCCAGCTGCCTGCACCGGCTTCCCTCTGGCACCTGGGACCTGGGCTTTCCTCCGGCCACTGGCAGGCACTGGAGACCCAGGCTTCCCTCACAGCCCCGGCTTCATCCAGAAGGATGTCCAGTCTAATTAGCATATTACACTTTTATTATTATAGATTATACATGGAATGCCAAATGTTAATGAAAAAGGCATGGCGGGGTTAGTGAAATGCAAATCAAAACCACAATGAGATACTACCTCACACCCATTATTAGGATGGCTACTATGACTACTCTCAAAAAAATAGAAAACAAGTGCTAGTGAGGATATAAAGAAATTGGAACGCTTGTGCTCTCTTGGTGGAAATGTAAAATGGCACAGTCACTGCGGAAAACAGTATGGCAGTTACTCTAAAATTTAAACATGAAATTCCCACATGATCCAGCAATTCCTCATCTGAGTATAGACTCAAAAGAATTTAAAGTAGGTTCTCAAAGAGATGTATGTATCCCCCTGTTCACAGCATCATTATTCACAATAGCTGAAACATGGAAGTGTCAATCAGCAGATTAGTGGATAAGCAAGAATGGTCCATCCATACAATGGAGCATCATTCAGCCTGAGAGAGGAAGAAAATTCTGACATATCTACAGCATGGATGAACTGAGGACATTATGCAAAGTGAAATAAGCCAGACACAAAAGAACATATCCTATCCTACATAATAAAGAGCTAATATGCTAATTAGATTGAACAGCCGAACGACCGTCCAGACGACATTCCGACAACCATCCGGATGACCTTCCGGACGAAGCCAGGGCTGTGAGGGCCGGCCGAGGCTGTGAGGGGCTGCGAGGGCCAAGCCCCTCGCACAATTTCGAACACTGGGCCTCTAGTATAATAATAAAAGCCTAATATGCAAATTGTCCCCTCGACCAGGAGTTCAACCAGGAGTTCGACCGCCCGCTATGATGTGCGCTGACCACCAGGGGGCAGCGCGGACCATGGCGGGTGTCGGCAACATGGCGCTGGCAGTGGGTGGCAGTGGAGGCGCTGCCGGCCCCGATGGGCCCTGACAAGAGTGGGACCATGGCAAGATGGTAGAGCAGGTGAATAGGGGGTGCCAGGCCAAGGTGGGTGCAAGCAGAGCCCGATCACCCTGCCGATTGCCCCACAGACAGCGACCAGCAGCAGGGGGCGGGGCCACTGCCGGGCTCCCAGGCGTTGAGGGAGCTGGGCGGGGGCCCGATGACTCAGGCGAAGCGGGGCATGCAGAGGCCCACGTGCTGCCCAGGGCTCAGAGGTCAGCTGGGACCTGCCCTTCCACACCAGACGCTCGCGCTTCAATCAGCAGCCAGACCTAGGGACCGCTCCCATGCACAAATATCGTGCACTGGGTCTCTAGTACTATATAATTCTGCTCATATGAGGTACTTAGAATAACAAAGACAGAAAGTAGAATTGTGGTTATCAGGGGCTGGGAGAAGGAGAGAATGGGGAATTACTGCTTAAAGTTACAAAATTTCAGTTTTACAAGAAATTTCCTAAGTAAAATTATTCTCATCCTAGCTGCATGAGAATGGATGGGTTATGGGGATGATGGTGGTGATGGCTGCACAAGTGTGAATATATTTAGTACCACTACTGTATATATACTTAAAAATGGCTAACATGTTAAATTTCATGTGTATTTTACCAACATAAAATTTAAAAAAAACACATGGTGGGAAAACATGTACAGTACACTACTATCTATCTAATAAAGAGGAAGTATGAAATAACCATAAAATTAAAAGGGTTAGGCATCCTACCAAATGGGAAAAAACTTGTGGACCTGAATAAACATTTTTCCAAAGAAGACATACAGATGGCCAACAGATGGTACATGAAAGGTGCTATGGGGACTGAAAATCAAAACCACAATGAGATACCATCTCACACCTATTACAATAGCTATAAATACAAGAAATAAGTGTTGGCAAGGTTGTGGAAAAAGGGAACCCTTGTGCATTGTTGGTGGAATGTAAATGGAAAACAATATAGAAATGCCTTAAAAAAAAAAAAAAAAAAAAAAACACCAAAAAACTCTATCATACAACCCCAGCAATTTCACTTCTGGGAATATATGGAAAGAAAATGAAAACACTAATTCCACAAGATACATGCGCCCCCACGTTCATTGCAGCATTATCTATCTATCTACACTAATAAAAGACAAAGATGCTAATTGACCGTACCTTCACTATACCCAAGCCACTCCCACCAGCCAATCAGAGCGACTATATGCAAATTAACCCAACCAAGATGGCGGCCGGCAGCCACAGAGCTGAAGCAAGCAGGAGGCTTGGTTGCCCCAGCGATGGAGGAAGCCAAGCATCCCGCAGCCCGCTGTAGCCTCCGCAAAAGGCAACGAAGTTTCAATTATAGAAGCTAAGTAAATCCCAGATACCTGCTTCCAACCAGCCTCCACTGGGAGCTTGGGTGGCTTGAAGTTTGGCCAGCCTGCGAATAGCCATCAGCCCCTCACCCAGGATGGCCACACCCTCATGGGGTGAGAGGGTCCCTGCTGAGGGGCTTGGCCAGCCTGCAAACAGCCATCAGCCCCTCACGCAGACTGGCCAGGGACCCCAGCAGGACCCCCACCCTGATCCGGGACACCCTTCAGGGCAAACCAGCCAGCCCCACCCATGCACCAGGCCTCTATCCTATATAATAAAAAGGTAATATGCAAATTGACCCTAACAGCAGAGCGACCAGGAATCACTGGTCACTATGACACACAATGACCACCAGGGGGCAGATGCTCAATGCAGGAGTTGCCCCCTGGTGGTCAGTGTGCTTCCACAGGGGGAGCTCTTTTCAGCCACAAGCCAGGCTGACGGCTGCCAGTATAGCGGTGGTGAAGGGAGCCTCTCCTGCCTCCTCAGCAGCGCTAAGGATGTCCGACTGCAGCTAGGCCTGCTCCCCACTGCCAAGTGGACATCCCCCAAGGGCTCCCAGACTGCGAGAGGGCACAGGCCGGGCTGAGGGACCCTCCCGAGTGCACAAATTTTTGTGCACCAGGCCTCTAGTATATATAAAAGCCCAGTGACTGGAATGGCAAAATGACCAGAACGACCGGTGGCTATGATATGCACTGCAGCAGCCAACCAGCCTGATCAGGGCCCTGATCGCCCCCCAACCCCAACTGCACCCCCCACTGGCCAACCGCCCACGGCCCCTCCCAGCCCCCGCCTCTAGTTTACAATAGCCAAAACATGGAAGAAGCCTACGTACCCACTGATGGATGGATGCATGCATGGATAAAGAAAACATTACACACACACACACACACACACACACACACACATACACACTGGAAAGTTACTCAGCCATAAAAAAGGAAACCCTGACATTTGCAACATGGATAAACCTTAAAGGCATTATGATAAGTGAAATCAGGCAGAGAAAGGCAAATACTGTATGATCTCACTGATATGTGGAATCTTCAAACAAAAAAACAAAAACCAAACTCATGTATACAGAGAACAGATAAGTGATTGTGTTTTGTTACTTTAAATATACCTTGTTTTATGTTTGCTTTTGAGAGTCTTTTCATATTTTACATAAGTATAAGACAAAATTCAACTTTAAAAATCAATCCCTAAATATTGAAAGCAAAATAAAAAACAAAAGAACCAAAGTACATGTCCAGAAGTAGCAAAATCATAGAGCAATGATTCTGAGTGACTTTAATCACAGTAATTAGCCTACATATCCCTAATAAGTATGCAAAAAAAACTCTTAAACAGTTTTTATTAGCTGGTGGTATAGTGTTCATATTCTCCTCCTGAGACTGAGATGTATACAGTGTGGGATAAAACCATGAGTAATCAGAATCAAGATGTTTCTCTTAGAAGAAAAAGATACAGGTCTAAGATCAAGAAGGTTAAGTTGCACTGGCCCTGTGTTTCAGTTGGTTGGAGCATTATCCCTTATACCAGGGGTCGGCAAACTTATTAGTCAACAGAGCCAAATATCAACAGTACAACGACTGAAATTTCTTTTGAGAGCCAAATTTTTTAAACTTAAACTATATAGGTAGGTACACTGTTATTAACTTCATTAGGATACTCCTAAGCTGGCCTTTGCTAAAAACGTCCTCAATCTGATTGAGGTACGTTCGCTGAGGTCGACCCCTTCCAACTCTCCCATCCACACTCGTCTTGTATACTTGTTTCGTCTATCTCCTTTCGTATATCCTCTCTATATGTCCAAACCATCTCAACATACCTAAAAAAATGTTTCATTTTATAATAATCAAGCCACCAACACAAAATAATTACAATTCTTAAATTGATGACAAAAATACCTGTAGGATTTGCAGCTGGTTGGAAAAATACAGGTAACTTTATGCTTCGAGTAGGTACTTTTGTCACCCGCACGCAATTTGCGACGCGACTAGCACTAACCACTGCACGCGAGACTGCTGACTAGCTGGCTCACTCAACTCATGAATGAATCGCGCGCGCCTCCCCCACGCTGCGTCGCCCGACCAACCAACACCCCCCACTTCTTCTAACACCACTTCTTCAAAAGACTCGCCCAGGCCGAAAACCAACTTCTGCGCATGGGCCACGAAGTTTCAATCGCACTGTACGTACGCATCCACACGTGGTATTTTGTGGAAGAGCCACACTCAAGGGGCCTAGAGCCACATGTGGCTCGCAAGCCGTGGTTTGCAGACCACTGCCATATACCAAAAGGTTGCCGATTCAATACCTGGTCAGGGCACATACCTAGGTTGTGGGTTCCATCCCCCACATCAGGGCACGTACAGGGGGCAACCAATAGATGTGTTTCTCTCACATCAATGTTTCCCTCTTTCTCCCCTTCCTTCCACTCTCTCTAAAAATCAATGGAGAAAAAACCTCACTCCTTGGGTGAGGACTTAAAAAAAAGGTTAAGTAGAACTCTGTCCTCTTGCTTTACAACTGGAAGTATCAGAAACCCGTGATCTGAAAAGACCATCAACCTAGTGGCAATGAACAAGTGAGCCCAGGGCCCAGATTGTGTTTAATAAATATGATTTTTCATTTGGAGAAATGGATGATTTCAGAGCTGGGATAGAAAATTTACAAGATGAGCCCAGTGCAATCTGTCATACCAAAAAGGAGAGCACTCAGAAACTATTAGAGCTGTGTCTACAGGATTTAGGACCCAATTTGAACAGATTACTATTGGACAAAGATGGGATAATCTGAGTATCAATAAAGATAATACCTACAATGGATTCAATCATATCAAATATGCTTAAATTCATGAGTTCACAATGATACAAACACATACAACTCATTGGCTACTTCTGGAGGATGCCAACTCAGTATTATAAAAAACTAGAAAATAATTGACAGAAATTAAGTATTTATTATTTATCCTGTCTTTCCTGAAAGAGCTATAATTTAAGGTAACGAAATTATAGAAGGGCAATGTCTCTTTTAGAAGCATTCCAGCTAATAAATGAAGTTAAAGAATTTATCCACATTTCTAATGCCTAATGAAATAATGACTAAGTTTGAGCTTCAAGGGCTGCTAACAAGAAGAAAAACTATTAATCCTCATCGGCCTAACTCACCTATGAAGTCTGTAGGGAGCGGCTATAGGATCAAGCCTTGGACTGACCTGTGGCAGGGCCCCAAACAAGTCCCAGCTTGGAGGGCAGAGCCAGAGCCCTCCTAGCATGATTAAGCTTGACCTTATAGTCCTCCCTTGTTCCTTCCTTGGTAGCTAATGGGCTGTGGGAGATGCAGCAAGTGCTGCCAAAACGAGGTGAAATTCGCAAGAACACTGTAAACATGTTGACCACTTCCCTTGTTTTGCTTTGTGTGCTCTAAAGCTTGGGCTTACAGGCTGTCACTGTGTCCTCATCCAGTGAACCTACCTATCCCCAACTGACTGTATTCTCTTTGTCTTCTTTAATCCTTCCCCGCCTCCCCGCCCCCCCTCCTTCACCCCTGGCCGTGCTGGACGAGGTTCAGAGTCTTCTTGCCAAAAAGTACATCAATCATGATTCTGATTACACCTTTACATCTAACTGATTAAATTTACAGTAAATTTTGTGTAAACCACAATACATAATAAAATCCAGACTGTATGTAACTCCACAGGACAAACCATCAAGTTTCAGCAACAAATAAATTATAAGAGATAACAAAAGATAGAGGGGGAATAGATTAAAACAATGTATGGCTCTAACGGTTTGGCTCAGTGGATAGAGCGTTGGCCTGGGATAGAGCATCGGCCTGTGGTCTGAAGAGTCCCAGGTTCGATTCTGGTCAAGGGCATGTACCTTGGTTGTGGGCACATCCCCAGTAGGGAGGGTGCAGGAAGCAGCTGATCGATGTTCTCATCGATGCTTCTAACTCTCTATCCCTCTCCCTTCCTCTCTGTAAAAAATCAGTAAAATATATTTAGGAAAAAAAAAAAAAAGTATGGCCCTAGCTGGTTTGGCTCAGTGGATAGAGTGTCGGCCTTCGGACTGAAGGGTCCCAGGTTCGATTCCAGTCAAGGGCACATGCCTGGATTGTGGGCTTTATCCCCAGTGGGGAGCATGCAGGAGGCAGCTGATCAATGATTCTCATCATTGATGTTTCTATCTCTCTCTCCCTCTATGAAATATGTATGTGTGTGTATATGTATATATATATGTATATATATATGTATATATATATGTATATATATATACACACACACACACACACACACACACACAATGTATGAACAGCATGTGGATCGGAATTCAAACTGTTAAAAAGAATTGAGACAATCAAGATGTTAACACTGGTTGGATATATGAAGGTAATAAGGAATTTGGGGATAGTGGTATTTGTGTTTATCTTTTTTAAGAGGATGTATGTAGATACACATACTGAAATATTTAACAGTTAAAACGAATGGCATCTAGGTTTGGGGCTACAGATACAGCAAAATTAGCTATGAATTAACAGTTGAAGCTGGATGAGGGTAAAGAGAGGCTTACACTATTCTCTGTGTATGTGAGAGACGAACTAAACATGTGAAAATAAAGTCCACTTAAGCTCTAGGTTTCACATAATAAAATGTCTTTTTAAAATTAACTGCCAAACCCTGGCTGGTTGCTCAGTGGTTAGAGCGTCCACCAACCACCCTAGGGTCCTGGGTTTGATTCCCAGTCAAGGGCACATGCCTGTGTTGCAGGTTCCATCTGGGGAGGCAAACAATCCATGTCTCTCTCTCTCACACATCTCTCCCTATCCCCCTCTCTCTCTTTCACCCTCCCTGAAAATCAATGGGGGGGGGGGGGAGATCCTCAGGTAAGGATTAACAAAAAAATTAAATTAGCCTAGTTAGGTGTTTTCTGCTTCAATACAATGACTACTTCAAATAACTAAAAACTAACCATCATCTGAACAAACAGCCTTTGCGGCACAATCAGTAAAACAGAATACCACCAAACAAAACCCAAGCGGTATGAGGCAGCGTCAGAGTTAGTTACAGGAGAAAGGGCCGGCCTGGAACTCACACTCTAAAAGGAAACTCCCCTGCGTGTTGGAAATGGGTCGAATGCGGACGCACGTCGTTCCGGAGCCTCTGAACCCAAAAGCTCCACAAACACCACCACCACCCGCCCAGCCACACCGACTCCGAGGCGCCTTCCGACGGCCAGAGCCCGCCGCTTCCGCACCGACAACCTGGCTGCTCTCGCTCTCCCCGTCGCCAGAACCAGCGGGGGTATTCAGATTTGGGATTTTAAAAAAATAAAGCAGAGAAACAACAATACTGGGCACATCGCTGGCGTTTGCGGGGCCTGCACCAATTCCCCGCGGGCCCGGCGCGCCCCGCTCTGGGCCGGGCTGAGCCCCCTCGAGGCTCCGTCCACCCGCCTGTCACCGGGGCCCGCGGACCTGCGCCGAGGAGACGCCGGGGCCTCCACTGAGATCTCAGTCCCTTTCCACACGCGGAACCCCCTTTCCGCACAGGCCCGCAGCTCGGGGGGGCCCCCAGCCAGGCTCGCGGCCGCGGGGACCGGACCAGCGCGGTACGTGTTGGGCCTCGCCGCCCGCCGCGCCAGGTTAGACAGCCGTTACCCCGGCGGCGAGGCGAGAAGGGGACGCACCGCCTACCTCTTGACCGTCACGCGAGCAGGAGTAAGTGTGGGGAGAGGCCCCTGCGCCGCCCAGACACGAAGAAGAGCGAGGACGAGGCGAGGACGGCCCGCGGCGCAAAGTTGCAGGACGACCTGTTCCCGTCTGCGGGCCGGACGCGCTCTCCCTCCCCGCAGACGCCGTCGCTGCAGGAGCCGGGGCCGGCGGGCAGGATGCGGACGCCGCGGACGCCGGCCTCCGGGCAGCGAGGGGCGGGCCCAGCGGGCGGGCCGGAGCCGCCTCCTCTTCACGGACCCCAGCCCCACCGCGCAGCCCGGAAACCGGGGCCCGCGCGCCCCCACCGCCACCCCCGTGCAAAAGGCTTGCAGAGCGTCGGCTCCGCACCGGTCCAGGCCGACGGCCGAAGGGCGGGACCCTTCCGAGGGCGGCCCCGCCGCCCCACCACCGCCCCCGCCCTCCGCGCTGCTCCCGCCCGCTCGGCAGGCTGCAGGCCCCGCCGCCCGGCCTCACCTCAGGGACGAAACTCAGGCAGCGCGCGGGACCCCAAGTCCGAGTGCGGCCGCCGCCCGTCGCCTCCGGCTCCAGCTCCGGCTCGGGCTCCGCCCCTTGTCCGCCGCGCGCACCCGGCCCGCCCGGCCTCTCCGCCCCCTCAGCCCTCAGCGCAGCCCTGGCCGCTCCGGCTGGGTGCGGCTAGCGGCGCTGCAGCCCAACAACGCGCCTCCCCATAGGCCCAGCCCGGGACGCACCGCCAAGCAACGCACCCTGCGATTGGCTGTCCGCGTGCGGGAGGCCGCGGAAGGGCGGGGCCTTGTTGACAAAGGGCGGGGCTTCTCCGGAGTTCGCGGGGACTGGCCTCGGCGCGGCCCCGCCCTTCCCGCCGACAGCTAGGGTCCGGCGCCACCGTCGGGGTTGCAGCGCGGGGACGGGGGGCGCGGAAAGCGGCCGCGCCGGCTGTGCCAGCGGCACCGCTCCCCGCAGCCGCTCGTCCCCTCGGTCTCTGTCGCCGGTCAGACTCCGGTGGAGGCCTCCTGCGGCCCAGGCTCACGGACGCGCAGCTCGGCCTTCTCAACGCCCGTCAGCCCCGGGCGCTGTCCCAGCGGGGCCAGTGCGGGCCGGGTCGGGCCTCTGCCTGCTCGGCTCCCCCGCTCCTGCAGCAGAGGCCCCGGCCCCCGTGCGCGGCCCCGTGCTGGGCTCCGTCCTCAGCCCAGCGGGCGGGAGTCCGCCGGCAGACGCGGCCGACCGGCAACCAGGGTGCGGTCGGCACCTCGGGCCTGCGGACGCTGATAAGGCCCCACCGACGGGGCGGCTGCCTGGAGCCCGGGGCCTGGCCCGCGGAGGCTGGAGGAAGGAGCACCAGTCACCTTCTCGAACAGGCCACCGGCCCGTGACCTGGAGGCTGGCCTGTCCTCCCCGTTGTCTCCTCTGAGCCCCAAAGGCCCGGGAGACAGGCCGGCCGAGCTTCCTGCTCCCTTAATACCGGTGGAAAGCTGAGGCCCGGGGCTGGGCGGCGGAGCAGGGAGGAACCCAGGCCTCCCTCCCAGCAGGGCCCTGGCTGTGGCCACGGGAGGATCGGGGGCCATTTCTGGGGATAGTGACGGCCTCCACCCTCTGTCTCACTCACATCTGCCACTGGCACCCGCAACACGGCCTGGCCACAGGGCTGTCAGCAGGGCAGGAGGGAGGTGTCCAAGACCATGGAGCATGTTCAGTGGAGACAGAAGGTACAGAAAAGACCAAATCGTCGCCGAGACGTCAAGCACAGCCTAGGAATGCAGTCTAACTATGCACGGGGGTCCGATGGGGTGAGATTTATCAGGACCATCGCTTCAAAAGTTCCATGAATGTCTAATCGCTGTGTTGTACACCTGAAACGAAAAACCATGTCCACTGTAATCGGGAAACATTTTCATTTTTTAAGGCCAAAACAAACTTCTAAAGGTGAAAAATATAATGTGAACTGAAAAACACACTGGCTGAACAGCGGGTTAGACACAGCAGAAGAAAGTGAAGTAGGAGACATGGACAAGAAACTGAGCCCTAACCGGTGTGGCTCAGTGGATAGAGCCTTGGCCTGCGGACTGAAGGGTCCCGGGTTCGATTCCAGTCAGGGGCATGTTCCTTGGTTGCAGGCACATCCCCAGTAAGGGGTGTGCAGGAGGCAGCTGATCGATGTTTCTAACTCTCTATTCCCTCTCCCTTTCTCTCTGTAAAAAATCAATAAGATACATTTAAAAAAATAAACTAAGTGAAACATGGAGAGAAGAGTCTAGAAAAGAAGGAGCAGAGCTCCAGTGAGCAGTAGCACAACTTCAAGAGGCCAAATATGTGTGTAATCAGAGCCCCTGACCAGGGAGGTGGAGTTGGGAGGAGGACAGATATACTATTTGAAGATATAATGTCTGAAGGTGTTTTGTTTTCAAGTTTGATGAAAACCACAAATCCAAGTAACTGGTTTGCTGCTGGGCTCTGGTACAAATGGAATGTTTCTATGGGCCATCGAAAGTGACTGAGGCCAGAACTGCCATCGCTGGGTTCCGTCAGACCACCGCCACATCACGTCGGTAGGTAGACCCAGGAAGTGGTAGATCCAGGACTGCGTTCAGGCAGGTGCGGAGGTAGGTGGTCCAGTCCCATGTCACCTGCCACCATCACACCAGTATCTGTCGATACCTGTGGTCTCGGGGATTCCCCGTGACCGTGACTCCATTGGGCAGCGTTTTCCGGGCGGAGGGATGGGCCTGCCAGCACCGAGGCAGAGCTGGATACGGAGGAGTCGCCCTCGAGGGGATCACACTGCTGGGTCACGGCCAGAGACAGAGGCAGTGGCCCTCCCCTCGCTGGTCCTCTAGACACAGATTTGATTCAAATGCCAGCTGTGCCCCGTACTCCTGTGTGGCCTTGTGTCCTCTGGGTCTCCCCTCCACAGACCAGGCTCAGTGAGCACTGAGCAAGAAGCCCAGGCCTTTTCCTCCCTGGGGCCCTGTCAAAGCCACCCATTCCCGGTAAAGTACCGGAAGCCCTTCCTTGAACCAGCAGGGGGCGCCCACATGTGACCCAGAGGAAGGGGGAGACTGGGGGCTACTAGACTTGCTCTGTGAGGTCTCTTCTGGTTCTAAAAACATCTTTTTATAATAAAAAGTCTCTAATAACAGAAGATGTAGAGGTTCACTGCACTCTCTCACCAACTGCAGGAAAAGTAAAACCAGGTCAGCCCTGGGCTTGGAGAAGCTTCCCAGCCCAGGAATGCACCCCATCTCTGAGCACACCAGGATCTGGGCACCCCGCAGTAACTCAGAGGCCATGAGGGGTGGCGGGGAGCTAGCCAGAGCATAGGGTCTGCGCTGAGAGGTGGAAGGAGATCACGTAGCAGAGTTGGAACTTGAATCCAGACCTTGGCCTCAGTTTCTCACCTGTAAAATGGAACTAACAGCAGCCGCTTCTCCGAGCAAACTATGTCAAGGGCCCAGCGCAGCGCCTCGAGCACAGGAAGTGCTCGCTAGGAGGTACAGAACATTCAGGGCAGGTCTCAGGAGGGAGTGGGGCCCGTCTGCCTGGCTTCATGCTGGAGGACCATGCCTGGGATCCCATCTGCCACCCCCAACGCGCACACTCTTGCAACTGAGGCCCTGGGCCCAGGAATAGTTCACAATAGACCCAGGGCCTGGGAGGAGTGAGGCCAGGCCAGACTCTGGGCTGGGCCTTAGGCAACCACAGGCCTCATCTGTCCTGGCAGCTAGAAGTTCCTATCACGTGGCTCTGGGCCCCAGAACCTCAAAATCTTCCAGCTCAGGGTCTTCAAATGCTTCACCCACTGAGCTGTCTCCGAAGTGGCTGCATGTTAGCTAAAAGCTATAGCGACCTGGGTCCTGCCTCACATCACCAGCGTGGAGGACCCCAGGCACCGGCTGGAAGCTGTTCTCTGACCCAAGTCCCCATTTTAAAGTTTTACACATGCCGGGACGGTGTGGCTCAGTGGTTGAACATCAGCCCCTGAACCAGGAAGTCATAGTTCGATTCCTGGTTAGGGCATATGCCCAGTTTGTGGGCTTGATCCCCAGTGGGGAGTGTGCAGGAGGCAGCTGATCAGTGTTTCATCAATGTTTCTATCTCTCCCTCTCCCTTCCTCTCTCTAAATTAATCAATAAAAACATATTTTTAAAAAATTTTACAGGAAGGGAAGTTGCAGCCACAGTGGAGAAGGATGTGCCTCACTGGGTTCCCCAAACAAGTACAGGGCAGAGGGCAGAGGGCGGAGAGCTGTGACTGCAGGCACAGGATTGGTTTTCCAGAGCCGCTGCAGGACATGGGAAGCTCCCTGTCCCCGTGCCCCAGACTCGATGGTAACTGCACCGAGCCTCACCCCAGGAGGCCTTAGAGGAAACATCTGCAGACAGCGGGGACACTTGGTTCCTGGAGGCAGATGGCCACTGTCGCCCCTGCACCCCCCAGCACCCTAGGGGCGTGGCCTCCCGCATCAGCTGACCAGCTTCATCTCTTCCCCTTCTCCAGCTGACCACCCCACCCCAGAACACGTCCAGGTGCGGGGAGGAGTCCAAAGGGCCTCCTCCAGGGGACAGCGGGCACAGTGCTGTTCGGGGTCTGGGCTTTACACAGCGAATGCCTTTCCCCAACTCAGAGTGCAGCGAGGATTAGATGATCCTGGGGTCCCTGCCAGCCCTGACCCCCAGCTAAGGCCGCTTCCCACACAAATATATCCCGTCTGGCTGACCTGCCAGGGAGTCGCCGGCTGGAATTCATGGCAGGAAGCGAGAGATGGATCGGGGCTGGCCCATCCCCGTGTGGCCTGGAGGACTCAGCCATCCGGGTGCCACCATCCCCACCTACCCTTGGCCAACTCAGGGCCCTCTCTTCCTGCTCCTGTCTGTGGTGGTCACTTCCCCCTACAGGTCTTCCTGGAACCCCAGCAGAGCCTGGCACGCGGAGGGTGGGCGGAGCCGGACTGCTGCACTCCGGTCCCATCCACTACTGGCTGCGAACCCCGGCAGGTCATTGAGCACCTGCGCCGGGAGGTGGGAGACCCCCTGGATGTCGGTGTGGATCCTCAGTACGGCCGGCCACCCCTCCTTGCCAGTGAAGCCCGGCCACCGCGGCAAAGGTCACCTGTGCTTTATTGTGCAGCAAAGGCCCCTGCGGGAGCCGAGTCTTAGCGTTCCTGGGGGTCCTGGGGCCAGCCCCTGCCCCCACCCAAATGCCCAAGCCCTGCCCAGCCCCCTGCCCCATGCAGGGTGGGTGCGCTGGGGGGACCAGAATTCCTGTCCGTGAAGCGCAGGCAGGGCTTCGTCCAGGGACCCCGGGCTCCTGGGAAGTGCGGCAGGGCACGCGGGGTGGGATACGAGAGCCTCCAGCCCTCTAGGGACTCGGCCTGCTGGGTGGGGCCTGGCCTGGCCGATTCCACAAGATGTCTGTTGGGAAGCCTCCATCCAGAGCTCCTCCTCCCAGGCAGGCCAGTCTCATGGGCATGAGGAGGTGGCCCCTGGTCACCTCTGCCAGCAGCTCTGGCGCAGGCGTCACCTGGGCCCCGCGTAGCCATAGGGGTGCTGCAGCAGCAGGCTCTGGTGGCTGGGCAGCGGGTGGGTGTGGTAGTGCTCCACCAGGCTGCCCACGCTCACAAACAGGACCTCGCCCTCCAGGTAGAATTTAGAGTCCTGGGGACAGGAGAGCGAGGTCAGGGGGGCTGGGCCAGCTCTCCACCCCTGCAAAATGGGGCGGCCAGCCCTAAGGACTGGCCTGCTCCCGCTGCCTGTTCCCTCCCCTCCGTGCAAAACGGGGCGGCCAGCCCTGCTCCCACTGCCCGTTCCCTCCCCTCCGTGCCTGCCTCCCAGTTCCCGCCTCCCTCCCCCGCTTCACCAGGGGATCAGGCCAGGCTGTAGATAAGCCGGGTCAGGAGCTGGTCACCCCACCCCCTCTAGCTCACTGAGGACACAGCGAGGCCAGGGAAGCGGGAGGCTGAGGGAGTGGGGGAGGGATGGTGCCCGCAGGTGCCAGCCTCAGCCTGCCCCCTGCCTACACTCTAGGGCAGCGGTGGGGACCTGGTTTCTGCCAAGGGCCATGTGGATATTTATAACATCATTCGAGGGCGATACAAAACTATCAGCTTAAACATCAGCCTCTCTATTTGGTCAGACAGGTAATTAACTCGCCCCTCATCATCCGGTTTGGCAGGGCCTTATACGGCCAGCTGGCCGGCCGATGTTGCCCATCCCTGCTCTTTGGGGAGACTGTCTGGCCCCCAGCCACACCCCTTCCCGCTCAGGGCCCTCAGCCAGCCCGCTTACCTTCTCAAAGATGCGGTAGTTCCTCACTTTGTTGGAGGTTTCATCCCACACGACCAAAACCTTGAGGAGAAAAGCAGCAGGCAGGGTGAGGGCAGCTCTGATGGGGAGAGCCGGGCCTCGGGGACCCAGGGGTGAGCGGCATCAAGGCTGAGTCCCCTGGCCCTCAGGGACAACGTGGGGGGGGCGCCCTGCCCTCAGATGGCCTCCGATGAGACTCGAGGGTGCCTGGTCCACCAGGACCGTCTCTGATACACATGGGGAAACTGAGGCTCAGTGAGGGCACACAAGTCGCCCCTGGAGGGGCAGAGGCCGAGCTGGCAGACGACCTGCCATTGGCCCTGCCCCAAGCAGCCTCCCCTTCAGAGTACAGGAACCCCCATGGGAGGCCAGGGCCCCAGCCCCCTTCCCCCAATCTGCAGATGGTATCTACTTCCTGAGAATAAATGGGGCGGGGGCTGCCAGGCAGAGACCCCAAGGATGGCACTGGGTGGAGGGGCAGAGGCTCATGGGAACGCGGCCTGTCGCCTGGTGTGCCCGCCGCAGCCTGACGTGGGAGGGCCAGCAGACCCAGCGCGACGCAGCCAGCCCCAGGGCGTGGGCTTTGGCAGGCTGGCCGCCAGGCTCCCCCGTGGCACCTACCTTCCCGGACTTGGTGGAGGAGTTGCGGATGCAGTAGAGTCCGTCCTGGGGCTCTCCCCGCGGGCTCGTGGCTTTGAACAGCCTGAAAATTAAGTCAGCAAGTGACCCATCTTCAGACGGCTCCCTGGGGACCCTCCAGCCGCAGGCCCATGTGGCTTTGTCCTCTCGCTCTCCTGCAGCTCAGGCGCCATGAGCAGTGGGTGCAGGGAGCAGTGGGTGCTGATGGCAGTGGGTGCTGAGAGCAGTGGGTGAAGGGAGCAGTGGGTGCAGGGAGCAGTGGGTGAAGGGAGCAGTGGGTGCAGGGAGCAGTGGGTGAAGGGAGTAATGGGTGCTGAGAGCAGTGGGTGAAGGGAGCAGTGGGTGCAGGGAGCAGTGGGTGAAGGGAGTAATGGGTGCTGAGAGCAGTGGGTGCAGGGAGCAGTGGGTGCTGAGAGCAGTGGGTGAAGGGAGCAGTGGGTGCAGGGAGCAGTGGGTGAAGGGAGCAGTGGGTGCTGAGAGCAGTGGGTGAAGGGAGCAGTGGGTGCAGGGAGCAGTGGGTGAAGGGAGCAGTGGGTGCAGGGAGCAGTGGGTGAAGGGAGTAATGGGTGCTGAGAGCAGTGGGTGCAGGGAGCAGTGGGTGCTGAGAGCAGTGGGTGAAGGGAGCAGTGGGTGCTGAGAGCAGTGGGTGAAGGGAGCAGTGGGTGCAGGGAGCAGTGGGTGAAGGGAGTAATGGGTGCTGAGAGCAGTGGGTGAAGGGAGCAGTGGGTGCAGGGAGCAGTGGGTGAAGGGAGTAATGGGTGCTGAGAGCAGTGGGTGAAGGGAGCAGTGGGTGCAGGGAGCAGTGGGTGAAGGGAGTAATGGGTGCTGAGAGCAGTGGGTGAAGGGAGCAGTGGGTGCTGAGAGCAGTGGGTGAAGGGAGCAGCGGGTGCAGGGAGCAGTGGGTGAAGGGAGTAATGGGTGCTGAGAGCAGTGGGTGAAGGGAGCAGTGGGTGCTGAGAGCAGTGGGTGAAGGGAGCAGTGGGTGCAGGGAGCAGTGGGTGAAGGGAGTAATGGGTGCTGAGAGCAGTGGGTGAAGGGAGCAGTGGGTGAAGGGAGCAGTGGGTGAAGGGAGTAATGGGTGCTGAGAGCAGTGGGTGAAGGGAGCAGTGGGTGCAGGGAGCAGTGGGTGAAGGGAGTAATGGGTGCTGAGAGCAGTGGGTGAAGGGAGCAGTGGGTGCTGAGAGCAGTGGGTGAAGGGAGCAGTGGGTGCAGGGAGCAGTGGGTGAAGGGAGTAATGGGTGCTGAGAGCAGTGGGTGAAGGGAGCAGTGGGTGCTGAGAGCAGTGGGTGAAGGGAGCAGTGGGTGAAGGGAGCAGTGGGTGCAGGGAGCAGTGGGTGAAGGGAGTAATGGGTACTGAGAGCAGTGGGTGCCGAGAGCAGTGGGTGCCGAGAGCAGTGGGTGCCGGGAGGGCCAGCCCAGGGTGACAGCAGAACTGAGCTAATGGCATCTGCTGTTTCGCCAGGTTTCCGGCGACACTCGGCCGAGCACTTGTGCCAGCCGTGACCCAGCACTGCGGTGAGGAGGGGACAGAAAGACGGGGACCCTCGTGTCTATACAAACAAGGCCCGGAGAGAAGGGCTCCCACTCACCTCTCCACCTCGTAGGACTCGGTGGTGTTGATGAAGACTGAGGTGGGCAGGGGCACCTGGAGGGAGGGCAGCGTGGTCAGCAGCGTGGTCAGCTGCGTGGTCTGTATGCGCTCGTGGCCAGCGACCCCCACCCCCACCGGCTGCCAGCCTGTGCCGAGATCCTAGGCTCTGCACCAGGTTCTGTCCCCTCAGCGCCAGGTCTGGGGGCTCCTGGCTGAGCCGGCCATGGGGGACTCCGCCCGCAGCCCTCCTGCAGCGCCCCCCTCGCCGGCTTGGGCTCTCGGTGCCGCTTGCCTTTTCATAGTCTTCATCCGAGTCCTTCCCAGAGTCCTTCCCACCCGGGTCGTCCTGCGAGGCGTCAGCCTGCGAGGGTAGGCGGGGCTTTTCAAAGGAGAAGCTCCTGAAACTCTGCCCGTCAGGGGGTGACCGCCTGGGAGGGGAGCAAGAAGGTCACGTCCGTCACACAGGGCGGCCCCTCAGCTCCCCTCCACACCAGCCTGTGCACCGGGTGACCTCGCCAGCTCGGCCTCGGCACACGGGGTCTGGCTGCCACAGCCTGTGGCGAAGGCCCACGGCCACAGCGTCTGCGAGGCCGTGTGACGGCTCTGAGGCAGCAGGAATCGCGGGACCTGGAAGCCCCAGCTGGGGTCAGGCTGCCGGTGACACTGCCAGGCTGCTGGGTGGGGCCTGAGCGCGGACGCTGTGGAGCCGCAAGGTGGTGGCCTCTCAGCCCCAGCTCCACCCAGACCCGCTTTGTGGCCTGGGCCAAGTCACAGCCCTCCTGGGGGGCGGGGCAGGGTCAGGGGCAGGTGTGAAGGGGCTGAGCCACGTGTGGCCCGGCGGCTCGGGGAGAATTAAGGAGCCCGCGCAGGACCAGCTGCTGGATTGTGGGTGAGACTGTGCCGTGAGTCAACCCTGGTCCCAGGCCCAGGTCCCAGGCTCCGCAGTGACAGTCTGCACCACTGTGGCCCCTCGTGAAACAAGTGAGGCCGCAAGGGGTCCTCCCAGGCCCCTCCCACAGGAGCAGGCCTAACAAGAGCCCTGGGGCCCTGGCCGGGTGGCTCATTGGTTGGAACATCATCCCAGACACCAACAGGTCTCAGGTTCGATTCCCGGTGGGTACAGGAGGCAGCGATCGATGTTTCTCTCTCTCAATCTCCTTCTCCCTTCCCCTCTCTCTTAAATCATTAAAAATAATAATAATAAAAATAAATAACACTGCCTCAGATAAGAATAAAAAAGAGAGTCCTGGGGAGAAGGTGCCGTGGCCGAGGGTGCTGGGGGCCCGGTTTAGCGCACCCACTCGAGGCGCACCCTGTGGCCCCCAGGGCTTCACTGCTGTGGGTCCCGGCATCTCTGACCACAGGCTGCCGACACTGGAAGTGGGGGCCCCGGGGCTCCTGGCACTGCCCAGCAATAAAGCAGAAAGCATTTCGAGCAGGCCTGGGGGAGTCACCGCCACGCTCCACATTCCGGCAAGTTCCCACTCGGGGAGGGTGGCGAGGCAGCCCCGGTGGCTCCAGAGCCAGGGGCACACCCAGGGCCCCAGGCAGGGTCCCAAAGGCTCACACCCCGAGCTCTGTCCCCCAGGCCTCTCCCAGGGCAGGCGGCCACCCTGCCAGCCCCTCCCGACCCCAAAGGCCCTGGCCAGGCACAGCAGGGGCTCAGAAAGCCTGTGCCCACGGCCCCCCTCACCACGGTGCCCCGAGGCAGCCCTGAGCCCCAGGCCCACCACGCTGGGCTGACGTGCCCCATGTCATGGTGGGACATCCTCGGACCTAGGTCAGGTGCAGAGGCTGCTGGGCCGAGGCAGAGCCTTCCTCCCCCGGGCAGGGCCGACCCCCCAGCGTGGGGAGGGGCTGGGTGCAGGGAGAGCTGGCAGCACTCACTGGAGGTGAGGCAGGGGCGGCTTCTCGGGCCTGGGCAGGACCGTGGACCGCGCTGGGGGCTCGGGCACGGGCAGCTTCAGGGCAGGAGGCCTGGGTGCCACGGGGGGCACGAAGAGTCCAGGCCGGGCCGTCTCCCTCAGGGGCTCCTCCTCCACTGCCTTCAGGAACTTGGGCTTGTTGGCAGGCACAGGTGGGGGCTCGGGCGTGGGCGGCCCGCGGGGCGACAGGTGGAAGGACTTGAGTTTATCGCAGCTCCTGGAGGTGGCCGCGGCCACGCCGGCAGAGCCGGCTCCGGGGCTGGGGACGCGGGGCTCCGGGCTGGGGCTCTCAGGGAAGCACGGGGGTCGGCGGAGGGTGGGCAAGCTGGGCAGGTTGCCCACCGGGGGGTCACTCATCCTCCGGGAGGCAGCCGGCACCCTGGGGCCAGGCTCGGGCCACCTCGGGCCCAGCAGGTCCCTCTTGAAGTCCTCGGGAGCCGCGCCCACCTCGGGGAGGCAGCGCTTCGGGGGCGGGGGTGGCAGCAGTGGGCCCGGGCCCCTGGAGGTGAAGGAGTGGGCCCGGGGCATGTCGGAGAAGGCGGGCTTCCTGGGCACGGGCACGGGAGGCGGGGGGTAGGCTGGCGGGTGCGTCAGGGCATCTGCGGAGCAAAGAGACCCAGTGGGTGAGCAAGTCTCACTGGTGAGGCGGGACCAGCCCCCCTGCTGGTACCAGGTGCCGGGTCAAGTGCGTGTGCCCCCTGGAGGCGCCCGCTCAGCACTTCCCAGGCAGCCTTCCCCTGGGGACTGACCCAGCCCACGCCCTGGTCACCGCCCCCCCCCCACCCCGCGTGCGGCAGCCTGAGCAGGCTCCCTGAAACCCAGAGGTCACACCAGGAGCCATGGGGTGCCAGCGGCGAAGGGGGAGAGGAGGCAAGGAGGATGCGGAGGAGCTGGCCTCGCTGAGGCCGGATTCCCACCAGGGAGGGGGCGGGGCGGCTCGGAGGAAGACGAGGGCAGTGTAAGGTGCCCTGGGACACGGAGGCGACACTGGCGAGCTGTGGGGCACAGAGTCCAGGCTGGAGGTGTCGACAGCCCAGCGAGGACATTGGCTGTGGCCCAGGTGGGACGGGAGGAGTGCACCAGGCCCGAGCCCTGGAGGCCCTCGGACGGGGGAGGGGGGGGGGGGGACGGTACTGGGGCTGCCGGCAGGTGGGAGGGGCCTGGGAGGGCCTGTGTGGCCTTGAGCTCCATGGAGCGCTGCCAGCCACAGGGCGTGGACAGCCTGGCTCCCACCCCAAGTGGGCCCTCCCGTGAGTGGCAGGAGCGGCAGCCAGAGCACGCGCCTCCTCTGCTCTGTTCCCTCTGACACGCCGGTCATTGTGGAGAGACCGAGGCACAGGGTGGGGCTGGCAGCCCCAGCCCCTGCCCTCTGCCCAAAGCACCCCCAGCCCACCTCTGGCCACCTACCCTCGGGCTTCCCGGGCTCGGGGGAGTCGGGCTCCAAGTACGAGTCGTCCTCGTCGTCCTGCTCGTAGTCTGTGGGCAGATGGGGGTCAGAGCAGGGCGGACCAGGCGGGCTGCACCGGGGGCAGAGGGGCGAGGCTCGGAGCGCTGCTGTCAGGGAGGCCTGGGCAGGGCTGAGGGGAGGCCGGGCGGGCTGGGGAGCCACAGGGACAGAGCGGGCAGCAGCCAGGTCCGGGTGTGGAGCAGGACGGGGGAGCACGCCGAGACGCCCTCACCTTCGTTGTCCGTGGGGTATGGAGAGAGGCTGATGTCCACAGGCCGCTCAATGGCACCGTAGAAACTGTCTGTGTCCGAGCCGGAGTCGCTGGGGTCGGGGGAGGAAGGGTGGCAGTGAGCACAGGGCAGCGTTCCCTGCACTCACAGACAGACACACCGCAAACATGTGGACACACAGACACGACAAACACAGGCACGTGCACACACCACACACTGATGCGGGCATATGCACAGATAAACACAGGACACAGACACAGGTGAACACAAATGAGGACAGACAGGCACGCAGACACACAGACACGCTCCATCGAGGCACAAGGACCAGCACGGAGACGAGGCTGTGCTGCCTCCCCGACCCCATGGTTTCTGCCACAAGTGTGGCCCCGAGTGGCCAGATGCTGCCCCGCCTCAGGGCCCCGTCCCCCCTGCTCCTGCCCTGGAAGCTGTCATCTCTAGGCCGGCCTACTGCAGGGTACCAAGCCTACTGCAGGGCACCTACCACAGGGCACCGGGCCTACCACAGGGCCCTGGCTGGAGCTGAGGGCTGGAGCTCCAGGGCAGGCAAGGACCTGCAAGGTGGCCCTGGGGGTGCCGGGCCTCCTCTGGGCCCCAGTGGCCTCATCTATGAAAGGACAGAGGGGTCTGTTCTGCCCAAGAGCTCTTGCTGCTGGGCCGCCTCGGTGAGGTCGCCGAGACCCAGGTGGACTGAGTGGTGTCCCAGGGACTCACTCCGGAGGCGGCCGGGGCGGACACGAGGGGCAGCACCCAAAGCTCTGGCTGCTGCCGATGCCGGGCCTCCAGTGGGCAGCTGAGAGCATGTGACCCCCAAGGAGGAACTACCAACAGGGCACACACACATGCGCACATCCTCAGGTACACGCGTACACGGGATGACAGACGTGGGGGCGGGGAGTGGGCACGGGGTGGAGCCGGGCCCACCTGGCGTCCAGCGGCAGGTCCTTCTTCTCGTGGAGGTGTCCGATCTCCCTGCGCAGCAAGGCCATCCAGCTCTGTGGGGCAGCGGGGCCCAGTGGGCATGTGCTGCCCAGGGCACGGCCCTCCTCCCTCAGGCCCTGCTGTGCCCACCAAGGTCGGGGAGGCCCCTCAGCCCATGCAGGGCTCCTCCTGAGGGCAGGTCCCGGGCATGTGGTGCTGGTCGCAGGGTGTGAGGACGGGCACTGAGGCCAGCGCCTGCCGCTGCCCATGGCTAGTCCCGCCCCCGGGCCCGGCACCTGCCGCTGCCCATGGCTAGATGGCTAGTCCCGCCCCCAGGCCCGGCACCTTGCGCTCGTCCTCAGAGGAAGCTGAGAAGAACCAGGTGCGGTGCTTCTTGCTGATGTGGATGATCTTGAAGGGGAACACGTTGTTGGACGTGGTCTCCTCGGCCGCCCGCATCACCCTGAGGGCACAGCCAGTGGTCACCACCTGTCCACGCCCACAGGGACTGCCCTGCCCGGGACGGGTCTGGCACCCACACCGGCTCCAGCGGACAGGTGTGCACGGTCAGGCGAAGGCTAGCGGCTCCTGGCAGAGGAAGCGAGTTTGGAGAAGAAAGCGTTCCTCCCCAGGCGACCCCAGAGCAGCCACCGGGCCCTGGCGCCCCCGCTGCGGCAGTGCTCCGGCCCACGTGCCGCTGGGCTGGCGCTGGGCAAGGCTCCCCGTGAGGCTGTGGCTGGGTGTGAGCCGGGGTGAGCGCTGCCTGAGGTCTCCGTCCCGCCAGTGAAACCATGGGCCTCGCGGTTCCTCCGCTGACCCTGCTCCCATCGCTCAGGGCCTCAGGGAGGGTCCCCAGACTGGGGTCTGCCAGGCACGGGCAATGGGCACAGACTGATGCCACGGTGCAGGGCCCAGGTGCCCACTTCACCCTGCCATGCAGGCCCTGAAGCCACGGGTGGATCCGGACGACACTAATGGGCTGCACACTACAGCATGTCACTCCCACCCAGAAGGTCCGGGCTGCACACTACAGCATGTCACTCCCACCCAGAGGGTCCGGGCTGCTCACTACAGCATGTCACTCCCACCCAGAGGGTCCGGGCTGCTCACTACAGCATGTCACTCCCACCCAGAGGCCCGGGCTGCACACTACAGCATGTCACTCCCACCCAGAAGGTCCGGGCTGCACACTACAGCATGTCACTCCCACCCAGAAGGTCCGGGCTGCACACTACAGCATGTCACTCCCACCCAGAGGGTCCGGGCTGCACACTACAGCATGTCACTCCCACCCAGAGGGTCCGGGCTGCTCACTACAGCATGTCACTCCCACCCAGAGGGTCCGGGCTGCACACTACAGCATGTCACTCCCACCCAGAGGGTCCGGGCTGCACACTACAGCATGTCACTCCCACCCAGAGGGTCCGGGCTGCACACTACAGCATGTCACTCCCACCCAGAGGGTCCGGGCTGCACACTACAGCATGTCACTCCCACCCAGAGGGTCCGGGCTGCTCACTACAGCATGTCACTCCCACCCAGAGGGTCCGGGCTGCTCACTACAGCATGTCACTCCCACCCAGAGGGTCCGGGCTGCACACTACAGCATGTCACTCCCACACAGAGGGCTCTGGCCAGTGTTCGCCTGTCCATTAGCTTAGGAGCCCCTTGAGGGCAGGCTCATGGCCCCAGCCGGACGGACCCAGCCCACAGCAGAGGGGCAGCAGGGAGCTGGCCCCAGCCTGGGAGGCCCCTGGAGCCAGGGTGGCCTGGGACAGAGTCTGGGACAGGCTCCGCTTGACTCTTTGGAGGGAACAGAGGCTGTGGGTAAGGGGGCAGCGAGGGAGGAGGCAGGAGTCGCCGGGCAGCCGGCCGAATGGGGACTCTGGAGAGCAGCTGTCCCAACCCCAAGGCCTGAGGCCTGCTGCTCCAGCCTCATCAGGCCTTACACAGCCTGAGGCTGACTGTGAGGAGGGCGAGGCTGGGCGTGGTGCCCAGGGGTAGGGAGACCTGAGCCATCTGGGTAGAGTCTGGCGGGAACAAGGGGCAGGTCCAGCCAGAGTTCTGTTGTGGGGCTGGGGGAGCAGGTCAGGGGGGAGCAGGGGCAGGGGGGAGCAGGTCAGGAGGAAACCGAGTCAGGGGGAGCAGGTTAGGCGGGGGACAAGTGGGGTGGGTAGGGGTAGGGGGGAGCAGATCAGGGGGGAGCAGGTCGCGGGGGGCAGGGCAGGGGAGCTGGGTTGGGGAGCAGGGCCAGCAGCAGGCGGGCACTCACCGGTTGTAGCCGCTGAGGGAGAAGGCGCCCTGCGGGGAGGCGGAGGTGCTGGTCTTGAAGTAGTAGATGCATCGCTTGTGGATGATGACAAAGCGCAGAGGCCCTGTGGGCAGCGGGCGAGGTGCGGGTGAGCTGGGGCCACTGGGCAGACCCCACTCTGGGGGCCCTCCCCAGGGGCCAGGGGCGACTGGACCAGGCTCTGAACCCACGGACTGGAAGGGCAAGGAGCTGGGCTGGCATGCGGGCCCCTCCCCAGGAGTCCAGAATGGGGTCAAACGGGGACACAGTCGTGGGCATGATGGCCGGCCCCGGGCAGGGAGGTGTGGGCACTGGCTGTGCGGACCAGGGCTGTGAGGCTGGCTCCAGGACGGGCAGAGCAGGGCCAGAGGACCGGGGAGGCCCAGCCGCCTTGCTGGGAGCTGCGGGCTGCCGGAAGGTTCCCTCCAGCCCAGGCTGGCACAGCAAGGGAGGGGCAAAGAGGAGGAGGCACAGAAGCCCTGAGTGTGGCTCCGACCCCAGGCTGAGCCGTCAGCCCCGCTGAGACCCCCTCTCCGCTGCCCCATCCCAAGCAGCCCCACGCGCCCTCGCAGGCACCCTGTCCAAAGACGGCAGGCCAGCGGGTGCCCAGCCTGGGGCACCACGACCAGGCAGCACTCAGAGGGATGGGCAGCGCCTGGACAAGTGGCATCTCGCAGGCCCAGGGCTCCCCTCCCAGCTGGGGTCCCAGGGCCCAGCCCCCACTTTCACGCAGCTCGAGAGTCTCGGCTTGGCATGTGCGGTCATTTCTAACCCGGTGACCAGCCAAGTCCCGGAACACCCACTGCCCAGGGCGCGGGCTCAGCCTGACCAGGTGGCCGGCACCGTCACCAAGGACCCTAGCTCTGCACCACCTCCGCCCCTCCCAGGCCTGCCAGCGGCCACCTCGGGGAGGGAGGGGAACCCTGGCGGCCCCCACGGAAGGAACTGGAGGCTCAGCTCTGCCCCGCGTCCCCCCACCGCTCCCACCACAGGGACTCACATTTGAGCAGCTGCAGCTGGGTACCGCCCTTCTTGTGCAGGTAGCCGGCCTTGGCCACGCCCCCGGGCATGGTCAGCAGGTTCTGGGCCCCGATGGCCTTCATGGGGACAGGCCAGTGCATCTCCTCGGCCGCCATGAAGCTGCAATGACAGCAGAGATGTCTCAGCCAGGGGTGGGGACCACCAAGGTCCTGAGGCCGCGTGAAGGCTCAGGGCAGGAGGGTGAGTGGCTGCCTTCCGAAGGCCCAGGCTTCCAGGGGGGGGGACCCCGGAGACAGGGCGCCTGGGCCGCTTGGTCAGCCCCTGGTCCATCCGGCCACATACCGGGCACCCAGGGACCCTGAGAGCTGAGGGTGCTCTTTCATCGTCACTGGTTCACTCAGCTCTTGCTTACTGAGCTCAAGGCCCCTGGAGGCTGAGGACAGCAGGGAATGAATTCAGGAAACCACCAGCCCAGGAAAGTCAGGCCTCAGGCCATAACCACCCGAGGACAAGTCCCAGGTGAGTCATAAGGGCCCTGCCCTAGACAGGAGATTCAGGGAGGGCTCCCAGGAGGAGGTGTTGAGTCACAGCCTGAAGGAGGGAGTTAAAGAGGTTCGGGGCTGGGGCAGGCCCAGGGCACCCTCTACACCAGCTCCGACCTTCAGCAGGGAGGGACATGGCTCCTAGATACCCCACCCTCCACTCCTACCTGCCCTTAGCTGGCTTCTGTCTATCCCTTTCTTTTTTTCTTATTATTTTTGTTTTATTATTGATTTTAGAAAGAGAGAAAGGGGGAAAGAGAGAGAAAGAAATATCGATTTGTTGTTCTACTTAGTTATGCATTCATTCATTATTTGATTCTTGTAAATGCCCTGACCAGGGATCTAACCCACAACCTCAGCATATCAGGACCACACTCTAACCACTGAGCTACCCGGCCAGGGACTGTCCATCCTTCCCTTCGCGCCCTGACCAGGAAGCAGAAAAGCAGGTAGCTACCAGCCCCCAGCTCCTGGGTCAGGCAACCCAGGTTCCTGTCCTGGCCCACCCTTCCAGGGGATCCCTAAGCCTCCTTTGCTGGGGCTGTAAAATGGGAGGACAGTGCAGACGCAGCCTGGCACACAGCACACCCTCACTCCCGCAGGGACCACACAGTACATGGTCCCAGGTGTTATAAACAGACATGAGCAGAGCAAGGACGATGGGCCAGGTACAGACCACACCAGGGCAGAAAGCCCCAGATGCCCAGCAGGGGGCAGAACTGGGAAAACAAGCCTTTCCTCCCCTAGCTGATCACTGGTCAGGCTGTGTGGACCCCTGACCTTTCCCTCCCTCAAGATAACATCTGGGCCTCGGTTGTAAGTCAGCTCCAGGCCCAGGAAAGCAGCAAAACCAGACAAGTGACACCGTGGCTGCCTCAGGACCAGCGGCATTGAGTAATGACCCTGCCCTGGAGCCGACCAATTAGCGGAGACCATGACCCAGAAAGAGCACCCCTGCAGGGCTGATGGTATTCCAGCAGACCCTCCCTGAGACCTCCCCTAAGATTCTCCCAGCAAGAGGGGATAGCTCAGGGCCAAGGAAGTCCCTGAGGACACACACACACCGTTCCCTGTCACATTCTTCCCTCTAAGGTCCCCACAAGACCTGCAACCGGGGGAGCCATGCGCAGTAGCAGCTGGGGCTCACCCCCTGACCCTGTGTGCAAGGCCCCTCTTCTGACTTCCCAGTGAGCCCGGGCTGGGCTGCCTCCTGTTGCTTCTTCCATGCCCTTCCTTGTTTTACTGTCCTAAGTACATTTTTGCAGCAGTCAGTAAGTTCTTTATATATATATACTCACACACATACATACACATACACATGTACATATACATATATATACTCACACACATACATACACATACACATGTACATATACATATATATACTCACACACATACATACACATACACATGTACATATACATACATATATATTGATGTCAGAGAGGAAGGGAGAGGGAGAGAGAGAGAGAAACATCAATGATGAGAGAGAACCATTGGTTGGCTGCCTCCTGCACACCCCCCCCCCCCCCCCCCCCCCCCGGGGATCAAGCCCGAAACGTGGGTAGGTGCCCTTGACCGGAATTGAACCTGCGAGGACCCTTCAGTCCGCAGGCCGATGCTCTATCCACTGAGCCAAACCAGCCAGGGCATCGGTCCAATTCTTGCTGCTTTTCCCCTCACTGATCTTTTAGAGCAGCGGTCGCCACCCGGTGGGTGGTCTGCGGACCACTGGTGGTCCATGAGGTCCGACAGGTTGGCGACCGCTGCTCTAGAGTGGAAGGGAGGTGTAGAAACACAGAGAGACATCGGCCTGGCACATCGATGGGTTGTCTTCCGCACGCGCCCGGGCCAGGGCACGCGCATCCAGCCTGCAAGCAAGGTTCGTGCCCTTAACCAGAACGGAACCTGGGACCCTTCAGTCTGAGGGCGGACACTACCCACTGAGACGCACCGGCTGGGGCTACACTTTGTCTCTTGATTGAAGTGTTTCCCTCAAGACAAGAACCAGGTCCCTTCACTCCCGGTAACACAGGAGCAGGGTGAGAGTCTGGGGCAGGGCGGGGCCGGCCAGCCCTCAGGCCCGTAGGTCCAGTGAGATCACGGGCCTGGCCCTGCCAGGGCGTTGGGGAGGTCATCGCTGTTTGGCCGAAGGCGGCTGGCTTTCAGTGGTGACTCTGCGCGGCCCGCAGGGACGTTGTAACTGCCCCGTGGCCCGCGGAACAGGCTTCCCCGCCCCTGTTCCCGTGTCCAGGCTCCCCGCCCGCGGGCTGTTCTCACTCTGGCTCCGCTCCCCTCTCCCGCGCCTCCTGCTGCTCCTTCAGGACCCAGGCCGGTCCCGGCGGCGGGGCACCACGTCCCGCCACCCCCCCAATACCCTACCACCCCCCCATCCCACCCCACACCCCCACCCCCCCCCACACCCCCCCCGCCCACCCCACCCCGCCCCCGGGCCCGTGGAGCTGGAGGAGGCGTGTGCTGTGCTCAGCAGAGGGGCCGCTAAGGACGGACCGGACCGAGACCGGCCGCGGGGCCTTCCTCACCTCAGCCCCGCCCCCCAAAACACAGCCACTGCGCCCAGGAAGAGCAGCGCCCCGGTGGGGGCTCCCCGCGCCGCCCGGGCTGCCCCGCGGCCTCGATCGCCCACCCGGCCGGCGGCGGCCTCGCCCCGAAGCCAATCCCTGCGGCCGGGACCCAACCGCCGAGGCTGCGAACAAAGGCGGGCACCGCCCCTCCGCGCCCCGGCCCGGGACCAGCCCGGCGGGTGGGAGAGGGGCCCGCGCCCCGCGCCCCGCGCCCCGCGCCCCGCGCCCCGCGCCCGCCTTTGTTCTCGCAGGAAGCCTGGCCGGTACTCACGGCGTCCACGCGGCGGGCACGGCCGGCTTCCGGGGACCGGACCCCCGACCCCGCGCGCACCGACACGGCCCCGGGCTGGGCTTCCCCGCCGCCTGGCCCCAGGCGCTCGGCTCCCGCGGACCCCAGCTCCGCGGCCGGAGCCCCGCACCCGCCATGCTGCCGCGTCCGGCCCCGCGCTGCTGGCTCCGCCCCGCGGGGAGGGAGAGCTCGCGGGCAGGTGGGGACCCGCCCCCGCACCGCCCTGCCCCGCACCGCCCCCCGCACCGCCCTGACCCGTCCCCCGCACCGCCCTGACCCGCCCCCCGCACCGCCCTGCCCCACACCACCCCTGCCCCGCCCCCCCGCACCGCCCTGACCCGCCCCCCGCACCGCCCTTGCCCCGCCCCACGCACCGCCCCCCGCACCGCCCTGACCCGCCCCACGCACCGCCCTGACCCGCCCCCCGCACCGCCCCTGCCCCGCACCGCCCTTGCCCTGCCCCCCACACCGCCCTGACCCGCCCCACGCACCGCCCTGCCCCGCCCCCCGCACCGCCCCTGCCCCGCACCGCCCTTGCCCTGCCCCGCACCGCCCTGACCCGCCCCACGCACCGCCCTGCCCCGCCCCCCGCACCGCCCCTGCCCCGCACCGCCCCTGCCCCGCACCGCCCCTGCCCCCCGCACCGCCCTTGCCCTGCCCCGCACCACCCCTGCCCCGCCCTCCCGCACCGCCCTGCCCCGCCCCCCCAACCGCCCCCGCACCGCCCTTGCCCCGCCCCCCACACCGCCCTGCCCCGCCCCCCACACCGCCCCGCCCCCGCCCCGCCCTTGCCCCGCACCACCCTGCCCCGAGGGCCCACACCGCTCCCTTCCCTGCCCTGTTCGGAACCTCCTGGGCCTCCCCAAGCCCACCTGCCCTCCCGGCTCCCGCCCGAGGGCCTCTCCCACGGCTTCCTCCCCCTCACCTCCCCCGCAACCCCGCTCCACCCCCGGTGGCCTGTCCAGCCCGGCCCATGGCTCCTGCTGCCAAGCCCGCCGGCCTCCTCGGGCCTCCGCCAGTTCCCGCTGCCTGGAGTGCCACCGGCTTAAATAAACTCCGATCCCCCCGAAACTGGCAAACAGGGGGGCTCGTTTTCGGAGCCAGCAGTCCCCCGACACCAAGCTGAGATGCACCACCGGAGCGGAACCTGCGGGCCATGCTCCGAGGGCCGTGGACACAGAAGTCCCCCAGCGCCAGCCAGGGGCTCTGCCCGCCAAGAGGCCCCCAGAGGAAGGGCGGGGGCGGTCTCACAGTCAGCGAGGGTGACAGGTCCGATCAATCGGATCGATCGAATAAAGGAGGAAAGCCACCTGATCGTCTCAGGAAACAAAGCATTTGACGAACTTGGACAATCCTTTCAGGATGAGCACACCACTCCACAAACTCAGGCCAGGAGGGAACTTCCTCCAGGCGGCCAGGCGCTGGGAGCACCCGCTCACCCCACTCAGCCCCACAGGCGCAGGCTCTGCCCTAAGGCTCTGCCCTAAGGCAGGGACAGGCAGGGACAGGCAGGGACTGCCCTCCTCCCTGCCCCTTAACCTGGCCCTGGAGGCTCTAGCCGGTTCGATTAGGCAAGAACAATGGAACACATCCCGACCTGAGAGGAAGAAGGTAAACTTCACAGACTAGATGTTCGCGTGTAGAAAATTCCAAGGAGCCCACTGAAAAACGATTAGAACTAAAATAGGAAGATGGCGGCATAGGTAAACACCGGAGACTGCTGCCGCAAACAACCACTTCAAAAATACAACTAGCCAAAACCGGTTTGGCTCAGTGGATAAGCATCGGCCTGCGGACTGAAGGGTCCCGGGTTCGATTCCGGTCAGGGGCATGTGCCTGGGTTGCGGGCGCATCCCCAGTGGGGGATGTGCAGGAGGCAGCTGATCAATGTTTCTAACTCTCTATCCCTCTCCCTTCCTCTCTGTAAAAAATCAATAAAATATATAAAAAAAAAAAATACAACTAAAAGACGGAACGGACATCACCCAGAACCACAGGAAGGCTGGCTGAGGAGAGACTCTTCAACTAGAAGGAAAGACAACAGCATACCGAGGCTCAGAGGCGGCGAAGTGTGGAAAATACATAGGTGTGGAGATGCACGCAAAAGGGAAGTCTCTAGGGACTCAGACTCAAATGGGAGAGGCGGGATTATCTGGCATCAGTTGTAACGTGAGGGCAGCTTTCTCTCCGAGGTCTGCAGCGGTTGCTGGGGTTCTGAGAAGCAGAGCCTCTGGGAACGGGACTGAGAGCAGCCATAACTGCTCCCTCCGCCCGCCCTGTTGATCCTGTGCGACACGCCCCGCCCAAGCCCTGCGCAGAGCTATTTGCTGGATAGCCTCAGGCAAAGGCTAGATTAGCACCTCCCCAGAGGACAGAAGTTTTCCCACAGCTGATTCTCACAGCCAGTCGGCCTGGTGGTCAAATCCCTCTAGTATTAATTACAACAATCAAGGCTTAACTAGAACAAGACTGAGCACAAAGACCACAAGGGGGTGCACCAAGAAAGCATAAAAAATGTGGAGACAAAAAAACATGACAGAAATGGAGGATATAGAGCTAAAAAACGCAATTTTGAGGGCTTTCAATAATGTGCTAGAAGCTGCCAATAAACTTGATGAGAGCCTCACGAAATCTAATGAGACCCTTGATGCTGTGATAAAGAACCAACTAGAAATTAAGCATACACTGACTGAAATAAAGAATATTATACAGACACCCAATAGCAGACCAGAGGAGCACAAGAATCAAGTCAAAGATTTGAAATGCGAAGAAGCAAAGAATACCCAACTGAAAAAGCAAAATGAAAAAAGAATCTGAAAATACGAAGATAGTGTAAGGAGCCTCTGGGGCAGCTTCAAGCCTACAAACATCAGAATTATAGGGGTGCCAGAAGATGAGAGACAGCAAGATATTGAAAACCTATTTGAAGAAATAATGGCAGAAAACTTCCCCCACCTGGTGAAAGAAATGGACTTACAGGTCCAAGAAACGCAGAGAATCCCAAACAAAAGGAATCCAAAGAGGACCACACGAAGACACATCATAATTAAAATGCCAAGAGCAAAAGACAAAGAGAGAATCTTAAAAGCAGCAAGAGAAAGAGACTCAATTACCTACAAGGGAATACCCATACGACTGTCAGCTGATTTCTCAACAGAAACTTTGCAGGCCAGAAGGGAGTGGCAAGAAATATTCAAAGTGATGAATACCAAGAACCTACAACCAAGATTACTTTATCCAGCAAAGCTATCATTCAGAATTGAAGGTCAGATAAAGAGCTTCACAGATAAGGAAAAGCTAAAGGAGTTCATCACCACTAAACCAGTATTATACGAAATGCTGAAAGGTATCCTTTAAGAAGAGGAAGAAGAAAAAGGTAAAGATACAAATTATGAACAACAAACATGCATCTATCAACAAGTGAATCTAAGAATCAAGTGAATAAATAATCTGATGAACAGAATGAACTGGCGATTATAATGAATCAGGGACATAGAAAGGGAATGGACTGACTATTCTTGGGGGGGAAAGGGGAATGGGAGATGCGGGAAGAGACTGGACAAAAATCGTGCACCTATGGATGAGGACAGTGGGTGGGGAGTGAGGGCGGAGGGTGGGGCGGGAACTGGGAGGAGGGGAGTCATGGGGGGGAAAAAAAGAGGAACAAATGTAATCTGAACAATAAAGATTTAATTTAAAAAAAATAAAATATTGAATATGCCCAGGTAAAAAAAAAAAAAGAACTAAAATAGAACTAAAACGGGCTCAGCTGGGGGACTGGCTAAAGACCAACACACACAAATCGGTCGTATTCCAGCCGTGGGCAAACTACGGCCCGTGGGCCGGACCTGGCCCGTTTGAAATGAATAAAACTAAAAAAAAAAAAAAAAAAGACCGTACCCTTTTATGTAATGATGTTTACTTTGGATTTATATTAGTTCACACAAACACTTGTGGACGAAAGGGGCCACATGCTGACCTGACAAGCTCAGGAGAGGCCTGCATGGCAATTTTGCAGACTCGGAGACCTAAAGTCACCACAAAGGATGGTCTGAAATTAAACCTTAACTAAAGCAGGTATGGTGGGCAGTTACGTCCTAAGCCGATATCTTCACTGATAAGGTCAACCTTTACCGTAACTGAGCCTATCTGTCTTTTTGCATCTATGAGAACACACCCTTGAAGTGTCTGGGTAACTTGTGACTTCCCTTTTAATGGAGCCCCTGGGGCACAACCAGGTGTGCTGGGTCCCAGGACAGAGACCACAAATCCCTTCATCATCATGTTCATTGTTCCTGCACCCACCTAAGTGTGTGTCCATCATTTTACTTTTTATCCTATCACAGAGGTTTCCTGGCTTCGCTTAATCCCACCTCCTTAAATCTGTCACCAGTGAATTTCATGTATAAATACAGATGTAACCCTGCCATTCTCCAGAGCACTATCTCAATTCATTGAGGTTCTCCTTCCCTGCCTATGTCGACAGTTTGGCTCAAATAAACTCACAAAAATTCTTTACAGGTTTCAATGGTTTTTTTACGTTGACACACTCCATCCATGCTTTTGTTCTGGCCCTCCGGTCCAGTTTAAGAACCCACTGTGGCCCTTGAGTCAAAAAGTTTGCCCACCCCTGTCTAGACAGTAGCACGAGAACAACCCAGAAACGAGCTCAGGTCCAGCGCCCTCCTCAGGCAGCCTTCTCTGACCTCTGCGGGGTCCTGTGTCCCTCACGGGGCTGCACGGCCCCTCCCAACACTGACCACACGGGTCGTCACTGTCCACCCCATCCTCACCAGCTCAGGCCCGGCACACAGGGGCACCCGGGGAGCCCCAAAGCAGGCGGAGGGTGTCCACCTGGCGGGTGTGGGGACTGCGGTTGTGTGGGAGGCGCAGGAACCCCAAACAGAGCCCCGCCGGGCGTGTCGCACCCTCCCGGCCTGTAAGGGGACGGGGCAGCTGCTGTGGGGACAGATGGTGCCCTCGCTCCTGCTCCTCATCTGGGGGGAGTTGGGGGGAGTCCTCCATTCTCACTGGCCACCGTCCCTCCCTGGGCATGCTGAGGGCTCCAGGTGGCCACTGACTGGCCTTGGATGGGCAGTGACAGGGCCAGGCTGTGTCCATCTTCACACACACCCCGGAGTGTCCCTGCTTCAGGACAGATGCCGACATCTGCAGCCCCTCTCCCAAGGACGGACTGTCCACAGGGAAGCCCATCCTGACATCACACATCCTCTGGCCGCCACCGGCCCTGCCCTGCACCCGAGGTTGAGCTGGGCTGGCGGGCAGCTGACCGGAAAGCCGGTGCCAGGCCAGGCTGGAGTGAACGGGTGAAGCGGTGGCTGAGAGTGAGGGTGACAGCAGGCCATGGTGGCCATAGTGACCAAAGCTTTGGGGGGACTTTCAGCCCAGCTCAGACCCCATCGGAGCCCGAGAAAGTGGCGGGGAGGCCCCAGGGTCACCCATCGTCCTGGCGGCCTGGCCCCCGGGCTGCCTCTCTCATGGCCCGTGGCCTCCCCCCAGCCCCAGTGACCTGACAGTTAAACTCCATTCACCCCCGGGGCCCCCATAGGAAACCTCAGCCCCCTTCTCTAGGGGAGACACCCCAGTGGTGCCCCAGGCCACCCTGTGAGCTGGCAGCTGCCCAGCTTGTGGTGCAGGGCGCTCTGTTCCCGCAGCTCGAGCGGCCGCCTGGACAGGGCTCTGGAGACGCGCAGCCGGGGCCGGTGGCCAGGTGGTGCCGCTGGGCGTCTGCAGGTGTGCGCCCTGGGAGAGGCACCTGGCACCGGGCACTCTCGGGCCCTGCTCCTGGGCTCACGCCCCCCTCGAAGCTGAGATTGGTCTCGGGGACCCGAGGCCGAGGTGCAGGGGTGGGGACAGCAGGCGGTGGAGCTCTCCGTCACAGCCACAGCGAGTTCCAGGAAGTCGGGCTGGTGGGGGCTGTGCGCAGGCCGCCTGGGAGCTGGGCGCTGCGGCCCACATGGCCACGTGCCACGGACAGCACGCTCCACAGGAGGTCCTGTGTGTGCGCGTGTGCACGGTGTGAGCCGTGCGTGAGAGTGAAGTGGGGTCCCCGGAGGGCTGGGCTCCTGCAGGACCTGCAGACATGCCCCCAAACATGGCGAGGGACTGGCGCCGTGTGACCACAGTGTCAGGGAGTTCCTGTCAGTGGTGACGGGCTGGCCAGTGTGTGGGAGCCACAGGTCCCCAACACACTCATTCACACACTCACACCCACGCACACTTCCTCATCGCACATGTGCCCTTATACATTCACGCTCACACCAGGGCGCACACGCATTCTCAGTAACACCCACTCACACATATACATGCACATGTAACACCCACTCACACATGTTCACGTACTGGTCCATACACACACATACATAGGTGCACCTCATTCAAACGTGCATGCACACTCACATGCATTCTTACACACTCACGCTTGCTCGTGCCCACTGGCTCACTGGCTTGCATGGCTACACCACAGCCACCCGGGCTGGCAGGAGCCTCCGGGCGTGGCCCTGTGCCCTGGGCAGGAGTGTGGGCCTTGCCAAACCCTCACCACCACCCCCCAGCCCTGCAACGCGCAGCACCAAGGCCAGCCTGACAGCTCATGACACCCCAGGCTCGGCGCCTTACTCCCACTTTACAGACCAGGACACTGAGGCCAGGAGAGGCTCGGGACCCACCAGGGGCACGGGGCCCTCGCCATGGGCACCTCATGTCACCATCCCAACTTCCTCTGAGGTATGAACCAGCGTCACCCCACGTCACTGATGAAGACTCCAAGGGTCAGAGAAGACCCACAGCCAGTAAATGGTGGGGCGCTCACGCCGCCTGGAGCAGCCACTCCCCCAGCCTGGCACAGGGCACAGGGGCGGAGGGCTGGCAGCTGCGGGGGGACCTGGCGCCTCACACCCGCTCGTTTGGGCTTGCCTTTCGGTTTCTCCTTCCCCTTCCTCTTCCCGGAATCCTTCTCCATAAAAGAATCAAAACAAAAATCTTCGATGAAGGCGGTGAGCAGCCACGTCAGAGGGAGGGTGCCAACCAGGCCACAAGGAAAGCCCCCGCCTGGAGGCCCCGAGCACAGGGCCCGGCTGGCAGCCGGGGGCCCCCACACCTCGTCCGAACCCTCGGAGCATGGCTCACTCACACGCTCACTCAGACACACACTCACACTCACACTCTCATACCATCACACTCACCATGCTCTCACACACTCACACGCTCACTCAGACACACACTCACACTCACACTCTCATACCATCACACTCACCATGCTCTCACACACTCACACGCTCACTCAGACACACACTCACACTCACTCTCTCATACCATCACACTCACCATGCTCTCACACACTCACATGCTCACTCTCACACCATCACACACACACCATCACACTCACAATCTCACTCTCACCCCACCACACTCACCATGCTCTCACACACGCACTCTCACACACCATAACACACACTCACACTCACACTCTCACACCATCACAACTCACAACGCTCTCACACACTCACACTCACTCACATTCTCATACCATCACACTCACAATGCTCTCACACTCACACTCTCACACTCACACCATAACACACTCTCACACACTCACACTCTCACACCATCACATTCACAACACTCACACACTCACTCATATACTCAGACACTCACACACTCACTCACACTATCACACTATCACACTCACACACTCACTCACACACCATCACACTCACAACACTCTCACACTCACACCCAATGTGTGCACACAGGTCCCAAAGGCCACGGCTGCCCCCGGGAGGCTGTGCTGTGGGCAGGCTCAGCCCCACCAGGTGTGCTGGCCCGGCCTCCCTGCCAGCTGCCCGCTGTGTGCCCAGAGCCGGCCCAGTGCCCCCTCCCTGCTCCCCTCAGGCTCCCTTGGGCCTCCCCAGGCGCTGGCGGCACCTCCTCGCCCCCCCCACTCCCACCCGATCGCAGGCCCCCCACTGACCTGAAGGCACTGAGCCAGCACATGGCTCTCCTGTCTGGCGACGGGTGGGGGGCAGGCGTCCTGGGGCCCCGGGAGGCCATGGGGCTCAGGGGCCGTGGGCCGGGGCCCGCATCTCCCCGCGGCGAGGCCTGCTGCCCGGCGCTGCCCGGGCCCTGCTGACAGCGCGGCTGCCTCTGGGGCCTGTGGCCTCCAGGCCGCTCCCCCTCTGGGACTTCCTGTTGCCGTCCCTGGGCAGCCGGTCGCAGCCGCACTTCCTGCCTCCCGCCCGCGGAGCCCTGAGGCCCCTGAGACCCAGGCCGGCCCGGCTGCTCCCCGCGGGGCTGGAGTGGCCCGGCTTCCGGCCCCTGTGGTCAGAGACCGCAGCCCTCCGGCCCCGGGGGGCCAGCTGCGTCCCGTCCCCTGGGAGGCGCTCCCGCAGGCCCCGGCCTCCCCGTGACGTGGCTTCTCCCAGCACCACCTCCTAAGCCCCAGCCTCCTTGGCCCGAGAACCCCTGCCAGGAGCCGGTGCTCACCCTCACCCCCCGGCCCGCGGGGAGCTCGCTACCTGCCAGCACGCTCCTCCCACCACCCGAGCACCAGTGCCCAGCTCTGCCCTCCGAGGCCACACGGGGGTGGTCACCGCTCTGCCCTTTGACACCAAAGGACCAAGACACCGGTTCTCAGCCAGGCCAGGCCCTGGCTGAGAGAGAGCCACCGCAGCCTGTGTGGGAGCCGGTCCACACCTCCAGGGGCCACCACGCTGCTGGCTCCTCGGACACTGGGACTGAGTGGCCACGGCCCAGAGCAGAGGAACAGGGGTCCCTGAGGGGCCCAGACTCGGGGGGGCCCTTTCCCCCCAGACCCTTCCTCTCGGGCCTGTTTCTCCACGCACCCTCCCAGCTCCGAGGCAGCACTACCCACTGGACCACCCGCCCGCCATGAGGGCAGCTCCCTGGCCTTGACACAGAGCCGGAAGTCAGGTGGGGCTGGAGCATCGCTGAGGTCTCCCACTCCACCCTCCCTTACCCCAAGGGCCGGAGCTCAAAGTGTCAGGGCCGCCCTGCCACGCCACATGCAGGACACTCACCAGGGTGGGTGGGAGCCAGCAGGGCCGGGCAGGGGCCAAGGGTCAGTCTGAAAAAAGCGGGGGGGAGCTTCACTCGGGGCTCAGGGTCCCGCCTGCTCCGGAGCCAGGCGAGCGCCGGGCGCTGCTGGTCCTGCCCACACCTGCCCGGGTTTGCATGCGGCATGGACTTCAGGACCTCATCCTGGATCAGCCAGATGGGCCCTAAGCCCAGGGACACGGATCCCTGGAGGAAGCAGAGGGTACACTGAGGAGACGCCACGTGAAGACAGAGGCAGCGACTGGAGCGATGCGGCCACGGGCCCAGGGAGCGGGGCTGCCGGCCTGGCCGGAGGAAGTGGCCGAAGGACGGAGTGTGGCCCCGCCTACACGTGACTTTGACCTCTGGCCTCCAGAACAGAGGAGAGGTGGATGGTTGTGTAAGCCCCCGGCTGCGGCACTTCTGGCAGCAGCCGTGGGAAACTCGGCCCCAGGACTCGCCACGCTTTTCCTGACGACGGTGAGCATCTGCTCCCAGCTGGTGTGCACCCCGGCCTCCCCGTGTGCACAGCTCTGTCAGGCCTGGCTCACCAGGCACCCTCCCGGGCACGGGCGAGGCCGTGCAGGCCCGCGCCCACCGCTCTTGCTCACGCACCCTGGCCAGCCCTTCCTTGGCTCAGGCGAGTGTGGGGTCTGGCTCCCGCTCCCCACCCCGGGCCCTGTCTCGCAGACCACAGTGGTCTCCCCCTGGAAACCTCATCCTCCCCAACAAACGCTCCCTCATCACCTAGAATCTCACCTTCCCCCGGAAATCTCCAAGTTGAAGGCACAGCCCTGCCCACCAGCCTCGCCACGGCCGAGGCAGGCCAGTGGTGGGCAATGGGTTCAGAGTCATGTCCGCACACGTGGCCAAACCGCCGACATGGCCATGACCAGCCCGGGCCTGGACCTTGCTCAGAGCCAGGCTGAGGAACTGTGGCTGGCCCACGCCATGCGGCTCCGTGGCTGAGTTGATGACCTATAAACCAGGTCGCAGTTCAGTTCCCCCGTTTCGGGGCTCCCTCCCCAGTAGGGGGTGTGCAGGAGGCAGCTGATCACTGATTCTCTCATCGTTGATGCTTTTCTCTCCCTTCCGCTCTGAAATCAATAAAAAATAAAAGAACTGTGGCTTTGCAGCCCACTTGACCCCCAACAAGAACTGATTGGCAGCGAGGCTGCGCCCAGGCCCACCTGCGCCCGGGACGGCTGCGTTGGAGCTGCCAGCGTCCCTGTGCCCACAGGACAGCAGTGGCCGGGCTCCAGGAGGCACCAGGGGCCGCTCAGGGCCACCAGGATGGGGGCAGGCACCCCGGCCTCTCCTGCGGCCCCAGCCCAGGGACTCCAGGAGGCGCAGGAGGAGGCGGGCACGCGTGGCCACCGCCAAGGGGCCTGGGCTTCCGAGGACGAAGGCCGAGCTGCGGGAGGGGTGGGTTTCTCCCCTGGGGCCCCCGTGCTCACGCTCTGCGCCCACACATCCCCGAGGCCCCGGCCCCACAGCACCCGGGCCTCCCCGTCCCAGGCCTGGTGCCTCTGCCCCGGCAAAGGTTCCCAAGCTGAGCGACTCCTCCCGGGCCGAGGGCGCGGAGCTTCGGACAGCGCTGGGGCCTCACCGGGAGGACAGCACGTGCGGGGGAGGGGGCGGCTGGGCAGGGCCTCCAGGCTGAGGTCCCTGTCCTGGGCACCAGGGCCACTCAGGCCATGTCGGGGGGCGGGTTGGGGTGTCGCTTTCCTGCGCCTCTCCCACCTCAAACCACAGCAGCAGAGGCGGGTCAGGATTCACAGTTCAGTTCATCGCGACACTGATGAGCCTCCACCTCTCAGCCGCTTAAGAAAGCTCGCCCGAGGGCAGACGTGTGGGCCCGTCCACCCCGAGTTCCTGCCCGGGGCACAGGCGCAGCCGCCCCCCACCCCGCCCGCCCCGCCCCGGCCTAAAGAGGCCCCCTGCCCCACCCCGGGGCCAGCTTAGCACCCAAGGCCCCGGACCCTGCAGGGGACACCGGGTGCCACTCCGAGAGGCACTCAGTCCATGTCTGCCCACCCACAGGAACCTTGGTGAGCAGGATGGGGCAGTGGTTAGAGCACGGACTTCCTTGGGGACAGGCCTGGCTCATTCTCCTCTAACCTTGTGGCCCACCCTGGGCCTCCGTTTCCTTGTCTGACAGCTCCTGCGAGGCGCTGTCCTAAACACCACATAGCGGGGCCATTGGGCAGGGTTCCCCCGGGGCCCTGGCGCTGGGTGCCATCGGCCACGCGGCCTCACAGGCTCATTGGGGAGGAAGAGCCTTCTTTCAAGCGTCTGGACCTCAGCGCTCCCGGCCACCCGGCCCCGTTCTGAGCTGTGTTACCCCAAGTCGGGAAGGGCCACCTGGAGGTGAGGGGCCAGGCCTTTGCCACGGCGGCTCGCTCAGTCCTTTCTGCTTCCGTGGCCCCGGTCAGACCACGCTGCTCGGGGCTGGGGCCGGCCACCTGCACGGCCACCCGTGGGCAGGACCCTCCGGCCCCTGGGAGGGGCGGCCCCTCAGGACCCCCAAGCATGTCCGGTCTGTCTGTGGGCTACCTGCCCCTCCCCCGCACCAGCTCCACCCCGTGTCCACCCCCTGCAGTGCGCCCAGCATGCCCTGGGCACCCCCTGCAGCATGAACAGATGGGGCCCCCCACTAGCTGGACGCCCCCTACTCTCCATGGGGTCCAGTTCATGAGGCTCATTTGTTTCATCAAACCATTCATCTGACCCAAACACCCCACTTCTCCACCTCAGCGGGGGCTCTGGCTGCATGACAGGCTCCCAGCTCTGAGCCCCAATGGACCTCAGCCAGGCCCAGGGCTCCCGCCTCAGTGTCCTCGCTCACAAAGCAAGGCCGCAGCCTGGACCGCGAGCCGAGCAGGTGGGGAGCCGGGACCAGCTCCCTCCCTGAGCCTGAGGGCCCCGCCCCACCCTGGGCAGGCGGGGGCTGCCCCTGCTGCTGACCCCAAGGGCCAAGGGCGGAAACCTGGCCAGCACCTGTCGGACGCCCAGAGGGACAGACCATCTTCTCTGAAGTCCGAGTCAAGCTGACCTCGAGCCAGACCAGGCACCAAAGGAGAGAGGACTCCTCAAATCCAGCCGCCCCACTCCTGCTTCCCGGCCGGCCGCTGGGCTCCCGCACACCCACCGCGCCAGCCCCTCCGTGCACTCGCTGCCCAAGGGCCCACCCCTGCGGGCTGGGTTCCGGCCGGCCTCCCGGCTGCAGCGGGACTGGGATGGGCCCACTCAGGGGCAGAGGCTGCCACCAACCAGCCCCTCCTGGGGACAGAGTGTCCACCTGTTGAGGCCAAGGCAGGGGCGTGAAGGCGGCACTTCCCCGCCTGCAGTCATCTCGAGATGGAGGGCCAGGCCGATGGGCGGGGCAGGAGGCGCCCTCCTGGGCAGGGGTGCCCGTCCCCGCTCCCCAAGGCTGAACTCTGCGCTCCTGATGAGGAAGTTGAGGCTGAGCGGCTGCAGCCACGGCCACCCAGCCGCACTGCCCATGTGACCAGGGCCCAGGCCACCTCGCCCATTTCCTGCCAGGCCTGGCCCTGAGGGGCAGAGGGGACCCCAGGGCCTACTCTCAGGTGCTCCCACCTGGGGGCACACCCACCAGCCCGGGGGCAGCTAGAGGGCAGGGGCTCTGGGCAGAGCCACACTGCGTGCCAGGCTGCCCTCCTGGCTCAGAGCCGCCTGTTCAGCCGCATCTCAGAGGAGGCAGCCACCGCACAAGCCCCACCCGGCCCGGCTCACTGCTCACAGCGGCCACGCCCTCGGGGGGCTCTGGGCTCACCCTGGAACAGGCTCTGGCAGCGAAGCAGAGCGCAGGCCTCAGTTTCCCCAGCAGGAGCACAGGCCGTCCCAGGAGCGGCTGGGAACAGCACTAGGCGGTGCGGACAGAGCGAGGGAGAAAAACGCCACACAGACATGGGGCTCCTACAAAGCCGTGGCCAAACCCCACTGGGCAACTGAGAAAATCGAGGCCAGAGAACAGCATGCTGTCACCCACCACTGGGCTGGGCGGGGCTGCGCTGGAGCCATGGGGCCTGTCTCCTGCACCCGGCATCCCCCCACCCGCCCCCTGACCCTGAGTCCCCAGTATCCGGGCCGAGGGAGGCATCAGGGCACTGCCTCCTGCCTGCGAGCCCACACCCTTACCCTCAGGATCCCAGCCGGCCTCCCTCCAGCTCGGGCTCCCCGTCTGCTGGGGAGGCAGCCACCTCTGACTCACACCCTTGTGACGCTGGTCCGCCCAGACACGGTGACACACCCGCCAGGGTGCTGGGAGGACTCTTCCACGTGAGGTAGCCAAGCAGGAAGAGCACACGAAAAGTGTTGGATCAGAAGCAGCTTGTGCAAAGGGCCTGGGGTCAGGGTGAGAGGAGGCACAGGCCTGCAGACACGGGGGACAGAGGCAGGCCCGTTCCAGGCTGCTGCGTGTGGGTGGGTGCCGCACCTGCCCCGCTGAGCACTGTTCGGGACTGGCCTCCAGTCCCAGCCTCTCCTCTTCGCACGGGGACCTGGTGCGAGTCACGCGCCCTGAGCCTCCCCTCCTCGCCCTCCCATCCAGGCTTGTTGGTCACAGCGTCCTGGGGACAGGAGGCAGCCCACCGGCACTCCCCATGGGCACTTGGCCTAGTGCTGGGTCCCAGGGTCTCTGGGGGTGAAGGGCACCCTGCTTAGCCCAGATCCCAGCAGCAGGGGGAGGTGACAGGGAACACAGCTCGTGCTGGGGGGTGGGGGGGGCGGGTAGAGGAGGCAGCCAGAGTGATCCAGCCCCATGGCGCCTCGCAGAAGCCCAGGGCGGAGGCCGAGGTCAGCCACGCCACACCCTGCGTGGACACTTGCTGTCCACGGTGCCAGTCCAGGGCGTCCCAGGGCAGACCAGCCGGGTCACCGGCCTTGACCCCTGTAGCGGCCAGTGTCCTCGGCTGCCCCACCATCTGCTCCATGACTCATCGCTCTCATCTCCTCCAGGCCTTGGTGGCCTCCCTCACACCACACCTCGGCCGCCCTCAGCCCGTACAGCTCTGGGCACTTTACCCACCGGGTCAGGCTCCGGGTCAGGACAGGGCACCAGGACCGGTGTGGTGAGGGCTGGCCCAGCCTGGCTCCTGCTGCTGGGGCCCCCAGGACCGAGCCCACCGTCTGGGCTGAGGTTCTGGCTGATGCTGGCCCTGCCCCGGGTCAGGCTGGGTCGGCTACATACAGAGCGACCTCCTTCTCCCACTGACTTCAACCTTTTAGGATTCGGGCTTCAGTTTTAACCCACTTTCCCCCTTTTATCACTAATGTGAATGTTAAGCTGTTTTCAAACATCGTTTTCCTTTGACCCTGTCGATGGACGCTCACCCTCTGAGCGTTGCACTGGATGGCACTGTGTTTTCTTGTCTTGCTTCGGGCTGCTTCTTATTCCTTAGTCCCTTTCAGGTGGGCCTTAGGCAGTCCCACAGAGGGGCTGGGCCTTGTCTTCTCACCCACTACCTCCCGGGTCACCCACAGGCCTGGAGAGCAGCTCTCGGGTGCCGGGCAGGGTCTGGGGGAGCAGCCACTCGGGATGGGTCTCCTGGGGTCTCTGTCTCTCAGAGGCAAGAGGCAGAGACAGGCCGAGAGGGAGGGAGGGAGCGGAGAGGGGACCCGGGAAGAAGCAGAGAGGGCCGAAGGGGGAAGGAGGGCCAGCTGAGCCAGCGTGAAGCTGGGGAACCGAGAGCAGCGTGTTCCTCCCCGGCCTGGGAACCTTGGGCTTGGGCGCTGGACAGGATGACTCATGGCCACTGGCTCCTGTGCGCACCCCCACTGTGCGCGCCCCCCTGTGCGTGTCCCCCTCTGAGGACCCTCCTGTGCGCACCCCCACTGTGCACGCCCCACCCCGTGCGTATCCCCCTCTGAGGACCCCCCTGTGCGCAGTCCCCTGTGCGTGCCCCCCACTGTGTGCGCCCCCCCTTGCCAACCCCCCTGTGCACATCCCCCCCCGTGCATGCCCTGTGGGCCTGGCTGACCTCCCGGTCCCAGGCGCCCTCACACTGCCCCATTGTTTGCCGGCCCTGTGAGGAGAAGGGTTGGCCCTGGGCCCGGGTTGGTGGGAAGGGCCCCAGCTCCCAGCCTCCCCTGCCCCTCCCAGTGCATCTGTGCCCAGCACTTGACAGACGGGAGGGGGGGGTCCCATCTGCCCTGCACACTGTCCCCTTTCCAAGGCCAGTGGTCCAGGGGATCCTGCACCCCACAGGCCCACCCTCCCTCCTTGCTCGGAGACGTCGGCCCAGCCGCAGCACAAGGGCACCTGCTCAGCCTCAGCCCAGGCCCCTCCTGGCTGGTGCCCTTCCCTGACCTCACCCTGTCCCACCTGACAGACTCCTGCCTGCCTTGGGCCCAGCTCAGGTCACCCCAAGACACCCGCTGACGCCCTAGTGAGGGCAGGTGGTGGCCCTCGGGGTCCCAGGCGGTTGGGGGATCGCAGAGCCCAGTTTGGGCTGGAGAGGAGGGCCTCCGGCGGAGCGCAATCCCACTGCCCCCGGGGCTCCAGCTGGGCCCTCCCTCAAAGGGTGGCCAGCTCCAGCCAGAGCCCTGGCCTCCACAGCCAGGCCCGTGTGAGCCCCCAGGCCTTTGTGAGCCCCCAGGCCCAGGCTCTCCCGTGCACCCAGCAACCCCACTCCCCACCCCTGGGCCCAGAGGCCTGGCACAGTGGTCTTAGATCACTGGATCCCCAGGCCAGGCGCCCGCCTGGCCCTGCCCTCAGCCGGGGGCCATCACCGGGCCACCGTGGACGGGCAAACGCTCTCCTCCAGCGGGTGGCCTCGCAGGCTCCCGGGGACAAGGTGGCTGCCGTGGCCAGCAGAGGCCTCCCCGGGGCCAGGGACCTGCCACAGGCAGGGCAGCCTGCACTGTGGGGGGAGGAGGTGCGGCTCAGTGGGTGCTGCAGGAACACCCCTTCCCCAGGAAGAGACCCTGGGTCACAGCTCTGCCGGCCAGAGAAGCCAGCAAAGAAGCCTGGTGGGTGGGGTGGGGGCAGGGTGGGCACTGCCAGGCGGGTTCCCGTCTCAGCAGCTCCCACCCCTGGGCCCAGAGGCCCTCGGTGGGGGTCACTGACTGCCCTGGCCGGCTCCCCCCTAAACCCCCCCCCACACACAGCCCTCTTGCAGGCCCTGCCCAGCCTCCTCGGCCACAGCTGGCTGCAGGGGGTGGGTCTCCAGACTCAGACGGCGCTGGGAGCACATCCTCCAGCCACTGTGCTCCGGACCCACCTCCAGCCTCTCTGGCTGCTCCTGGCCCTTCAGAGCCCAGCTGGTGCACTGGCTGGCCTGCGCCCACCTGCTGCCCACTGACCCCCCCAGAAGGCCCTCCTGGGGTCCCACATGGCACGGCCTGCACCACTGGGAGGGGTGCACATCTGTGAGGTGTGGGGCATCTACGTGGAGGCCCGGAGTGGGGCCCATAGCCCCGGCCCCGCTGCCCTCAGTGCCCGGCTGGCGGGAACCCTGGCTGGGCAGGCCCTCCGGATCCTCCCCAGAGCACGGGGTCCTCTTTCTCAATCCTCTTCCTTCCCCAGCGACTTCCTGCCCCAGAAAGGGCACAGCGCCACCAGCCACAGCACCGCACCCTCCTGGTCACACTCTCCAGAAATGGGGAGACCGGTTTCCGGGAGCCCCTGCCCCAGGGCCCCGGACCCCAGGATGGGCTGGGGACTCAGAGGCAGAAGGAGCAGGGTCTGCAGCCAGGGCCGGGCCTGGCCGGCAGGTTACCCAGACTCTCCGGCTCTCGCCGCCCCCAGCCCCTCCCTGATGTGACAAGGAGCCAGCGCTGGGGTCCCAGGCGGTGAAGTGTTGGGGTGAGGTCCCAGAGCAGCCTCTACCTCCCCCAGGATGGGGTTTGAGAGAAGACAGGAGGTCGAGAGGAGCACTGTGGGGGTTCAGCACAGAGCCGGTCCTGAGACAGGGTGGTGCACAGGGTGGCGGCAGGCTCGGTCCGCTCCCCAGCACCACAGGCTGCGACAGGAGCTGGGGGCCAGCAGGGAGGGGTGGCTGTCACTCCCGTGCAGCCCACCCAGCTCGGGCAGCGGCCATGCATTCCCGGAGGTTCCGGCCAGACAGCGCAGCACCTCCATGCTTTGGCGGGGACACAGCCAGTCCATCCTCTGCCCACCGCGGTAAACCCACCCACCCCGGCCTCCTGCCCCGCCAGGCCCAGCACGGTCTGCCCGGCCATGGGGGGCAGTCCCAGCCCTTCTGGCCTCAAATAGGAGGAGAGGCAGCAGCTGAGGTTGGAAAGGGACCTTCAGAGGCGAGGTGAGTGCTGGTGTCCTGGCGGGGCTCCCTGGGGTCCCACAGGCCATGCTCCTCACCGGGCCTAGGGCTCCCAGGCCTGCTTTTCTGGATCCTTCCCCACCGCTCTCCTAAGGGGTGCAGATCTGACCTGGCCGCCCCATCTTAGGGCCTGGTTCCCTGGGACCCCAATCCCAGATCCTCGCTGTGGCAGGAGGCTTGGGGGCGCACAGGCTGACCTCATCCTCAGCTCCAACCCGTCTCCAGAAATGAACAGAGAAAGGACCTGCCTTCATTTAGGACGGGGCCTCGAGGACGCCTGCAGGGCCTCAGTCTCCTCATCTGTGCAGCTTCTGGGGCCACCGAGGCAGCTAGAGCCCCGGGTAGGGGGTGGTGGTGGGCGGGTGGAGAGGGGGCGAGGGGGGCCTGTGATGGAACCCGGACAGTTTCCAGAGCGGCCACAGCACAACGACCCATTATTATCTGACCGAAGCCCTGCCAACCCCGCAGGCCTTCCAGGGCGAAGACTGTGCTTGTCTCGATGCTAAAAGCGAGAGTGAGACACAGGCGAGGCCAGCTTCAAAGGGCACCCTGCCAGCCCGGCCCTGCCCCAGCCCGTGAGCCTGCCCGCCCTGTGAGCCTGCCCGCCCTGTGTGCGTGCCCGCCCTGTGTGCCTGCCCGCCCTGTGTGCGTGCCCGCCCTGTGAGCCTGCCCGCCCTGTGTGCGTGCCCGCCCTGTGAGCCTGCCCGCCCTGTGTGCGTGCCCACCCTGTGTGCGTGCCCGCCCTGTGAGCCTGCCCGCCCTGTGAGCCTGCGGCCGTGAGCCTGCCCGCCCTGTGTGCGTGCCCGCCCTGTGAGCCTGCCCGCCCTGTGTGCGTGCCCGCCCTGTGAGCCTGCCCGCCCTGTGTGCGTGCCCGCCCTGTGAGCCTGCCCGCCCTGTGTGCGTGCCCGCCCTGTGAGCCTGCCCGCCCTGTGTGCGTGCCCGCCCTGTGAGCCTGCCCGCCCTGTGTGCGTGCCCGCCCTGTGAGCCTGCCCGCCCTGTGTGCGTGCCCGCCCTGTGAGCCTGCCCGCCCTGTGTGCGTGCCCGCCCTGTGAGCCTGCCCGCCCTGTGAGCCTGCCCGCCCTGTGAGCGTGCCCGCCCTGTGAGCGTGCCCGCCCTGTGAGCCTGCCCGCCCTGTGAGCGTGCCTGCCCTGTGTGCGTGCCCGCCCTGTGAGCCTGCCCGCCCTGTGTGCGTGCCCGCCCTGTGAGCCTGCCCGCCCTGTGTGCGTGCCCGCCCTGTGAGCCTGCCTGCCAGCGCTTCAGGTCTGCAGAAGCTTCTGGGTGCTCCAGCAAGATTTCCCTGGGAGAGCCCCACCGCCCTCCTCCTCTGGCGCAGGCCACATGGGCACTCGGAGCACGCAGCCGTGGCCCCGTCCATGAGCTCCCAGTCAGGCAGGGGAGACAGACAGGTAAACACGGCGACCAGGAAAGGCTCTGAGGAGACACCGCCCGAGGCGGCGGGGTGGGGTGGGGTGGTGCGGGGACACTTACTCCTTTTATTCAAGTGCTTCTGAGGGAGACGGTGGCAGGGCGGCCAGACAGGCTGAGCTGCTCCCTGCGGGCACGGCCCGCAGGCCTTGCCCTCTGCCCTGTGGGCCTGTCCACTCCGGGGTCCGTGCCTGGCCTGGGTCCTGGCACCAGGGCGCCCAGAGGTATGCGAGGAGCAGGCACTGGCCTCAGCGTCCCACTGCAGCTCCAAGGACAGCAGTGGCTCCCCAAATCTGCTGCTCCTGGTGGACTCAGGCCTCTGCCCAGAGACCCAGTGGGAGGGGACCTGAGAGCCTGCCCTTTGTCCAGGCTTCTCCAGTCCAGCCCCACCCCCCAGCAGAGGTGGCCCTGCTGTCCCTGCTGTTCAGCCCAGTGACTCAGGCACTGACCGGCCACCAAGGCCCTTGGGCAGCCACAACCACCGCTGAGGTAGAAGGTAGCTCACTGCCCACTGCACAGAGGAGGAAAGCAAGTCCTCGGGCTGGTAATGGTGGCAGGCGGACTGAAACCCAGGGCCTCTGTGGCCCCTCAGGCTTCCCATCCGTGGGCTTGTGCGCGGGCGTGCGCAGGCGCGTGCACATGCGGGGAGGGGTGGCGGCTGACTCAGCACCCACTTTCCTCTGTTCCTACGAACAGGAAGGGCCAAGGCATATCGGGGGCTGTCCACCCTCCTCTCCCCCAGACCAGCCTCCGGGGCTCCTCCCTGCCTCCTAGGCCTGAGAGGCTCTCCCAAAAGGCCAGGCCCTCTGTCAGCACCCCTTTTTCTGACGGCTGACAGGACTGGCCTGCCCCTCTGCCCAGGGTGTGCCCCAACCCAGGGCATAGAGAAAAGCAATGGGGGAGAGGGATTTACAGAGTCCTCACTCCTCCGAGGACCCCCTGGTGCCCTGGTCCCCTGGCCCCCCGGAGGGAAGTCTTGGCTCCCAGGGGGCTCCCAGGGGACGTCCTGATAATGGGCACAGTGGGCGAGATACAGGAGGGGGAGCCCAGCCCCCTCCTCTGGTCCTGCAGAGTCCAGGCCAGAGAAAGCAGGGCTGACCAGGGGCAGGGGCAGCGCCAGGCTGGACTTGAACCTGGAACCCTGCTCCCACTGCAGGGCTTGCCACCCCTGGGCCCACAGAACATCCTCACCCACAGGCGGGTAACCTTCCTGGAGCCCCTTTGTGCCGGCAGGTGACACACCTCATCAGCAAGACCACAGGGCGGCCCGCGGCCCCGCACCCAATGGTCAGGGCCACTCAGCATGGCCAACCCGCCGCCGGCACAGACTTCACCAGCGCTGAGGAGCAAGCCCACGCACTGAGAGAGGACGAGGCCCCTGGGCAGCAGCGCAGCCTGGCAGAGGGAGCAGCTCCCCCCAGGAGCGCCCTGGCCCTCTCGACACCCAGAGGGAGCCAGCTGCCAGCACCCCTCCTCCAGGGGAAGGAAGCCAAAGCCCAGAGCAGCAGGAAAGAGTGGGGTGCGGGGAGGGGCCGAACCCACATGTGCAACGCTGTCCCCAACCCCCAACTCTCCCAAACACTCTGCCATCCTCTCCGACAGACACCTCACTGTTCCCCAGAACAGGAGCGGCAGGCTGCCAGCCCGGGCTGCCAGTCACTCACACTTCAGTGTGAATCAGCGCAGACGGGCGGCTTTTCTCCGCTTGACGGAGCGGCCAGGGCAGGAAGGTCCGGGCTCCCGGGAGGAGGTGGGAACAAATTCCCGCCCGAGTCCCGGAGGCCGCGACGGGTGGGTCGTGTAAGGGGCCCGGCGGAGGCCTTCCTGCCCCAGGGGCGGGGGTCGCGGAGTCAGGACGACAGGGACGCGGGACCGACGCGACACCACCGCCCGCCACGCCTAGGTCTCCGGGGCTCTCCCTGACAACCCGAACGCGCGCCTCCCCAGGGGAGGCAGTGGTGGCACCGGGCCGCGCGCTGCCCGCCCCCTCGCCCCCCGGCGCCCCACGGCAAGGACGGCAGCCCTGACGACCCTGGCGAGCCCGGGGGACACGATCGCGCCCCGCCCACCGCATCCCGCCGCCGCACCTTACCCGCCCAGGCTCCGCTCCCGGCCCGCGGGCTCAGCTTCCCGGCGGCGGATCCCGGCTCGGCCTCCCGGCGCGCGGGCCCGCCCCGCCTGCCTCCTGGAGCTCCAGCCCCCGCCCCTCCAGGCCCCGCCCCCTCCAGGCCCCGCCCCTCCTTCAGGCCCCGCCCCCACTCCGGGCCCCGCCTGCCTCCTGGATTTCCATCCCACGCCCCCGACAGGCCCCGCCCCTCTCCAGGCCCCGCCCCTCCTGCCCCGCCCCGCCCCAGGCTCCTCGAGGACTCCTCACCCGCGCATTGGTCCCCCAGGCTCAGCTCGCCGTCGTGGAGGTCCGAGGTTGGGTGCCGGGACCCCCACCTTTCCCCACCCCGCTCCCAGGGACAGGCGGGTGTTGGCCCACCCAGGGGGCCATGCACAGCACACAGTAGATGCTCAGTAAATGCAGATGAGAGAACACACACGAAACTTGTCTGTCCCTGGGCGTGTCCTGCCTGTGTCACCGGGGCCTCCTGGTGGCCTCGGCAGCCTGGGGCAGGGCCCGGTGCACCCCTCTGACAGAGGATTTGCTGGGACCCAGTGGAACGCGCGCCGGCACCTCTCAGCCACTTCCAAACGGGGCTCAGCCCTGGGGCCAGCCTGGCTCCCACGGCCCGGGATCTGGCTCCGACACGGAGTCCCAGCAAACAGGCCACCTCTCCCTTTGCCTCTGGAAGGCTCTCAGCCAACAAGGTTGCGCCCCCCGCCTGCGGAAAGCGGGGGGCGATTCCAGACCCCCTTAGATTTAGACAACCCTGCTTACGGGGCGGGGGCTAGGAGGAAGGGGCTTCCTGCGAGGAAATGGCTTGGGGGGGCCCTAGGGGCCAGGTAGGTGATGTGAGGGGCGGAGATAGAGTGCAGGTGTTCCAGGGAGGGGAGCAAGGCCTGCAAGCTGGTGAGCCTCTCAGAAAAGGGGCCCATGCCTGGGGGGTAAGGAGGAGGGGAGGCTCCTCCCCATGAGGTGTGGGGGATGGACCCCCAGTCCCAGGTCCCAGGAAGCCATGAGCTGGGGAAGGGCAGACTCCGGCCCGGGGCCGAGGGGCTGGGGGAGGGAAGAGGCCAGCCCAGCACAGGCTGAGCCCCACCGGGTGTTCTTTTGCTGGAACCAAGCCAAAGGGACACACGGGGTGGGGCCGAAGGCGGGCCCTGGGGTGGCTCAGGACATGGAGATGGGAAGTCTGTTTGGACTCGGAGCCAGAGCCCGGCCGCTGCCTCCCCCTGCCCCTGCCCCCAGCCCCTCGCTTTGCTGCTGGGAGAGCCAGCTCAGTGACACAGCCCCGAGCCCACCTCCATCCCAGCCCCACCCACTACCGCACGGGACTGGCTGGACACCTCGGACCCATTCTCTGGGCTGGGCTCCTGGGGCCAGGTCCGCTGACCACTGTGAGCACCGGAGGGCAGCCTGCCCCGCTGCCGGTCATGGCCAGTGCAGGGGGACCCGTGTGTGGGCATCGGCTCCCTTCTCGGCCGCCCGAGAGGGTGTGGGGGACAGTCAGAGGGGGCTCCTGGGGACCAAGGGGCCAAGACCTGCCGACTGGGAAGGGCCCTGGAGGGTGAGGGAGTCCTGGGCTGGGAGGCCAACTCCAGGGCCAGCCGCCCCCCTTCCCCTCCCCGGGCTGCCCCCTCCCTAGCGGCTGCCCCCTGACTGCCGGCCACCGGCCGGCGCCATCACCGGCCCGGCGCCATCAGCACCCAGCCGGGTCAGCTGCTGCCTCGCCTGAGGTGGTTTGGGTGGAACTTCTACACGGACTCAGTCAGGCAGCCGCACCAGGAAGGTCTATTTCCAAACTCCCCGTGGGTGGAGGGCTCGGCCCACGCACTCGCTAGAGGCTCTATTTTTGTACCTGACACCCTGCCCTCAGCCCGGGGCCCAATCTGGGACCTGAAGGGCCCCTTCTATTCTGGGGCTTCCGGCCCGTGGCGTGGGGGGGTGGTGGTGGCTCACCCCGCCTTCCTCCTTCCAGACTCGGTGTTCCAGCGGCCCCTGTCCCCCACTCCCGAGCCCATGTGACCTCGAGGAAGGCCCTGGGGTCTGGAAGGGGAAGCTGTGGCCCTCAAGGCTGGGGCCTCACTCACGGGGGGCCGGGGGGGCGGTCCCACCACCAGCTTAGGGTCGGGAGGTGGGTCGGGACAGCCGCCCCCCAGGCCAGGGCTGGGCACTGGGAGGAGGGACATGAGACACGGTTCGAGGTGGCCGGTGTGACTGTGGAGCCCCCGGGCCAGAGGCGGGGGTGAGGGACCCAGAGGCACTGGGCCCCCCAGGCTGCCCTCCAGGCCCCGCAGCCCAGCGGCCTGGGCCTCACTAGGCACCCGGACCGCTCCACCCCGCGGGTGCTGGTGGGTCTCCCCGAACCTTCAGCACCTGCCCCGCCCAGGGCCGGGGGACCCTGCCTTCCCTTTCCATCCTCCATCCTCCAGGTGCGCTTTGGCCCGATTCCCATTCCAGAGGGTCCCCAAACCATGACGGGCGGCTCTGGGACAACCCCCTTCCCAGGCCAATCTCTACCCATCAGCCCAACTCCTGACACCCGGGTCTCTCCTCCCGGCGCCTCTGCCCTGGCTCAGCCCAGCCCGGCCACCACTCGCCCCGCCGCAGGCTGCTTCTGGGCTCTGCCCTCTGCTCCCTCCTCCTCCCCCAGGACAGGGGGCGAGCCCAGGGGCAGGTGGACCCGCCTGTCCACTGTGAACTTCTGAGCAGAGCAGGGCCCAGCGCTGGCCCTGAGGCTGGAGGAGAGCAGCCCTGGGGCGGCCGGGGCTGGGTCCCTGTGGGAGGGAGGCTAGGAGGAGGTGGGAGGGCCACAGGGGGACTGAGCCTGCTGGTGGGGGGCACCGGCCTTCCCTGTGCCCGGGCCTTCGCACCCTTGCCCCCTCGGTGGGTGCAGCCAGAGGAGATGGCGGGGCGCCTCCCCTTCCAGGAGAAAACGGGCTCGGAGGGGCTCCCGCGGACGGGCTCCACGCCTGGGCGTCTGGCTGCCTCCTCACTTTCTCTGTTTCATGTTGAAAACGCGAGGGCAAAGCCGCCGGCGCCTCCCGAGCTGCTGCTGGGGTGCCCGGCCCCCCTCAGAGGCAGGGCCAGCTCAGCCGGACCAGGACTCGCGGGGAGAGAAGGGCGCCAGCCGGCCGGTGCGGCTCGGGGTTTGACCGGCGGCCCACGCACCGGGCGGTCGCGGGTTCGATTCCCGGTCAGGGCACGGGCCCAGGTTCCGGCTCCATCACCGCAGGGCCTGCAGGAGGCAGCGGTGGATGTCTCTCTCTCTCTCTCTCTCTCTCTCCCCTCCCTTCCTCTCCCCTGGGTGAGGACGAGCACCACGAACACACGCCGAGGCACTCACGGGGTGTGTGTGTGCGGGGGGGGGGGGGGGGGGGGATAACGCATCTGCACGATGTTTGCGTTTCTACGTTTCCGTGGAAACGGGCACAAAGAGCGAGTCACCGAACAGGGATGCGTGTGAGCCGCCGGCCGCGGTGACACAGGCCGCCCCTCGTGACCAGATGGACGCGATGGCTCAGGGCCTCCTCCCGGCGGCCAGAGCCGGCCTCCTGCTGCCCAGCCCGCCGCGGGGTGGGGGGCCCCGGCAGGCGCCGTGCCCCGTGGGGTGGGGGGGGCCCCCGGCAGGCGCGTGCCCCGCGGGCTCCGCAGCAGGTCCCGCCCTCACTTTCCATCGCAACTTTCCGCCCGCCCTTTCGGTTTCGCCTTCCTCCCTCCAAACAGCTCGCGGCGTCGCTGCTCCGCCCTCGGGGGCCACCCTGCCGCCGCCCGGCCCCCGTCGGGCGCGGTTCCCTGGAGGGACGGTCCCCGGCTCCGCTCCCGTCGCTGGGCCCGCCCGCGTCCGTCCGCCCGCAGCCCCGCGCTCAGCCCGAGCCTCGCTCGCACCCGGATCGGCCCTCCCTGCGTCCGCCGCCCGCCACCTCCGGCCTCCGGGCCCTCGCACTGCACCCCCCCCCGCCCCCCCCCCGCAGGGAGCTTCGTCCTCGCCGTCACTGTTTAATGTTCCATCGATTTGAAAGAGAGATTTACTGGTGTTTATGCATTTATTGTTGCTTCTTTTCCTTCAAGTTTATTTTTGTTTTGTTTTGCTTTTCGTGCTTTTAAAAAACTGTTTTTATTGATTTCAGAGAGGAAGGGAGAGGGAGAGAGAGAAACATCAATGATGAGGGAGAACCAGGACCCGGCCGCCTCCTGCCCCGCCCGCACCGGGGATGCAGCCACAACCAGGGCCGGTGCCGGACGGGATCGAATGGTGGCCTCCTGGTTCCTAGGTCGATGCTCCACCCTGAGCCAGCCAGGCCGCTGGTTGCTTCCTGTAAGTGGCCTGACCACAGATCGAACCCGCAACCTTAGCGCATCGGGAGAAGGCTCTAACCAACTGAGCTACCCACCCAACCAGGGTCTTTTAAACATTTTATAAGGGTTTATTTGAGCCAAACTGATGACATATGCGGGGGAGCAAGATCACAAACTCTTGGGGAAGTGTGGCTGGTGTGACTCTGTTCCTCCCTGGAGGCTGTGGGAGCTGGGCCTTGCCCGTGTCCTGAAATCCCTCGGGCACCTGGCGGCCGGCTGCTGACTCCGCCGGGAGGGACCTTTGTCCTGCAGTGACCGGAGGACGTGGCCCCGGGTCCTGGCTAATCAGGTTTCCCAGAGAAATGCCCTCCCACGTCCTGCCTCAAGGGGGGAGGCCCGGCTTCCACGTCCTGGCCCTGAGGGACGGTGGGTGGGGCAAGGCTGGGGTCTCAGCGCTGACCGTGCACTGGGCTCTTGTTGTTTATTATTTTTTAAATTTATTTTTTAAAAATATATTTTATTGATTTTTTTACGGAGAGGAAGGGAGAGGAATAGAGAGTTAGAAACATCGATGAGAGAGAAACATCGATCAGCTGCCTCCTGCACACACCCTACTGGGGATGTGCCCGAAACCAAGATACATGCCCTTGACCGGAATTGAACCTGGGACCCTTGAGTCCATAGGCTGACGCTCTATCCCAGTGATGGCGAACCTTTTGAGCTCGGCGTGCCAGCATTTTGAAAAACCCTAACTTAACTCTGGCGCCGTGTCACATAGACATTTTTTGATATTTGCAACCGTAGTAAAACAAAGACTTATATTTTTGATATTTATTTTATGTTTAAATGCCATTTAACAAAGAAAAATCAACCAAAAAAATGAGTTCTCGTGTCACCTCTGACACGCGTGTCATAGGTTCGCCATCACTGCTCTATCCACTGAGCCAAACCGGTTAGGGCTTGTTGTTTATTTTTGTTTGTTGGAAATCCTCCCCCAAGGATATTTTTCCATTGATTTTAGAGCGAGTGGAAGAGAGGGAGAGGCTGAGAGAAACATGGATGTAAGAGAAACACATCAATGGGTTGCCTCCTGCACACGCCCTGACAAGGGCCCAGGCTGGGAAGGAGCCTGCAACCGAAGTACATGCCCCCGACCAGAATCGAACCCGGGACCTTTGTTCCACAGGCTGATGCTCTATCCACTGAGCCACACCAGCGAGGGCTGGACTCTTGTTTTCATCATGGACGCTCCCCCCTCTGTGCTGATGTCCCCCAGCCCAGAGACCCTCTGTTGGGCCCGCTCCCGGGAAGAAGCCCGGCGCCTGTGCCCTGACCGGGAATCGTAGGTTGACGCTCAACCCCTGAGCCACGAGGGACGGGCTGCACAGCTGCTTCAGTCCGCACGCACCCTTGCTTCTCCCTCGCCGGGGAAGGTGATATGGCCACAGGTTCTGGGGATTGGGACAGGGACACCTTTGGGGGGGTCCTTATTTTGTCAGCCACACAATCAGGAAATATTCTTTAAATGTTTTTATTGATTTGAGAGAGAAGGGAAGGGAGAGGGACAGAGAGAAACATTGATCAGATCAAACCCACAACCGGGGTATGTGCCCTGACTTGGAATCAAGCCAGTCACCCTTCCGTGCAAGGGACAAAGCTCCCACCACCTGAGCCACACCCGCCAGGGCTGGGCTGAGGCACCTTTGGAATAAGCGTCACCGCCTCAGGAGAGCACACACCTGAGGCCTGTCCTGCACCCCGTCCCTGGTAACCTCCTCGCGTTCCCTCCTGACCCCGCCCCCCCCCCTCCCTGCACAAAAGAAGCTGCACACTGTCACTCTGAGGCACTACCTCACTGTTGACATCTTGCTTCCAGGTGTGTCCTCTTTTTAGCTCAATAAAATTCTTTCTTCCAAATTATAAGAGAAAGTTTATTTAGAAAGTCACAGAGGAAGGAAAGGTGAGCCAGCTGGGCTGGGTGGGCCCAGGAAACGGGTTACAGAGGCAAAAGAAGGGCCCTTGGAGCTTAGGAAAAAGAGTCAGAGAGAACATGCCTGGGGAAAGGAGAGGAAAGGGTGCCAGAGTGATCCAGAGAGAGAGAGAGAGAGAGAGAGAGCCTCAAATAAATTTTTATAAAAATTCTCGCCCTGGCTGGGTAGCTCAGTTGGTTGGAGCATTGTCCCAATATGCCAAGGTTATGGATTTGATCCCTGGTCAGGGCACATACAAGGAGCAACCAATGAATGCAAAAATAAGTGGAACAACAAATTGATGTTTTTTTCCTCTACTCTTCCTCTCTCTAAAAATCAATAAATAAAAGAACTGAAAGAAAACCATTCTCTACAGGTTTGGACATTCTTACATCGACATAGCGTTCAGTGACGAGAGCCCAGGCCCGGGCTGTGCATGCTCAGGCTGGGCTGAGGGTGGGGTTGGCACATACTCTGGGTCCTGCCTGAGGCTCTGGCCCCCAAACCTGGTGGCCCCTTGAAACACCAGTCACATCGCCCCCTTGTGGACACTCACGGGGAAGGCTGAGGGCCCAGTGGGGTCTCCCGGAGACCCAGAGTGTGGTCTAGGGCAGAGAGCAGCTGGGAGGGGCAGGGCCCAGGGCCCCAGGCAGCCCAGCACCCGTCCACGTCTCCTCTGCTCTGCCTGGGCCCTTCCTTGGTGTCCAAAGTCCCTGGGCTCTGCCCATGAGCCCAGCTGCCTGCGGCGCCTGCACCCACCAGGAACGGAACATAAGTCCTGCAGCATTTGCGTTTTGACCACTTGATCAAGAAATGATGCTGGCCAGTATGGCTCAGTGGTTGAGTGTCAACCTATGAACTGGGAGGTCAGGGTTTGATTCCCAGTCGGGGCACATGCCTGAGTTGTGAGTTTGATCCCTGGTGGGAGTTGTGCAGGAGGCAGCTAATCAATGATTCTCTCTCATCATTGATATTTCTCTCTCTCTCTGAAATCAATAACAATATTTAAAAAAAAGGAAATTATTGTGCGGGTGGGTCAGGGGTGGTTTCTCCAGGTGGCTGTTGAGCATCGTGGCCAGAGGTGTGTGGCAGGAGGGCCCTCCTGGGGCCTGCAAACCCCCCCCCCACCCCCCGCAGGGTCCGGTCCAGGCCTCCCTCTGCTCGACCTCCGCTGCCCACAGCCCTGTGCTCAGCCCCACGCCCACTGATGGAGAAGGCGCAAGGTCAGAGAGGGCTCTGGGGACAGAGCGGGGACAGGCGGGTGTGGAACAGAAGGGAGGGGCCAGCTCAGGCTCCCACCACCAACAGGGGGGCTGGAACTGCTCTGTCCGAACGTGCCCCCCACCTCGGCCTCAGGGTCCAGAATTTCGTCCCTTTGCTGCCTTTAGGGGTAGATATGATGGTACCCACAGCTGCTCGAATACACCAGGGGTGAGGCAGGCCCCAATTCCTTCCCCAGACTTCCGGGTTCCCAGGGGGCCCCGGTGCACATGTTTAGCTCCCCCGCAGGACCAGGGGCGGATGGTTCCCTTGGCTCCCCCTGCCTGGGAGCTGGGGTGGGGGTGGCACCCCTGTGTGCACACGCCTGCAGAGGCTGGGCTCCCGCCATGGCTCAGCCTGTCCCAGCCCCTCCTGTGGCCTCTCCAGGGCTCCCGTGTGTCCTCATGACGTGTGTGGCTGCCCAGGGCGAGCCCTCCCAGGCGAGGCAGTGCCTGCGGTGCTTTGAGACCAAGCCCAGGAGTCACGCGCCTGGTCATCTGGTCCATCGGAGGCCGAGTGTCAGGCGATGGGGTCGCTCTGGAGGCCGCTCCCAGCTACAGGTACCTCCCTACAATCCAGGCGCTCCTTCCCGAATACGCGTGACCCCGAGTGCCGGGGGACAGGCTCGGCGCTCATCTCACAGCTGGGAACCAGGCTCCAGGTGTCAACCTGAAAAATACAACAGTCCGGCCTGGCCAGTGTGGCTCGGTTGGTTGGGCGTCATCCGTGCACCAAAAGGTTGCGGGTCCATTCGCGGTCAGGGCACATGCCCGGGGTGCAGGTTCCATTCTGGGTAGGGGGTGGGCCTGCAGGAGGCAGCTGATAGATGTTCCACTCTTCCATTGATGGTTCTCTCTCCTTCTCTCTCTTCCTTCCTCTATCCCTAAAAATCCATTTTAAAAAATCTTAACAAAAAAATACTAAAAAAATAAAAAGTGAAGCTCCTTTATTTTACCAGAAAAGATGTGTTTAATCAGGGACAGCAAGGAATTGCAATTTGAGACAAGCTGCCTGAGCAATAAGCCGCCGCCAAGTCCAACAAACGCAGGAGAGGGACGTCATCTGACGGTAAAGGAAGGGCTGTTTGGAAGGGAAGTCATTGGAGGAACGTGTGCGCTCGGAATGACGGCCTCTTACCTCCTATTGGCCGAGTGGCTGGGGGAGCTGATTTCTCCCAGAAGACGCCATGTCCAGTAATCCTCCGTGTCGCAGGGGGCAAAGCTCATGACAGAGACCTCAGCCTGGACAGAAGGCAAGAGTCCCTGGGAGGGGACAGGGCGTGTGGGAGGGTCCATGGCTTGTGGGAGGAGCTAGGACATGTGGGAGAGGCCAGGACATGTGGGAGAGGCCAGGACGTTTGGGAGGAGCTAGGACATGTGGGAGGAGCCAGGACGTGTGGGAGGAGCTAGGACATGTGGGAGGAGCCAGGTCGTGTGGGAGGAGCTAGGACGTGTGGGAGGAGCTAGGACATGTGGGAGGAGCCAGGACGTGTGGGAGGAGCTAGGACATGTGGGAGGAGCCAGGACGTGTGGGAGGAGCTAGGACATGTGGGAGGAGCTAGGACATGTGGGAGGAGCCAGGACATGTGGGAGGAGCCAGGACGTGTGGGAGGAGCTAGGACATGTGGGAGGAGCTAGGACATGTGGGAGGAGCCAGGACATGTGGGAGGAGCTAGGACATGTGGGAGGAGCCAGGACATGTGGGAGGAGCCAGGACGTGTGGGAGGAGCTAGGACATGTGGGAGGAGCTAGGACATGTGGGAGAGGCCAGGACGTGTGGGAGGAGCCTGGCCCTTGAATGTCTAGAGCCCAGCAGGAAATGTTCACAGCAGCCCTCCCCTCGACTTCCCTCAGTGTGTGCACCTGGCTCCCCAACTCTGCACATACCGGATGGACATCTTTTCTTTTTCACAAATAAATTCTTTTTGGTGACAATACCTAGTTGATTTTTGTAGGATGGTGAACAATAGGTTTTTGGAAACTGTGACTTTAAGCAAAACGACATATAACGAAACCAATTTTACCCTAGGTTAATTTGTATAAATAAGAGTTAAGTTCCAAGCTGGCTGGCGTGGTTCAGTGGTTAGAGCGTCGGCCTGCACACCAGAGCGTTGTGGGTTCGATTCCTGGTCAACGGCACATACTTTGGGGGTTTGCTCCCCACCCTGGGGCGTGTGCAGGAGGCACCCAGTCGATGTTTCTCTCTCTCTCTCTCTCTCTCTCTCTCTCTCCACTCCTTCCCTCCCTCCCTCCCTTCCTTCCACTGTCTGAAAAAGCAATGTAAAAATATCCTCAGGTGAGGATTAACAAAGTTCCTGCAGCATATTTCTGGTCAGAAAAATACCAAATTTCTAAATAAAGACTCAAAACATTCTAATACTAACCATTGAGATAAATATGAGCTACAATACATGTAAGAAAGATTAAGGAAGACAAAGATCACTATTTTCCAACCTGCTTATTCTAGCTCAGGGTCACAAGCGGCCAGTCCTCCCGACAGCTCAGGGCACAAGGCTCCTGGGACCCCACCCAGGCAGGACGCCCTTCCACTGCAGGGGCACCCACACCCACACCCACCCCCACCCCCACACCCACACTCACCCCGACTGGGACAATACGGACATGCCATTCAACTCACAAGGTAATCTGTGCACTTTGTTGAGATGTGGGAAGAAACACACACACACACACACACACACACACAGACACACACACACAACACGTGTCAATTCCAGAAAGTGGTCCCAGCTGGGAAACGACTTTTTTTCTCATCAACGTTATAATTAAAGAAAAGGTTATCCGAGGACCAGCTGTACATTTTAAAAAATTGATTTCAGAGAGGAAGGGAGAGAGACAGACAGAAACATCAATGATGAGAGAGAATCATGGATCGGCTGCCTCCTGAACGCCCCCCATGGGCCTGTGCCCTGACCAGGAATGGAACCGAGACCTCCCGGTACATAGGTCGGCGCTCAGCCACTGAGCCCGCCGGCGGGGCCAGCTGCACATCCTCACCTGTTGGGGCCTATAATCCAGGACTCTCAGTTGGAGCCTAATGGACAATTCTCCCCGTAATGGCCACCAGCTGGTCCTGGGTGAGAGCGCCCCCTTCTGGCCGGCCGCCTCCGTTTGGTGCGGTTTCCTTATTCATTTTCACAGGGACCGGCGCCAGGTCCCACATCACCGAGCAACCAAGACGAAGACGGCCCCGCGCTAAGAGCGCTTCGGTCCTCCACCACCGCCCGCGCCCAGCACGTCCTTCCTAAGGGCGGGCCGGGCCTGTGCACCCCGTGCACGCTCCCCCCACGCCCCTGCGGGTGGGGAGGGCACAGGCTCGCCGCCGGCTTGGCTGATGCACGGCTCCGCCCAGCTCGGCTCCGAAGAGGCTAAGGGGCAGAAGCAGGATGCAGCTCACGGCCCGGACGAGGAGGGGCACCCGCCCAGGGCAGCGGCCAGCAGCGATTCGGCCGGAGGAACCCTTTGAAAGACCGCACGTGTGCTCGGGCATCATCGTGGGCAAAACTCGGACCCTGACAAAGAAATAGGCGTGGAGCCACGGAAAGTCACTGGGGAAAGGAAAGGGATGCTGAGAAGCGAGCGTGGAGAGGGCCAGCTCCCTGCGGACTTCTTTCTGCTCCAAGAACAAGACACGTCCCTGGAGCAGGGCATGCGGGGGAGGGCGCCCCGTACGCCCCGGGTGGGTGGGCACCTCGCTAGGCTCAGCTCTGGGGACGCCTCTCTCCCTGTAGCCCAGGAGCCGACCGGCGTGCAGCTGGGGGTGTGGATCCGCGCTCAGGTCCCACACTTGGGGTCGTCTCTGACCCCCTCTTTTCCTCCCATCAGTAGCTACATCAGAGGCCGCTCTACCCCTGCCCACGTCCGGGCCCGATTCTCCGAAAACGCCTCAGATGCGGGGGGAGGGGGCCGCTGGGATAAGCCAGCACCCGCGTGTGTGGACAGCCACAGGGCCCGGGACAGGATGGGGACAGCCTGGCTCAGGGCGGTGGGCGTGACCGACACTCGGCGGCAGGAGGGGCCGGGAAATGGGCGGGTCCTGGGCCCCGGGGGCGGGTCTACGCACTAGGAAGTGGGCGTGACCGACACTCGGCGGTAGGCGGGGCCGGGAAATGGGCGCGTCCTGGGCCCCGGGGGCGGGTCTACGCACTAGGAAGTGGGCGTGACCGACACTCGGCAGTGGGCGGGTCCGAGCGCTTGGCGGGGGCGGGGCTCGCAGACTGAAGTTCCGGGAGGTGGGCGTCCTGCCCCGAACCGGCGCGGAAGTGGCCCGAGGCCGCGCGCCTCCCCGTCCTGGCCCGCAGACATGTCGTCGGGGGACGCGGGGTCCGGCGGGCGGGAGGGGGCCCCGCGCGCGGCCGCCACTCTCTGCGGCCTGTACCACGAGGCGGGGCAGCAGCTGAGGCGCCTGCAGGAGCAGCTGGCCGCCCGAGACGCCCTCATTGAGCGCCTCCGCGCCCGCCTGGCCGCGCTGGAGGGGGACGCGGCGCCGTCGCTCGTGGACGCGCTGCTGGAGCAGGTGGCGCGCTTCCGGGAGCAGCTGCGGCAACGGGAGGGCGGCGCCAACGCCGTGGAGGCCGCGCTGCGCCAGGTGCGCCCGCCGGCCGGGGCCTGGGCTGGGCGCGGGTGCGGGTGCGTGATGGGCGCGAGGCCCATCGAGGCCTCAGGGGCGTGTCTGCGCCCTTGGTAGTTACCGGGAATCGTGGGTGGGCGGGTAGTTCAGGACGCGGTGCTGAGTTTCCTGCCTGATGGCCACCTGCCGCCGGGCGCACTGCCCGTGCCATTGCGAGAGCCCCTCTCCTTCCCCATCCACCCTCCCGCCACCATCCTTTGATCTCTGCTCTGAGTCTGCTTCTGTTGGTCTAGGGCACTTGTCTTTTCCTGCCTGGCTCTGCATATCCCCGCGCGGGGTTTGATGGGCACCGAAATGCAGACAGGGCCGGCCGGGGTGGCTCAGTGGTTGAGCGTGGGCTCAGGGCACATGCCCGGTTGCTGCTGGATCCCCGGTGTGGGGCCTGCAGGAGGGAGCAGATCAGTGATTCTCTCTGATCACTGATGTTTCGCTCTTTCTCCCTCTCCCTTCCTCTATGAAAGCAATAGAAAAATATTTTTAAAAATGCAGAAAGGACCAAGAAAGGCTGATTTCTGTCTTTATGAAGCTCATATCCTCATTGAGTGAATAGACATTGTAGAAATAATCTATTGCCTGTCGAAAATATTATGTGTAGCATATCGTGTCTTATGTTGTGAACACAGGGTTTAACATGTCGAGTACACAGCTTCAGCTCTCGCACATAGTGGGTGTGCAGATGTGACTGTTACTGACCATTGCTACTCAGGTGTCTATTGGGCCTTTTCCGCTGAGAATCCTTTCTGTGGGAGGAGAGTGTGTGTGGACACTGGGGGTGGTTCTTCCCTTTCTCCCAGCACTGAGTGTAGTCTGTCACCTCCCGGGGAGTGTGTAGCACCGAGCTGTGCCAGCCCCGGTGGGAGTGCTTAGCCAGTACAACTGGCGTGGAGAGTATGTGCAGCAGGACACGGGAGGTGGCTGTAAGGTCAGGCGGGGCAAAGTGTGACGCCTTTGCCGCGTGTGAGGTTGGTAACTGCACGCTGTTTCACACGGGGCTAGGGAGTGCAGAGACGACCGAGACCCACTTCCTGCCCTTTAAATTAATTGCAGGTCATACATGCACATAAGTGATCACTCCTTGAAGCAAGTTGTGAAAGGGATGGAGGAAGGTGCCGTGGGGCAGTACTGAGTGTAGGGTAAGCATGGAACTTAAGTTTCCAGCCCAGAACACTGGTATTATAATGTAAACTGCTTTTTTCCCTTTAGACATAATTGATATATTAATTTCAGGTATACAACATGATTTGATATTTGTATATATTGTGAGATGTTCACATTCAATCTAGTTCATTCATTGACCAATTTTCATAAGTTTAACCATCCTTGCATTCTAGGAAAAGAACCCCACTTAGTCATGGTGTGTAAGCCTTTTAATATGTTGCTGAATTTGGTTTGCGAGTATTTTGGTGAGAATTTTTGCTGAGAGTTCATAAGGGGCATTGGGCTGTAGGTTTTGTGTAGTGCCTTTGACTTGCTTTGGTATCAGGGTAATGCTGGCATCAGAAATATAGGAAGTATTCCCTCTTCTTCGGTTTTTTGGGGAAACTTGAGAATTGGTATTAATTCTTAAATGTTTGGTAGAATTCACCTGTGAAGCTATCAGATCCGGGCCTTTTTTAATTAAAAATTTATTGATTGGTTTTAGAGAAACATTGATTTTGTTGTTCTACTTATGCATTTATTGGCGGCTTCCATATGGGCCCTGACAAGGGATGGAACCACACCTGGCATATTGCGACGGCGCTCTAACCAACCGAGCTGCCGGGCCAGGGCCTTCACTCACATTTGAAAGCTGACTTTTAAGACAAAAAATAAGGCTGGTAAGTCCTTCAGGGTCAACCAAACGCGCCCTGCGGATGGCCGTGGCCTGTGGTTTGTGTGCTGTGGACAGGTGCAGGACAGGGCCCAGGTCCTGCTCTCGGTATCACCCAGTCGGAGCCAGGCATTTGCCTCCACGTGGGGCTGGGCCAGTGCCAGGCCTGGGGCATGTGGACAGAGTGCCCTGGGGAGCTCTGTGAACTGCCCCCGCCCCCTACACGCCACACCCCTGGCCCAGGGTGAGCTGCTCATTGTTCGTGGAGATGTTTGTTCTCGCCGTTTCATTTGACCAGCGAGGACGGATGCTTAGAGGTCAGGTCTTGCCCGGGTCCTCCAGCCCGAGAGGGTGTGAGGGAGCTGCAGCTGATGGAGGCAGTGAGGCGGGGCGGCCAGTGCCGCTGCCTCCTTACCTGGTCACACCAGCAGCTGCCCTGACCCCACGAGCCTCCGCGTGCCCGTGTGCAGAGGGAGAGATGACAGAAGCTGCTCTTGGGTGAGTGGAGATTGTGTGGTGGGGGGAGTGAGGACTGAGATCGCTGTGGTATGGTGGGTGGGGACTTAGAAGTTTGCCGCATCTGTGGTTCCGCGGGAGACTGGCCTCTGGTCTTGTGTTAGTTGTAGAATTCCCTCTGTCGCATGTTGTATGGGTTTGTGTAATGACAGTGTTTCATATACAAACATGCAGTGACCCTGAGTAAACCAGTGTCAGACCGGGACAAGGACAGGCTGTCTCGGTCATGCTGCTGGAACGGCAGCTTTTGATCTGAATAACTAGCATTTAATGGACATGAGCTCAGGGCAGACCTGTGCCTGCCACCTTGCTCTTCGTGCGCACTGCGGAGCCAGGGCGGGAAGTAGGTCCAGCGGGGGGCGGGGAGGGGGGACGACACGGTAGCGACGCAGCAGCAGAGCCCAGGTGCCGAGGAGGCTCCTGCGAGCTGTGGGGTGAGACCGGGCAGGCCCTGACCAGCGGGCGGGTCTTCAGAAGGGGTCCGTTAGTGCCCTGGTGAGAGTGTCGTCCCGTCGGCCAAGGTTGGGGGCTCAGCCCCTGGCCAGGGCACACAGGAGTCAACCAGTGAATGCATACATACTAGTAAGTGGAACAACAGATCAATGTTTCTCTCTCTTCCTTCCTCTCTCTCAAAAAAAAAAATTCAATTAAAAAAAAAGTGGTCAGTTTTTAAAGGAAACACACACATTCAAGGCCAAGCAGCAGGCGGGTGTGTGTTCGGGCTCAGCAGCAGCGAGAGCCTGGGTTCCACCGGCTTCCTCCTCCTGCTTCTCACGTGGTGCGTCTACCACGGGGCCTGCACGGGCCCTGCTGGCGGCACACAGTGGGGTTGGGGGGGTCCACAGGCCGTGGGCAGAGGCCGCCCGCCCCGCGGCCTCCCAGCCCTGGGGGCCCAGGCCACCTGGGAGGAGGCGCTGATGCCCGCTGCCCCTCCGAGGGGCTTCTTCCTGGGTGAAAGTGAAAGTCGGGGTCTGGCCAGGAGCCCTGTGAAGCGTCCGTTCTCAGGCTGTCACCGTTGCCCCCAGCCCCGCCAGCTCTCCTGTCCTCGGGGGCTCGCTTCCCCGCCAGGGTCTGATGGCCTCATCCCCTCCTGTACCTCCCGCCTTCCTGCCCCTCTTCCGAGGCCTCTGCGAGACAGCCAGATGGCCATCCCAACTGAAGTTCTCCTTCCCTCTTCCTTCATCTCTAGAGCAAAGTCCAAGGGAAGTGGGAAAAGAGGACGGACTCTCAGAAATCCCCTGCGAGGGCAAGGTTTCCAGAACGTTCGCTGGGCACAGGCCAGAGGGTGCAGTCATGTGCTGGGCTGACCCGTGGAGGCGTTTACATGGGGGTGGGGGGGGTGGGGTCCTGAGTTCCACCGGTTAGTGCTGAACCCCAATCCTAAAGCCACCGTGGCCGTGCGACTGTGGGCACTTACCTGGGTGTTTGCACGAGGACAGGAGGCAGCGCGTGGCGGCGGAGGTGGGGCTGTGAACTGGAACCCCAAGTTCAAAAGCACAAGGCGGGCGGAGTAAGGCGGTTCCAGAGGGAAGGCGAGGTTGGTAGAAGCACATGTTCTCGGTGCTAATAAAGGTTCTGGAGAGAGAAGTGCCCAGAGGTGGAATGGCTCCTCTGCTGAGCGCAGCTGGTGGAGGGGCTGGTGGGAACAGGAATGTCGGTTTGCAGTTTAGGTCCCTCTGGATGTTGATGTTTTTGTAAAAAAGAAGGTTCTAGGTTCCTGGTGTCTGGTACCAGCAGGCCACACCCCTCCCTCCGCTTCCTCCCGACTCATCTTCCAGGCCAGGGGTGGGCAAATTTTTTGACTCGAGGGCCACCATGGGTTCTTAAACTGGACCGGAGGCCGGAACAAAAGCATGGATGGAGTGTTTGTGTGAACTAATATAAATTCAAAGTAAACATCATTACATAAAAGGGTACGGTCTTTTTTTTTTTAGTTTTATTCATTTCAAACGGGCCGCATCCGGCCTGCGGGCCGTAGTTTGCCCACGGCTGTTCCAGGCTGTTCCCCGTGGGACGTGGGGCGGCCGGGCGCTCCTGGGCCTTCTCGGGAGGTTCCTTGAAAACGGGAAGCCCCAGGCTGAGGCCGCGGAGAAAGCAAAGTGCAATTGTAGGACTTTTTAAAAATGAAGCCGTTTCCTGTGATGGCGCCTCGCTGGGTGCTTCACAGCCAAGATGTAACCTTCACCGCGCCCAGGTGGGCAGGGCGGCGTCCTTCCTGGCCTCCCGCCTCTGGTGGCAGTGCCAGCCTTGTGTTCTGCCTTGAAGATGCCACTCCCGTCTCCGCCTCCACATGGCCTTCGATGTGTATGTGCACATCTCTGCTCACAGGACACTGGTCATTTGATGGGGTCCCTTCTCCCGTCAGGTGCGCGCCACACGGTCACTCGCTGCCGAGAAGCGACACGGTGGCCGTGCTGGTGAAGATGGGTTCAGACGAGGCTCAGACGGCATGTGAGCTGTGAGTCTGGAGGCTGACTGCGCGTGTGCCCGTTGCCTAGCGACGGGGACCAGGCTGTTTCTTGCTGTAGACACTGGTCTCTGACGTGCTTTTCCTGACGTAAATCCGCTTCTCAACCTTCCCAGGAAATTGAGAGGCTGTCCGAGCAGCTAGAGGAGAAGGAGAAGGAGACGCAGCAGCTGCGGAGCCAGCCGGGGCCGGAGCGCGAGAAGGAGGTGGCCCTGCTGCGGCGGCGGGTGGCGGAGAAGGAGCGGGCGCGGGCCGCCAGTGACACCCTGTGCCGCTCCTTGGCCGACGAGACCCGCCAGCTGCGGAGGACCCTGGCGGCCACGGCCCACATGTGCCAGCACCTGGCCCAGTGTCTGGAGGCCCGACAGGGGGCCGAGGGGGAGCAGGGGCCTGAGGTAGGCGCGGGGGCGGGGGTGCAGGGAGTGGTGACACGTGGGCAGCAGGACCGGTGCAGACCCAGCCACGTCTGCTGGGCAGAGCCCGCCCTCAGGCTTTCTTCTAAAACGATGGGACAAAAAAAAAATGAATAAAAAGGGAAAAAAATTAAAAAAGAAAAATAAGTAAAATGAAATAAACAACGGGACATGCAAAGGCGACAGGAAAGCTGGGCTCACAGGGCCGCCCACCCGGCCTGCAGCGGCCCCGGCGTGGGGACGTGGGGACACGGGGACACGGGGACACGGGGCAGGGCTGGGCACGGCGGGGCGGGGCGAGAGCAGGGCTCCCCCGGCCGCCTGTGCGGAGGACTGAGCGCCGCCTCCTGTGGGCCCCTGCGCCTGAGCCCGTGGAGCGGGGCCGCCATCTCTGAAGCTGGCCTCTGGCTCCAGCGTCCTCATCGTGACGTGAGGATGGAGCCGGGGCCAGGCCTGTGCAGGGCGGGGCCGGGCGCGGGTGGGGCCCCTGACGGGGAGCTGGGCTGTGGGGAGAGGGGGGCAGTGAGGGCTTCAGCGTCAGGAATCTCCTCAGATGGAGCCACAGGGGCCTGAGGGGGTGTCGGGAGCAGAGGGAATGAGGGAGCGATGGGCCGAAGCCGACCTCCCTGCTCCTTCCAGCCCAGCCGCTGTGAGGGGAGGCTGGGCCGGGAGGGCCTCTCTGGGCTCCCGCGGGCGGCTCCGCAGTGTCCTGGGCGGCTCCGCGGGCGGCTCCGCTGTGTCCTGGGCGGCGGCCCCTCCCGCGCTCAGCTTCACGGGAGACTCCGCCTGAGAACCGGCGCAGCTGGTGGGCTCCCCCAAAGGGCACCTCAGCGACACGTGTGTCAGAGACCAAAGGAGAGGGCCCCTGGGAGGAGGCGTGTTCTCGTCCGGGTTGGAGTCACTGTCCTTTCCCTGTGGAGATCCAGAAGTGGCCAGGCATGGTGGTCGGCTGGGCCACGTGGGCCGAGGCCTGGGCGTGGGCCGGGCAGGGCCCCACAGCCTCAGTCAGCATCACTTCCCAGCCCTGGGCTCGGCTGAGTCATGGGGCTTCCCCGCGCTGAGTGAGGCCAGCACTTCCTGTGGTCCCGGGGAATTCTCCAGAACCTGTCAGAGGCAGGCTGTCGAGGAGCCGGGGACCCTCCCTGAGAGTCTCCAGCTACCTCTGCCCCCTGTGAGGGCTGCTCTGGGAGGTGGCTTTGGGTGCGACACCCCTGAGCCTGCGTGAAATTGACCGAGTGTCTGGAGACCACGGAGTTGAGGGCTGGGAAGGGGGGCCCGGGCCACGGCCAGGCCTGCCCTGTAGCTCTGTGGCCCCTGCGGAGTGTGCTCGGTGGACAGTGGGCTCAGCCTCCTGCCCTGCTGACCTGTGATGGTGGCAGGTGGGGTGTGGCCTGGCCCCAGGGGGGGTGGGCCTGGGGCACCTGTGACCGCAGCCCCTGGGTCTGGCTCCTTCCCCTCTGCTGCGCGTGACCGACACGCCTGGTGACCGCGTCCTCTCTGTGCAGCCGGAACCTGCAGGCAGGGACGCCTCTGTCCAGGCTGCTGTTGAGAAGCTCCAGGAGGAAAACCGGCTGTTGAAGCAGAAGGTGACTCACGTGAGTGTCTGCCGTTCATTCGGAAGAGCTCCGCAGGCCCTGCCCTCGGGCCACTCTGGCTGACACAGTCTTTCCCCTAAAAGGACGAGCAGAATGTCCTGTGGTCCCCACACCTGCGTTCCCGTGTCCTTAGAGGGGGCAGGAGTCACCATCCAGAGGCCCCCGAGGCCAGAAACGTCCACTTGTGTTTAAGGCGCTGCTTGTGCGGAGCGAGGAGAGGCCCCTCCGTTCCCGGGGACCCCTCCCTCAGCTCCTCCTCGCCCATCAGTAGCTTCCGGCTCAGCGGGCAGGAGAGCGGCCCTGCCAGCCGCTCACTGCACTTGCCCGCAGGTGGAAGACCTCAACGCCAAGTGGCAGCGCTACGATGCCAGCAGGGATGAGTATGTGCGGGAGCTGCGGGCCCAGCTGCGGGGGCTGCAGGCTCCCCAGCCCGAGGCGGAGCTGATGAGGAAGGAGATCGCCAGGCTCAACCGGCAGCTGGAGGAGAGAATCAGCGAGTGTGCGGGGGCCGCGAGGGAGCTGGCGGCGGCGCGGGAGCGGGCGCAGATGCTGGAGCAGCAGGTAGGAGGGGCAGGACAGGCGAGTCCCGCCCTGTGCAGCCTGTGATGGCTGAGGGCCTGCTCTCTTCAGGTCCTCGCCTACAAGGACGACTTCTCGTCGGAGAGGGCGGATCGGGAGCGGGCGCAGAGCAGGATCCAGGAGCTGGAGGATGAGGTGGCGGCCCTGCGCCGGGCACGCAGACAGGTGGGTGTGAGGGCCGGCCGTGAGCGCTCAGGCCTCTCTCTCCTTCCCGTGAGCGCCAAGTCCTCTGTCTGCTCAGACCCGTTTCCCGCTCCGGCAGAGCCAGCCCTGGCACTTGGCACGGGTGCGGTGGTGGAGACTGGCCTCCTGTGGTCCTGTCTGCGGAGGAGGTTGGCGTCGGGTGTGACAGCAGGTGGCCGCCCCTGGGGCTGTCTGCCGCCGGTGCTCACTGCCATGCACCGGGGAGCACGCCCGTATCCAGGAAGGAGACCTGTGGCCCCAGGTGCCGCCTGGCCTCTGCTCCTCCTCCTGCCACCTCTGTTCTCTTTTGGGCTCTGGGCCAAGTAGGAAGCAGGGCGAGGGTGGATGAGCCGAGACCAGCGTGGTGGCCTCCGGCACAGCCATTACATCCTCTGCCTTTTCTCCAGGACCCCCAAGAGCCAGGCTCCTGCCGGATCCACACGGGGAGCAGAGCACCCAAGCGTGCAGAGACCAATGCTTCGGAGTTGGTGGTGCCTGGTGGCCAGCGGCCTGTGTCTGCACCCCAGGGCCTGGCCCCCGCTGTAGAGGGCCGGTGCCCCGGAGCTACCCGGAGAAGCCAGGGGGACCTGCAGTGTCCACACTGCCTGCAGTGCTTCAGCGACGAGCAGGGCGAGGAGCTCTTCAGACACGTGGCCGAGTGCTGCCTGTGAGCCAGGAGGGGGACAGGCCGGTGCTCTCGGCCTGCGACAGTGGGACCCCAAGATGCCGGCGGAGGGTGCTCTGGCCTTCACCTTGGTCCCCCTCGGGCTGTGGAACAGAGGCTGGGCTTTGGGTCCTCAAGCTGTCAGGCCGGGGCCAGAGCAGGAGCTCACAGGCCAAGGTGATGGTCCCGCCCCCCACCTGCACCTGGGACGTTGCATCTCGCGGGAATAGGGGGCTGCCCGAGGGAACCACACGTTGGGTGCCTGGAAGGGCACCCCAGGTTTGGAGAGCCGAGCACTGCGGCCTCGGCAGGGCCATGAAATACACTGCGTTGCTTAGTGTCTGTCACACGTCCAGAGGTGAGAGCCATGTGCTTTGTAGCCACTTATTTTTATAATAAACGCGTTTGCTGCAGTGGCTGCTGAGGCTGCAGGGCGGGCCTGGGGCGAGGGGCCCAGCAGCACTTCACCTGGGCAGGAGCCAGATCAGCGGATGAGAGGCCTGCCTTGCTCGCCACCTCCCGGGGGACACCCTCTTCCCACTTCCCTTGAGGCAGGGACAGCTGACTTCTGTCAGGGCTTCTGTTCCTCATATGCACAGGGGCACGCGGCCCCACCTCCCTCTTCTCTCTCGGCTCCACTTCTGGCAATTCCCACTCCGATGCCAGCGCGCTCTCGCCTGTGGGTCTGTCCAGGGCGCTTCTCATTTCTTTACAAGCTTCACTTGCACCTGTTCTGTATCTTCCACTCCTCCCTCCGCCTCCTGCTTTCTGGCGATTCCCCTGCAGACACAGGACTTGACTCCACCCGCGCAGGCGAGTAGGTCCGAGGGGACGCCGCAGGTCTCCAGGGCTCTGTGCAGCCCCTCCTGTCCCCACAACTCCAGCCCCTCGGCCTCCCCAGATGCCAATCTCTGCTGCTTCCACAGGCAGCCCCGCTGGGCTCTGTGTACTTCCTCTCTCGGTGCTGGCCCTGGAACGGCCCCAAATAGCCAAAGAACTCTTGAGAAACAGCCAATTGGGAGGCGCCATGCTCTTTGACATCAAACTGTATTGCAAGGCTACGGCAAACAAAGCAGATCAGCACCAGCACCCAACATCCGGGCCAGTGGAACAGCCAGCCAGGTAAATCCTCGCTCAGGTGCGGTTACTTTCTGACACAGGAGGCGAGAACATACAGTGTCGTAAAGCCAATACATAAAGTAAATGGAAAAACTGGACCGATACGTGCAAAAAAATGAGACTTTCTTACACCATATACAGAATAAGCAAGTGTAGCAGCTGAAATCATAAACTCCGAGAGCAGCCATTTTTAACCATAAAACGCAATACCTGACCTTTTCCCCCTTAGATTGTCAAGTAAAAGAATGACACAGCCAATACAATAGCCGTCTGGTGAATGAACCAAAATGATACCCATTTTTTTGTCAGATGGGCAAAAAAAATACATTCTTTTATTTTAGTAATTAGTTTGTGTGCCATGAGAGGAAAAAGGTTGAACCGCTGACATACAAACAGGCATTGAGTTTTTTGACGTTGCTCTTAGCGATATCTTTTTGGATATGTCTCCTCAGGCAAAGGCTAAAAAAATAAACAAATGGAACTTCATCAAACCACAAAGTTTTGCATAGTGAAAAAAACCAACAAAACAAAAAATCCTAGCAAATGAGAGAAGACATTTGCCAATGATACAGTCAATGAGGCGTTAGTACCCAAAATGTATAAAGAACTCATACAACTTAACACCAAAAAACCCACACCAATCCAATTAAACGTGGGCAAAGGAACTGAATAGACACTTCTCCAAAGAGGACGAATAGCCAAGAGACATATGAAAAAATGTTCAACATCACTATCAACAAAGAGATGCAAATTAAAACCATGAGGTGCCACCTCACACCTGCCAGATGGCTACCATCAATACATCAAGTCTTTCACTGCTGCGGCAGCAGCATGAGGATGTTCAGGCTTCAGAAGAGGCTTGCCTCCAGCGCCCTCCGCTGTGGCAAAAAGAAGGTCTGGTTGGACCCCATGAGACCCATGAAATCGCCAACGCCAACTCCCGGCAGCAGACTTGGAAGCTGATCAAAGATGGGCTGATCATCCGGAAGCCTGTGACTGTCCATTCCCACAGGAAGGGCAGGCCTATGGGCATAGGTAAGGAAAGGGTACCGCCCACGCGCGAATGCCTGAGAAAGTGACCTGGATGAGGAGGATGAGGATTCTTCGCCGGCTACTCAGAAGATACCGTGAATCTAAGAAGATCGACCGCCACACGTACCACAGCCTGTACCTGAAAGTGAAGGGTAACGTGTTCAAAAACAAGCGGATTCGCATGGAACACATCCGCAAGCTGAAGGCAGACAAGGCTCGCAAGAAGCTTCTGGCTGACCAGGCCGAGGCCCGCAGGTCTAAGACCAAGGAAGCCCACAAGCGCCGTGAAGAGGGGCTCCAGGCCAAGAAGGAGGAGATCGTCAAGACTCTGTCCAAGGAGGAAGAGACCAAGAAATAAAGCTTCACCTCTCTTACCTGTACATAGTGGCAATTACATGGTTCAGTCATTCAATAAAAGCAGCCTTCATCTAAAAAAAAAAATACAAAAAAAATACACATCAACCCAAGTGCTGGCGAGGACGTGGAGAAGGGAACCGTAGTGCTCTGCAGGTGGGAGTGCAGACTGGTGCAGCCACTGTGGAAAACAGTATCGAGTGTCCTCCAAAGATTAAAACTGGCCTGGCTGGTGTGGCTCGGGTTGAGCGTCGACCTGTGAAGCAGGAGGTCATGGTTCAATTCCCAGTCAGGGCACATGCCTGGGTTGTGGGCTGGATCCCCAGTGCGGAGCATGCAGGAGGCAGCCGATCAATAATTCTCTCTCATCACTGATGTTTCTATCCCTCGCTAAAATCAATAAAAATATATTTTAAAAAATTAAAAATGGAATTGCCTTATGACCCAGCGATTCCACTTCTGGGTATTTATATGAAGAAAACAAAAACCCTAATTAAAAAAGATAAACATACCCCATGTTTGGTGCCGGGGAAGCCCATTTTCAGCGCAGCTTTATCCACAATAATCAAGAAGTGGAATAAGCCTGGTCCATGGACAGACACGGTAGAGATGTGGGACATACGTGCAATGGGGTCCTACGTGTACATAAGAGGAATGGAAGGTCACCATCTGCAGCAACACGGGTGGACCGAGAGGCCACTCAGTGAAATACACTGAGGGGCCAGATTATTATGACCACCTGACGTTTGTAGGCAAATTAGCTATAATTTCGCGCTGAAGTTGCTAGAGGACCAGACCATTATAAATAGCGAAGCAGGTTGTTTACCATGACAGTAGAAGTCATTTTTTTTCTGAAGATATGGGTAAACAACGCGATTTAACAGCCTTTGAATGTGGGATATATTTGAACGTGAGTGGCCAGATTATTATGACCACCCCATCAGTACTTCGTTGGGCCACCTTTTGCCTTCAATACTGCGGCGATTCTTCTTGGCATTGACTCCACGAGAGGTTGAAAGGTGATGCGAGGAATCTGACACCATGCCTGATGAATAGCACTGTCCAGTTCTGTGAGATCTGATGGTTGTGGAACCAGCTGCCTGGTGGCTCTTTTAACTTCGTCCCACAAATGCTCAATTGGATTGAGATCTGGTGATGGTGGGGGCCACCTAAGCAAGGTAAAGTCTCCCTCATGTTCTTGAAACCACTCCTGCACAATACGAGCACCGTGGCATGGCGCACTGTCTTGTTGGAAGAAGCCATCTCCATTGGGATACGCCATCAACATGATAGGATGAACTTGATCAGCAACGATACTTAGGTATGTTGTGCTATTCAGACGTTGTTCCACACGAATTAAAGGGCCCAAATCATGCCAGGACAACATGCCCCAAACCATAACACTGCCCCCACCAGCTTGAAGGGTTGTACTCACGCATGTGGGGTGCATGCTTTCATGCTGTTTCCGCCCAATTCTCTCTCTGCCAGCTGCATGATGCAACTGGAAACGTGATTCATCGGACCACATGACTTTTCCCCAATGCTCGACTGTCCAATCCTTGTGTTCCTGTGCGAATTGGAGACGTTTTATCTTGGTAACTGCAGACAGCAAAGGTGTTGGAACAGGCCTTCGGCTTCCATATCCCATACGATGCAGTGTACGGCTAATTTGCCTATAAATGTCAGGTGGTCATAATAATCTGGCCACTCAGTGTAAGTGAGGCAGAGAGGCAAGCACCATGAGCTCACGCACACGGAATCTAAAGAACACAATCAACCAACCAACAAACAAGACACAGAGAACAGACTGACGGGGGGATGTACATAAAAATAATACATTTAAAAAGTAAAATTACTAGCTGAGGAAAAGATCAAAACCTCTCCGTGTGACGGGCTCCTGGCGTGGCACTTCAGGGCAGCTGGACTTCCACACAGTCACGCCCCCGAACCAGCATTGCAGGGCACAGGCGAAGCTGCAAAACAAGAGCCGCCTCCAGGCAGGAAGCTGGGCCTCAGACCTGCTCCCACCCTCCCAGAGGGGACACTGCCCTGTGCTGCCCTGCTCAGACACGGCCTCAGGCCCTGGCCAGTTGGCTCGGCTGGTTGGAGCATCATCCGTTCACCACAAGGTTTCCGGTTGATTCCGTCAGGGCACATACCCAGAGTGTGTGCAGGTTCCATCTCCAGCCCGTAGTGGGGGAAGGCAACCCATCGATGTCTCTGTCGCCCCCTCCCTTCCGCTCTCTTTCAACACCAATGAGGAAATGCCCTGAGGTGAGGGTTAAACATAGCAAACGCTCCCACTGCGCACAGGATGCCAGGGTGGAGGCTGAGGCCCCCAGGTGTCCCTGCGCGGACGCCAACGGCACTGACACTTCAGGCGGCCTGTGTCCCCCTCTGCAGGGTCCTCCCGGGAGCCATGCGCCACCTGAACTAACAAGCCCCTTGGCCACACTGGCTCCTGCCTGCCCTGCTCCCTCAGCTACTGCCCACCCTCGTGCCCTGCAGCCAGTCCCAGCCTCCCTGCCCCATGCCTCGGCTACTCTTCCTCTCCCCCCACCACGCTGGTTCTGGGGCTCTGACCCTCTGTCTGCCCTTGTTACGCGGTGGGCTCAGCCTGTGTGAGGCCTACGCGACTGACCGCAGCCCCCAGGATGGCAGCACCGTCCCTCTCGGACCTCAGGCCGGAGCCCGAGTCCCTGCCTCCTCTCCTTCTCCACCTGCACCTGGTCCCTCTGGCAGGAAGCCTTGTGGGCTCAGAACCCTCGAGGCCAGAACACTCCAGGCCGGCCCACCTCCCCTTTCCCCGGCTCAGAGCCCGCCAGGCAGCTGCATAGAAGCAGGGCCTCGCAGGTTTTCCCCGAGACGCAGTGGGAGCCATGGAGTGTTCTAGGAGAGTGGCAGCTCTACGAGCGCTTTCTGAAAACTGCCTGAGACCTCAGAAGGAATCAAGCTGGGCTTCCTTTTTTCATTTTAAATACTATTCACGTTCCTGGCTTACACCCCACTTGGTATTTGCAGTTCTTCATCACAACCCCCACAAAGCTAGATGGGCACCTGCCTCCAAGGCCATGTGTCGCCCTGGCTGACGGACCCTGCTCCTCTGCTCCGCCTCTGTCAGCCCACAGGTGTGAAGGTGATGGCTTCCCCGCACCCCTCTGGGTATGGCCCGCCCACTGTCTCTCTAGCACTTACCACTTCCGGTTGAACTCTGTCCTGGGGCCTGGGCCCGGATGGTGAGGGAACCCTGAGCTGCCACGTGGAGTGGTGGCCCAAGGCCCCTGGAGGGGGCAGCCGCCCGCACACCCAGCCCCGCCCACTCCCATCACCCCCAGCAGAAAGCAAGCAGACGAGGTCTCCTACTGTACTAATGTATTCCATCTTTCAAAAAGAAAGACATGATTTTAATATTACTTAACAATATGTTAAAAAGTAGCCAGGCAGGCCTCCGTGTTAATACAGTCGTACACTCTAACAGACGGTGGTGAGTACTGGGTGGGTTTGCTTTTGAACGTTCTCACTCGGCAGGGGTCGTACACAAGCTGGCTACAAGTCAGGGGTCGAACACAAACAGCGCAACGTGTACACTCTGAACAGTAGATTGTGGAGATCGGAGCGCGCCTGCCCCGCCCGCCCGCCCATCTCGGGTGGGAGCTGAGTGAGGGCGTCACCCAGGGGGACAGATGACAGGACAGGGTGAGATGCAGGGGCCACGGAGCCACGTGGATGATGCAAACTTGTCTCTGGCCAAGGCCCAGGCCTCGGGGGCCACGGTGGCGGAAGAAGTGGCGGGAGCTACTGTCCAACCTGAGGGCAGAGCTACGATCAGAGGCTCACAGACGACACGCACACAAGCTAACAGGGCGGGCGGGCGGCACGTCCTCGGGCTGGGTCCCAGGCGCCGTGGCCCCCGGCAAGGCCTGGCGAGCTCCCGTGCGCCCCTCTCTGATGATCCTCACTCAGTGGGCAGCAAAGGTGGCCTTTTTCAAGCTGAAGTTGGACCAGTTGATGGACAGTCTTTGTCGGGTCTGCCTGGCGGAATCCAAGCAGAATCTGGAAGACATAACATCAGTCACCGGAGCTGGAGCTGCCCGGGCTCAGCGCGGCCCCATGCCTTGCCGCCCGGCCGCACCTGGTCCCAGGGAAGCTGCCACGGAGGTTCTGATGAGCCCGTCTGGCACCCGGGGCCCCGCAGCCCCAGGGCCTCTGTGCCACCACCAGCCCCTGAGAGGGAGCGCCGTGCTGCTGCCCTTCTCAATGAGCAACACTGGGGATGCCAGCCTGCCCTTGCTTAGCCCCAAGTTCACAGGCGCGAGTGACTTGAAAGGAGACCTTTCACAGCCCCACTGTCGCTCCCTCTGGGCCGTGGGACAGCGAGGGCCAGGAGGGCCACAGCCTCCGCCCTCCTGCTCCGATCACACACTGCGCTCAACAGCATCTGCGAGGACCACGGGTGCCACCTGCTTCCGTAACAATGAGCAAGCCTGGTACTCAGGGAAAGAAGGACATTGCCTTCACCTTTCCAGCTCGAATCTGGGTGGCAGAAATCTGAACGAACCTGAAAATGATTATATTGTTGCCACGTGTCTGGCAGGTAAAATGAGTGTTTGCTGACACTCTGGTTCATCGTCCAAGCGCAGCACCTGCAGCCCACGCCCGTCCAGGGAGGGAGGCCTGTGCTGTCGCAGAACCCGGCTCTCCTCGCCACAGCTGCAGACCCGCACTGGTGAGGCACCTTTCACCTCGAGAGCTCCCCCTTCTGCCCCTCCTGCCTCCCTCTACGCTGGCAAGTCCTCTGATAGCCCGTGCCCGCCCCACAGCAGCCAGGATGCTCACCTGCGCTGCCCCTGCCCTCAGAGAACAGCTCCGCCCCGAACCCAGGCCAGGCCCCTATGACCTGGCGGGTCCTGCTGCCGACACCCTGCTCCCCGCCCCCTGTGCTCCAGACCGGTCACTTTGCCCCGACGAGCACGCCCCCGAGGCTGTGGGAGCAGACACTGGGCTCCTCTCCTCGGATTCCGGGTCTGGGAGCCACCCCAGTTCCCAGGTGATGCTGTGGCCCTGACCCTTGGGAACCACTGCTGTAAACCAGTCTGCACACCTGGGGGAGGGGAGAAGTGGACGCGAGTGAGAGTAAGAGTGAGGGTGAGAGTGAGGAGGTCCGTGTGTGCCGGGCCTCACATGCGGGAAAGCTGCCGTCAGAGCTGCGGGGCCACGGCGGGGCCTGCGGGAGCCAGACAGCCGCTGCTGCTCACCTTTTGAAATATTCCACTTCCCTCTCTGTCTCATCCATGTCCACACTGTCCAGGTCGATATCTTTAGGCAGAAAGACATCATCTGTGAAATGAAGAGGCAAGTCGAATTGTAAGACCAGGCATCTGAACAGAGCAGAACTTTGATTTTATTAAATTGCAACAACTTCACAAACTAAAACTTGCTGGCGGTCCATCCCGAGCGGCGCCATTAACTTGGGTCTCCATGATGGGAGGCCTGAGGGGTCCTGAGCCCTCCGCCCAGAGGCTGTCCAAGTCCTTGCTGGAGGGAGGGAGGCGGGGCAGGAAGGCCCCGTGGGGAGACAGCACTGTCCCTTCTGGGCCCCTCACAGGAAGAGGGCAGGAGGCCCGGGACCCAGCAGTGGCTCTGGGATTCAGTTTATAAGTGCAGCACCCGGCCTTCACCAGGAAACCCCAGGCGGCCCCCACCCGACAGCAGGGCTCTTTGACGAGGCCCCGTCCCGGGCCTGCTGCGGCCTGAGCCGGAGTTAGGGGACAGCAGGCCACGTGGCTCAGGCACAGCTTCAGCACCAGGCCGGTGAGGCGGGGCTCAGCCCCTGCAGGCCTCAGCCAGGACCATGTGCTGGAGGCTAATGAAAAGGGGCTCCCTTTCTTCCTATCACTTGACAGGAGCATGACCAAGGCACGGCTCACGTGCAGAACAGCAGCTCACACTTGCGATGGCGCACAGCACGGGGAGTGCCTCCACACCGCGAGCTCACAGGAACCCCCTGAAAGATTCCCTAAGGACCTAAGGACGCGCATGACCACAGGACCACACCCCCTCCCCGCCTGGCTCTCCCTCCCCTGCCCCACACCTCTGGCCTCCAGGGTCCCTGTGCTTTCACCCACACCTGGATCCCACACCACCAAACCCCCAGCCTACCTGGACCTCCATCCCGAGCTCTGTCCCTAGAGGGCCTCCCCTGTGCATCCGCCCTTCAAGCATCTGACCCCCCACGGGCACCACCGCACCCCTTGGCTGCTGCAAGCCACCTCCTTCCTCACTCTCAAGTCAGACCTTGCGCCTGGCCAGCAAGTTCTGGCAAGTTCCTCATGAGCCCCACCGCCCCCACAGCTACTGCTTGGGTGCTGCCCCCCAGGCTCCCGTGTCTGAGTCTCCACCAGGGCCTGGCCTGCATGGCGTCATTTTCATGACACTTCACCACAAGTCTCATCGCAGCCACCCTGCTTCCGTGGCCGATCAAAAAGTTACAAAATGAACCAATTATGTATGCAGATCTCTATGTAAATAAATTAGAAAATCCAGTTTAAAAGGGTAATTTACTACGGATATGCAGTTCACCAAAATTAACCTCAAGAGACAGAAATACTAACTAGACCAATTTCCAGAGGAAAGCAAGTATTATCAAGGACTCCCCCAGAAGCATGAGCCCCCGAGGCTGCACAGGAGACCCCCCGCCCCACGTCCTCCAGGCCGGGCCGGGCATACAGGCGAGTGTTCTGGACACTGACACTGACAGCCACCGACACGAGCGGGCACTGCTCTCTCAGCACAAACCCCTCCCCCCGATTTACCGAGCGAGCTGCCGGCTCTGTCTCCCTTCTTCTTCCGGCTCTTCTTGCTCTTGCCGCGGGGCTGTGGGGAGTCGGCCGGCACCGGCTTGCTGCTGTGCGCGGGCTCGCCGGGGCAGGCGGGCTCCGAGGGGCCTGGGCTGGCCTTCCCCTCCTTGACGTGGTTCAGCTGCTTCTTGTTGTTGTTGTTGCTGTTGGCTTTCCTGTCCTCTCGCTTCTGCTCCGCCAGGGAAGTGAGGTCGAGCACTTTCGCCTTTGGCTCAGTCTGAGGCCGGGGTCTGGGCTGGCTCTCGGAGGCTCTGGGGGGCTCCATGGGCCTCCTGCCAGCCTCGCTGCCGGCCTTCCCGGCCTGTTTTGGCTTTTGTTTGCCAGTCCCCTCCTTGTGGTGATGCATTATGTCCAGGAGAAAGGACAGCGGCTCCTGCTGCTTCCCCCCGACCCCCTCGGGCAGGAGGAGCTTGGAGTCCCTGTTGTCCCCGGGCTCGGCCTCCGGCCCGGGGTCAGCCTCCGGCCCAGGCTCTGTGTGGTTGGCGTGTCTGCACGGGGAGTGCGGTGAGGTTTCTGGTTCTTCGTTCTGCTCGAGGGAGCCGTTGTGCATGTGCACAGGGTCAGGCAGAGCCTGTGCTGCCGCCTGCAAAGCCCCTGCCAGCATGCTCAGCTTGGGGCAGTCCTTACTCGGCCGCTCCTTCTTCTTCTTCTTCACGGCACGCAGCTTCTGGAGCTCCTGCAGCCGCTGCAGCTCCGCCGTGAGCCGCTCCTCCTCCTGCTCCTGCTGCCTCTGCTCCTCGCGGACATGCTCGTGCTCCCGGGCCCTGGCCTCCGCCTCCAGGCGCGCCTTCTCCTCCAGCTGCCAGGTGAAAAGTAAGCAATTGAAAAATTAACACATATGGAAAAATAAGAATTAAAAAATGAATCATATAGTAAGAATAGAAACCCTGCCTGGTCAGTGTGGCTCAGTGGTTGATCATTGTCCCATGTACCAAGAGGCCACCGGTCTGATTCCCAGTCAGGGCACATGCCCAAGTTGCGGGTTTAGTCCCCAGTAGGAGGCGTGCAGGAGGCAGCCAATCAATGTTTCTCTCTCGTCGATGTTTCTATCTTTCTCTCCCTCCCTCTCTCTCTAAAACCAATATAGACATTTTTTAAAAAGTTAAAAAAAGCCCTAACCTGTTTGGCTCAGTGGATACAGCATCGGCCTAGGGACTGAAGGGTCCCAGGTTCGATTCTGGTCAAGGGCATGTAACTTGGTTGCGGGTACATCCCCAGTGGGGGGTGTGCAGGAGGCAGCTGATCAATGTTTCTAACTCTCTATCTCCCTCTGTAAAAAAATCAATAAAACATTTTAAAAAAAGTTTAAAAAAAGAATATAAACCAAAAGGGCTATAATAAGCCAAAAGCTCTTATTAAAACACTAGAGGCCCGGTGCATGAAATTCATGCAGGGGAGTGGGGGGTGTACCTCAGCCCGCCTGCCCCCCTCACCGTCTGGGAGCCCTCAGGGGCAGGAGGCGACCTGGCGATCAGGGGAAGGTGATGCCCCCATCACACCTCTGCTGCTGCCACTGCTGGCAGCGCAAGCCTCAGCCGGCCCTGGTTACCTGAGCCTCGGGCAGCCCTGGGCAGCTGGGCAGCCACCATCCTTGAGGGTGTGGCAGTCAATTAGCATATTCCCTCCTTATTGGCTGTGGGCGCTGCCATCTTTGTGATGGCGTGAGGGTCAATTAGCACTCTTTATTAGATAGGATACCTATCCCAAGTTATTTCACATATAGACTTACTTTATTTGGGGAAGGTGGTAGTTAATCCCTCATAGCCACCGACCAGACACAAAAAAACCAGGTGGAAGCTGCTGCCTGCCCCGCCCCCACGCCCGCTGCACATGGAGGTGACAGCCAACGGCACATGACTGTGCCCAGCATGCACCTGCCCAGGTGAAAGCTGAGGCATTTCTGTGCATCGACAGGACATGCAAACAGGTGCCCTAGGAAACAAACCCCCTTCCCAGCCTGGCACGCGGCCGGCACTCCCGAGCTGCCATCACTAGTGTGCCAGGAGCAATGGTTTCTCCACGCTGCAGGGCATGCTGACAGCAGGTTCCTCCTGCTTATCCCACGGCAGGACGCGCCTTCTCGTCGAATGAAGACTCCCTTCAGAGGGACGCCTGTCCTAGCAGCACAAATGGAAACGCTCCTTCTGTTTAGGTAACAAACCAGAGCCCCAAAGGGGGCGCCTGTCGGATGCTCCGGCAAAAACAACGTGCCCGGGAAGCGTAGCCCTCCCAGCTGGAGCTGTTCCTACATTTCAGGAGGCGTTCATTTAAGACCGAGTTATCTTTTTGAAAAAATTTAATATAAAATTATGTTAAAAATCAAATAATAGGTTTTAAAAAGCCAGCTTCACAATAAAGCACATTTCACAGGAGGAGCCCCCGGCTGCCCCCAGGTGGCCTGGTGTCGCTGGCAGGTGCCTTCTGGCGCAGGTCTGAGAACCCCCAGGACGAAGCTACAGTGAACCCACAGCCCACCGGGTGCCACCTTCATGTCAACAGCTGACTAGGAGGGAGACACAAAGCAACCTGTGGGTGGGTCACCTGCCCAATGGGGTGCTCAGGAGAGCACAGGGTGAGCGGGTGCTGAGGGGACCACGGTGGGCCTGTGGCATCAAGTCTGGGTCCAGACTGGCCGCAAGGACAGAGGACAGGAGACCAGGGTGGGAGCCGACCCCGAGGCTTCGAGTGCCTGCGCAGGACGTCCCAGGGCTCTGGACCCCTCCCCTCGGAGAGGCAGGGCACTTCCGATGGCGACACCTCGCTCTCCCCACTCCTGTGGGCTCTGCAGACCAGGTCTCCTGGGGCAGAACGGGCTCTCCGCCAAGTCCCTGGCGAGCCCCGCAGGTTTGGTGGGTCTGCCCCTCAGCAGGACAAGCACAGGCCCGAGAGCCACATGCTGACTCGGAGCCCAGAGGACCTGCGGGCCCTCCTCGGCCTCTGCCTGACCTCACGGCGACCTCACCTGCTCCCAGGGCAGCCCTTCTTGCGGTCAGAGCCCTGCAAGCTGCCACGTGCCTCGGCCCTGATCTGCCTGCTGAGGGCTGGCCCTGGACCTGACGCCTCGCGGTGGCTGCACGAGGGAGACGGCTGGGCCTGCTGTCCGGGCTCCGTGGGGAGCCCTCCAGGAGAACTGGGGTGGGTTCCTGAGGAGGCGTGCGACGATGAAGGAAGGATAGGACACCGGCAGTGACCGGCACACAGTCCCTGAGGGCCCCACTCACTTGCTGGACCTCAGGTCAAGTCCAGTCACACCCACCACGGGGTGGACCTGCCTCTGACACATCCCAGCCATGAGGTGAGGTGGGCACTGTCCAGGGCTGCCCACACGGCCATCACCTCCTCCGCCACCTGCACATCAATGCCGAGCCGGCCTCTTCCACGCAGACGGCCCTGTGCCAAGGGATCCGTCCCCACCTCCTATCAGTCACTCGTTCAGCCAGTCAAAAGCCCACGCCACCCCGCTTCCTCTGCTTCCCTGGCACAGAGGCAGAGGGTCTGCACCCCTGTGCAGACCGGCCAGCACGAGGGCCTGAGGCTGGTTTGGGTCCACTAGCAAAGCCACAACACAAAGGGGCGATGCGTCCTAGACACAGCGTGCGGCTCCCAACAGCCTCCAGCTCAGGCCAGAGAAAGGCAGGGGCTGTGGAAGCCACGCTGTGGCCAGTGCAGTGGCTCCAGGCCCCGCAGTCACAGTCCCCGCCGCCCTGGCGCGGGTGCAGGCTACCTTTCTCTGCTTGTGCCTCGCCCGCTTGGCGGCGCGCGTGCTGCTAACGGGCTTGGGCTCGGAGCTGTTGATGAACTGCAGCAGGTCCTCCACCCGGCGGTGGTCCACCATGCTCTCCCGCTCCGACAGCGGGTCCGCCTTCTTCGGCTGCTCCTCCTTCCTCTTGGTCAGCCGCAAGCGCAGCTTCTCCCTCATTTCTGCGTAATTCCTACTGGTGGGTGCGGCTGGAGGCTAAGACAGTACATGAAAACATGACCAGATTAAGCTTCAAGTTTCAATGACTTGGAAGAGAAACTATTCAGACTATTTCAGACTATTTCTAAAATTAAAGTTTTTGTTATTACCCAGTAATACATAAAAAAATAAGGAAATAAGAGAAACAAATGGCCGGAAAAAAGAAAATCTATATATTCATAAAAGATCCGGTCAATTATATGCAGCTATGTATAAAAGTGACTACTTTTAAATCAGAAAGAGCTAATTACACTACTGCTCATCTCCTTCTATGTGCACAGTGTGATCATCTTTCCTGTCGTGCCCACGTCCACCCCTGCATCTCTGTGCCCACTGCAGGCTTCTTGCTCAGCCGAAAGGAAAAAGAACTGCCCTCCATCCCACGGCCAAGGTTTCTGACCAGCCCCTCAGCACACCACGGCCGAGGAGACGAGGCAGAGCTAACAGAACCCCTTGCCCCGCGGCCACCCGCTGGAGGGCTGGCGCGTCCTTGTCCAAGTCCGCCTGTGTCAATACCCTTTGTGTTCAAACAGGGAAGACAACCGTGTGCACATGTGTCCCCATGAGGCGGCTGACAGACCGGACACCCTGGCTGCCCATAGCTGGGCACTCCGTCGACCCCTATCCAATCAACTATTGTAAAACTCACCAACAGGCAAAAATGCCGTGATGAAAGCCTTATAGTTAAATCTTTGGGCAAATGTTTTCATTATACCTTTAGGTCACAGCGGTTCTCAACCTGTGGGTCTCGACCCCTTTGGCGGTCGAACGACCCTTTCACAGGGGTCGCCTAAGACCATCCTGCATATCAGATATTTACATGACGATTCATAACAGTAGCAACATTACAGTTATGAAGTAGCAACGAAAATAATTTTATGGCTGGGTCACCACATGAGGAACCGTATTTAAAGGGCCAGAAGGTTGAGAACCACTGCTTTAGGATAAGGACAACCTAGAAGTGGAATTGCTGTGTGAGACCAGACCTTGGTTTGAACTATGTTGCAAGTAAGTCCCCTGAATTCCACCAGGCCTCACAGCCTGTGTGAGCGATGACTGTCACACACACGCGCGCGGCACTGACAGCTGCTGTCCCTGTCCCGGGGCAGCGCGCACTCACCCCGCCGTGCCCGAAGAATTCACAGTAGCAGCAGTCACAGTACTTGCCCTCCTTCTGGTTGGTGGAGGTGGAGGTGCTGGAGCTGTGCTCGGAGCAGCTGTCCTCGTCTGCGCTCTCGTCCCCATCGTCCTGCTGCGGGTCGTAGACGCCATTCTCGCAGCGGTGCCCTTCGCAGTCCGGGTCACTGCGAAACCGCACACGGGCCAGTCAGCAAGCAGCCACCCCTAGAGGCTCTGCCCCTCACCACCAGACCCAGGTCCACACGGACATGGGGGCCTCAGTCGGGGGGCTGGGCGGCAGCGGGGCAAGGCGGTGTGAGGCGGGTGGTCACACACAGGCTCTCTACTGTCCCCACCAACCGCTTTATCCTGGGGGGTGGGAGGTAGCTTTCAACAAGCAAGTTCAAAGGTAACAAAAACTGTCTTCACATAAAAACTGCACAGCCCTGGCCCGTGCGGCTCCGCGGGCTGGAGCGCTGTCCGTACACGGAAAGGTGGAGGGTTTGATTCTGGTTGGGGCACGTGCACAGGTGGCGGGTTTGGTCCCAGCTTGAGGCACGTGCGGGAGGAAACCAATGGATGTTTCACTCTCACATGGATGTTTCTCTCTCTTTCCCCCTCTCTCTCTAAAATGAATGAAAACATGTCTTCGGGTGAGAATTAAAAAATAATAAACGCATGACTTACATGCACACACGCACCTTAAGAAAAACAACAAAAACAAAACAACAAAATAAACTGTCCAGCCCTGGCCAGTGCGGCTCGGTTGGCTGAACGTCGTCCGGTGCACCAGGTGGGGGGGATTTGGTTCCCAGTCAGGATGTGAATATGGGAGGCAACCGACAGATGTCTCTCCCTCGCCCTTTCCCTTCCTCTCTCTCTGAAATCAATAAAAACATATTTAAAACAAAACTGTCAAGAGTTTGCTGTGTTGTACTTTGCTCAGAGTGTAACAAGTACAACTTAAAAGATACCCAAGGCGCGTTCCCTGATGGGTCGGGGGGAGGGGGTGTGTGCACCCACCCAGTCAGCCCTGCTCTGCATCAGCCTCCCCACCCGGCCTCTGCGGGCGTCCGCCCTCCCCGCCGCACAGCACGGGTCAGCCACCGCCGGCACCAGCTCTTCCGGTGTCAGGTGCACAGCACCCAGTCTCCAACGTGTCCTGGCCTCTACCTCCAGGACCTGGCTCACCTGCAGACGCTGGGAGGCGCGCTGATGGGACCGTCTGTGCTGGGGGCCGTGGGGGCGACCGAAGCAGGACAGAAGCTCTTGCGCGTGTCCACAAACCCAGGAGAGGTGGCTGCACTTTTGGGGAAGGTGGGGGCTGCAAGGTTTGCCAGGTGAGGCGTGGAGGCTGGTGCGAGGGGGGCGGGGGCGAGTGCGGGGAGTGGCGCCAGGCCGGTGGGGCTGTTCCTCGGGGCGGCGGGCACCGCGTGCCTGTGCTCCTCCTTGCTGATGCCGTGGAAGACCTCACCTGCGTCAGACATGGAGTCGTGCCGACAGCTCAGGTCAGACACACATTCCTAATCCTCTTAGGACTTTCTACCAATTCTTTTGTCTAATTATGTTCAAATCTATAGAAAAGTTGAAGGAAACAGTCAAAAAAACACCCAATACCCTTCACCTGGATGCATGACCAGTTACCATTTTTTCCTTTTTCCTTCATTTCTGACACACACGCCCCTACATACTCTGTTTGGCACAGGCCCTGGAAAGGATGCACACGTCACTGTGACCACACAGCCCCTCGCACCAGACACCCGCCATGAAGGACGCTCTCGGTCCTGAACACCTTCTGCCCCCCACCCTGGCACAGCCCTTTCCCGCACGTCCTTCCGAGCTGCCCCGCCCGCTCTAACTCGCCCTGGCACCCTCTGAGCAGAGCAGCCGCCACCAGCTGCAGCGGGTCCCAGGTCAGACTGAGCGGACATCCCTGGGCCCTCGGCCCGCCAAGGCCATGCTGTGCCTCCTGTCTGCCCGCCCAGGAGCACCTGAGGCTGCTCCGTGGTGGTGCCACCTCCAGGCAGGGGCACCATGCTCCCCCCTGTGAAATGTGAGAACATCCAAGGTTCTCAACACCACCGAGGGTGTCACCCGGCTTCCCCTTCCCTCATTCTTGCTCACACAGCGACCATGACCTTCTCTTCCCCAGGCAGCAGCAGCCGCCCCACCAGTCCCTCCTGAGCACCAGGACTCCTCCCTTCCACCACGTGCTGGGAGCTGCTCCGACACTCCGCGCTATGCACACGGTGCCCCTGGCCAGCGCGGCCCTCTGTGCCAGCTCCTGTGCCCCGCCACCTGCCCGTCTGATGGCTTCCCTGCTTCCTGCCTTCCTGTGCGCTCGATCCAAGTGTGACAGCACACCACCTGCTCACCAGCGATGCCCACAGGCACACTGTCCATGAGGTTCTGCTTTTAGATGTCTGTGCTCACAACAGCAGGTACAGAGATGAAAGGCAGGACCCAAGTGGCCGAGCCCCAGAGGACATGTGACAGTAGGATTCTCTTGGGGCGTGAACACTGCTAATGACACCGAACCTCCGGCCAGGCCAGCCAAGGGCCCCGCCAGCAGCAGGCCTTACCTAAGGAAGGAGGCCTCTTGGACGACACTTTGAACTGGCTGTTGCTTGACTGCACCGTGGTGGCCGTGCAGGACACGGAGGAGGTGGCTGAGGAGGTGGCCATCACCACTTTGTTCGCTTCCATGAAAGCGTCTTGGAAGCTGTACAGGCATTTCTTTCTTGCAGCGTTTCTTTTCTCTTTACAGTCCAGACCTGTGGGCGAGCCACTGCTCGGCGGTGGTGGGAGGGTGTCGGGTCTTGTTTCTGAGAATGTTGGCCCTAATATTTCACTCCCTTTAGAGACAAAAGGGAAAATTAAGGCTTCTAAAGAAACGGCATTTAGCTACAATTAAAGAGCACTCGCAGGTTACACTCTTCCTGCTGGGGCTGCTCTGCAGTGAGCCTTCTCCTGGGACGACCGAGTGCGCTAGCGTTTACGCAAAAAAAAAAACAACTCACTGAGCACCTGCTGTGTCAAGACCTGTGCTCGGTGCTTCCCACAAGTTTTCTTTTATGTCTTAGAACTGCCTTCTGAGCTTGGTAGTATTATTCCCATCCTAAAGATGAAGAAACTGAGGCTCAGAGAGGTTAAGCAACTTGCCCAAGGTCACACAGCTAGAAACCCTTTCTAGGCACAGACCAGACAGATGTCCAGTCTAGCTTGCTATTCTGAGCACATGCAGGGGCTGGGCGTGGGGCTGCCAGGGGCTCTAACCACATGAAGACAGAGATGAGGGGTAGGTAGCAGCCCCTTAGGCGCCCGGCTCTCAAGTGACAGCTGCGCCTCAGTGGCTGGGAGGGCAGAGTTGTTAGAGGGACAAGTCCCATTAAGGGTCAGTACAGAAACAGAGAAAAGGAAGGTAAGTGACAACACTTGAGTTGGCTGTGGCACTGCTGCCCCACCCTGTGCACTGGGCCATGTCTGGTTACCACCCCTGCTCGAGAACCAGTGGCCGAACCCGAACCCTGGAGACAAGACCCTCAGCAGCACTTGGCAGCAGAGCTGGGCGTCAGCCGGGCCCCTGCTATGGCCGTGGCTGTGAGAGATGTGGAGGGAGGGGGCAGCATGGTGGGCCCAGGGCCGCCCATCGGAGTCAGAGGCCGGGGAGCAGCAACCTGGGCACGGATGCACGAGGGCCCGCCCTCTGGGGCTTCCAGGGGAGAACACGGCCAGACGGCCATCCACTCAGCTCGGTCATTGGAAAACTTGAATAAAGTTTGAACAGGTTCCTTACCAGAAATTGTATCTGGCAGGAAAGTGCCAGGACTCCAGTTCTTATCATTCATCACTTCTGATCCCCACAGACTTATAAACTTAGAACTATTCCACTCTGGAGCAGTCCCAAAACAGCTCGGGTAAATATGGTCTTGAAGAGATGCATTGAATACCTGATGCTTATTTGTGTGATTCTGAACAGGTGCTGGCGGTAAAGCCTACAAGAAAAAAGTTCTAATCACATATCAACATTCATATCTGCTCACCCAGGCCATGAGGCTAGACCAGCCGTGGGCAAACTACGGCCCTTGGGCCGGATCCGGCCGTTTGAAATGAATAAAACTAAAAAAAAAAAAAGACCGTACCCTTTTATGTAATGATGTTTACTTTGAATTTATATTAGTTCACACAAACACTCCATCCATGCTTTTGTTCCGGCCCTACGGTCCAGTTTAAGAACCCATTGTGGCCCTCGAGTCAAAAAGTTTGCCCACCCCTGGGCTAGACAGACGAGTCACTTCTGGAAGCCTTGGGGGACGCGCTTGGCGAACACGTCTTACAGGGCTGGTGGCGCGTCTACGCCACAGGTCACATGGAAACCAGGTGGGAGGTGAAAGCAACCGATGCCTCAAGAAATACATGAAGCAGCCCCGAGACAGCTCAGGAGCTTCTAACACTCCCCTCGCCACACGGTCAGCACGGTCATTGGCCTAAGCCCTGCTCCTCGGGCTACTCCCCTCTGACCCTGTCATTACTGCTAAAAAGGAAACTCTGGAATCACCGAAAAAAACATGGCAAACCCTTACACGGTGCTCTCACGTGGGCAAAGGGCGTGCACTCGGAAGGGCAGCCCCGTCCCAGGGAGGGAGCAGGCGCCCTCCAGCCGTCCCTCCCCTCCCTCAGCAGCCTCCCCACCTGCAGGGCTGCTCCGCAGCAGGAGGGGCTTCTGAATGGAAAGAGAGCGGTGACTCCCGCTTCCGATGCTTCCGATGCCAGCGCGTCCCACTGCGCTTCTGATGCAGTCAGTGGTAGCTGTGGTCCCGCTGTCCTTCCTGCTCACCCAGCCCCTGGACACACTGGCCTTCCCTTGGTCCTCAAACCCCCAGCTCCTCCCTGTCCCCGATCTTCACTCATGCCGTGTCCATGTTCTAGAACATCCTCTGCTCTCGGTCTCACTGAATGACAGTCACCCTTCAGGACTAACGGTCACTTCCTCAGAGAAGCCATCTCTGACTTTGGCCTCACCACCTGACACCAAGACCAAGCCATGGGCCTTCCATTAAACACAACAAAGCCACCATTTCCCTCTTAGCACTCATCGCACTTGTAATTCAAGACTTACTTGTGCCCAGTGGTTCAATGTCGGCCTTCCCTCCAATTCTGTGAGCTTCACGAGGGAGCGGGCCACCCGGTTCCAGGCCAAGGCCGGGCCCTCGGCTTTCCCCAGCAGCCCTGGGCCCAGGACCGCCCCCTAAAGCTACAGCCTGCCCTTGGGGACCACGCCTGGGAGCCCCACCCTCTGGGACACACAACTGAGCAGAGTGCTGTACACTCGAGAGGGGGCAGTCGGGTCTGGAAGGATTCCCAAGAGCAGGCGATCGTTTGGCAGAACCCTGGGGCCTGGCTAGGGTGAGAGGAAGGGGAACAGCAGGGGGCAGGGCACAGGGGCCAAATGAGATAACTTTGTGTGACTTTTGTGCTGAGGGGCTAGGGAGCTACAGAGGGTGGTAAGCAGCAGGGCGATGACCTGGTCGGGGATGAGAAAGACCAATCTGGGCAGGGGGGGAGTGAGCCACAAGAGGGAAGGATGAGAAATGGTGACAGCCACAAAGATGAGGACGACAGAAGGAAGCCTGGTGGCGTCGGGACAACAGCTGTGACTGGACGTCTGGCTCCTTCCTGGCAGGTGTCAGGGACGCAGCTGGGTGTGAACTCTGGTCCCATTCTCAGCCTTCAGGCTGCAGTCTCAAGGGTTCAGATGTCAGCTCTCCCTTTCACTAGCTGTGTGACCTTAGGCAAATTACTGCACCTTTCTGTGCTTTCGTTTTCTCCTAAGTAATATGGAAATACCTACCTCCAGGGGCTGTGGGAGGGACGGAATCAGACAGTGTCTGTCAAGTGTTCAGCACACTGCCTGGCCACAGTAACCATTTGGTGCTATGTGTGTGGACCATTACCCTCCCTAAGACTGTGGTCCCCACACACAGACCCACCCCCACGCAGGCTCTGCTGCCCTCCCAGGCGTCATTCCATGTGGGCGGTTTTGTGCCCCTCCTGACCTTGACCGGGCTCAGGGAGGCAAAGATGCAGGGTGAACTGGAATGAGAGTCGAGACTTGAAAGTGGGAAGAAACGAGTTTGCACTGGCCACCCAGGGTCACAGTGGGAGCCTGAGCTGGCCGCTCTGCAGGGGACCCGCGGGCAGAGAGAACAAGACCGGATGTCCGCAGAGGAGAGGCACACCACCAGCTGCTGTGCTGAGAAGGACTGATGGGAAGTCACTGACCGGTAGGTTCTGAGTCTTGAAGACACTCTGCTAAGGGGCAGAAATGCCCAGCAGGTGGAACCAGCGGCTCCTCCCAGCCAGCCCAGCTGGTGACCTCGGCACAACAGAAACACCTGCCGGGCTCCCCAGCTTCTTCTCAAGCACTTCCCACGCAGCCCCCCAGGCACGGCGCGATGCCCGGCTGACAACCTGGACCTACAACCACATGGGTCCAGAGAGATCTTCTTACCCTTCAAAACCCCACCCCAGCATCACCTCCTCTGCCAAACCCACCCCCAGGCTCACAGTTAGAGTCCCCTCTTCACGAATACTTTCCTACTTGGCACCTACGATTTCTAAGGTAGATCAGAGCACTGGATTTTCAAGTCTGAGCATGTTTCTGTCCTCTCTTGAGCCTCTGAGGTTCCTGACAACGGGGACCAGGCACACTGGTTCTATGCTCCGAGCGGGAAGCACAGGGCTGGCACGAGTGGGACGTAAGAATGCTGAGCAGAGTCCAGCCTGGAGAAGTCAGGGGCCCGGCTGTGAGACGGGGAGGTGGAAACGTACGCTAATGGCTCTTCATTTGTTTCACACCCTCCGCTAAGCAAATCCACTCAGAACAGGAGACCCAGCTATCCCTCCACAGGGAGCGAGGGCGCAGGACAGGCTGTGTCTGCATGCATGCTTGTGCACGAGACACCGACCAACCTCGACATCTGTGGCTTTCTTCAGAAAGACAGGCGCCCGCCAGGCTCATGGTTCTCAGCCACACCACGGGCAGCACACCCGTGATCCAAGCAGGAAAGAAGTCCCCCACCGTGGGAGCGCTACTGCTCAGGCACCGACACCTCCAGGGCTCCACACCGCTTCACCAACACAAGTGCTGAACTGCTCTCCACTCTCGAGACGAAAGTGGTTCACAAGAAAACTACCCTTTTGCTTTAAATGCAAGCTCCAAGGCACGCACGCATCCAGCCAACCAGTGGCCTTCACTAAGCCCGCTGAGTCCACGCACATGACCAGGCAGCCCCAGAGCCACGTGGGCAGGGGCAGAAGATGGCGAGCCACGGACACACGCACGGGAGGGACTGCCCACACCGAGCTTCAGAGGGAGACCACAGAGGCGGACGCCACTTGTGCTCCTTCCTCCTAAGCTCCCCCCACTCCTGCAGAGGCAGGAAAGGGGTGAGAGCGCTGCTCTGCTCGGCGCTGCCAGTTCTCGGGCCAGAAGAACTGAGCACGGCCTCTGAGACAAATGCAGACACAGGCCCCACAGGGCCCCGGGTGCAGCCATCTACCCCGAGCTGCTCAAGAGCTTTCCTCTCCCTCAGATTCCCACCTGCACTGCCATGAGCTGGACCGAACCCTCTGCAGTGGGTGTGCTGAGTGACCCCAGAGGGAGGTGACAGACAGGAGTGCCCACTTCAGCAACTCCCCTCGGTGCATCGCAGTCCCTGAGGGAGCCTGGAGACCACCTCCACAGAGTCCTCGGTCCCACGCAGAACTCAGGACCTCTCTCCCCTCCATGCCTAGACCCTCTGCTCGCATGGGGAGTGTTTCCATGTTTTCCGGACCAAAAGGACGGGATTCAAGTTGGGAGCGTCAGAGGCCAGTCCAGAGTCGGGCCCTGCAGCCGTGACCCACTGCTCCTGGGGCAGGCGGCAAGCCCGGGTGAGCTGCCCCCAGCTCATGTGTGCGCTTCTCTGGAAGGTCACGCGCAGTTCCCCTCTGCTGGGGCTCTGTCCACTAAGGCGGATAAATGGCATGAAAAACTTTTGTAACAAGTGCTGAGCCACAGAGAAAGCAAGGAAAGCCTTTCACAAATAAATGATAACATGACAAGAAAAAACAGGGCCAGGTGGAGGTGGGGAGAAAGAGGGCTGCCCCAAGGGCTCACACACCAGATGGAAGTGGCGGGGGACGGATCCATGGTCCCACAGACAGGAGAGCTGGAGGGCCCAGGCAGGTCAGTGCCCCTGGGGTACCTGACGCCAGCACACGGAAGCCCACTTTTGAGGAAGCATCCTGTGTGGGGCTGGGGCTGGTTTCTGAGAGGAGGATGCACGGACAGGAGCTCGTAATCACAAGCTACCACACGTGTACGGAGCCACGCAGCAGCAGCAGGTCTACAGCCTCAAGGCTTCGTTCAAAGAGAATGACTACATGTAAAGGCTTCAAGAGAAGCAAGAACGTGATCGAGGAACAGGAGTATATAAAAGTTGCTAATATATTTGAAAAATAAATACTGAAGCTTAGAAATAAGAATTAGACTTGGAATTAAAAACTCAAAATTTAAGTTATACACAATAACAGAATCACTTAACTTGGAGACTGATCCAAAAAGGTTCTCAGAACGGACTGAGAAACAAGGAGATGAGAAATAGGAAGGCGAGCTTCAGAGTGAAGAACAGAACTAGAAGGATTCATCAGAGGTTCAGAGAGACATGACAGAAGTGTAGAGAGAGAATAAAACGATAAAATGGCTGAAAATTATCAGGCAAGAAATTGAAAATGATTATTATGCTAAGGCTTTGAATGGAAAAAGTAGACAATATGCAAGAACAAATGAGTAATGCGAAGAGATGGAAACTCTAAGAAATAATAAAAAAGAAATGCTAGAAGTAAAAAACGCTGTAAGAGAAACAAATTCTGCTTTTGATGAGCTAGCTGATCAGTAGAATGGACACAACCAAGGAAAGAATCAGTGAGCTTCAAGATATGTCAATAGAAACTTCTCAAATGTGTTTATAATACAAGGAAAAGGAGAAACAAGAATAAAAACTCACTACCTTGCCCTAACCGGTTTGGCTCAATGGATAGAGCATCAGCCTGCGGACTCAAGGGTCCCAGGTTCGATTCCAGTCAAGGGCATGTACCTTGGTTGCGGGAACATCCCCAGTGGGGGGTGTGCAGGAGGCAGCTGAATTGATGTTTCTCTCTCATCGATGTTTCTAACTCTCTATCCCTCTCCCTTCCTCTCTGTAAAAAAATCAATAAAATATATTTTAAAAAAAACAACTCATCACCATCACCAAAAAAAACAACAACAAAAAACCCCACAAAACCACAAAAAAACAAAAACAGAACAAAACATCCAAGAATGTGGGACAATTTCAAAAGATGCAACATACAGTAACTAAAACACCAGAAGGGGGGGAAAAAAAGGACAGAAGAAATATTTAAAGCCATAATACTGAGACTTTTCCAAAATTAATGACAGACATGAAACCAAAAATCCAGGAAGCTCAGAAAATACTAAATAGAACAAATACCCCAAAATGTACACCTTGGCACATCATGTACAAACTGCAGAAAACCAAAGATGAAAGGAAAATCTCGAAAGCAGTCTGGGGGCAGGGGAGAGAAGGAGCCCATGTGTTTATAAAACAAGGAAAAGAATTACAGAGGACATCTCATCAGAAACCACTGAGCAAGTAAAGAGTGAAGTCAAATATGTTTAAAGTGTTGAAAGAAAAAAAAACCACCAACCTAGAATTCGGTATCCAGCGAAATTATCCTTCAAAAGTGAAGGAGAAATAAAGACTTCCTCAGACAAACAAAACCTGAGGGAACTCATTGCCAGCAGACATGCCCTGCAAGAAATGTTAAAAGATTTTCTTCAGACAGAAATAAAATAATATAGGTCAGAAACTTAGATCTACATAAAGAAGGGAGAGCAAAGGAGAAGGAATAAATAAAAAGTAAAATAAAATCTCTTGTATTTCTTATTAATTAACTAAAATACAATTTTGTTTAAAGTAATAATAGCAACAAGGTACTATTGGTGATTATGGATAAATGAAAATAATGACAGTGCATTGCAAGGGATGGGAGGGCAGGGTTGGGAATAATTGTTAAAAGGCACCTACACTACACATGAAGCAGAACAGTGTTATTTGAAGGAGACTTAGATTAGTTAAATGTACCTTCTAATACAACTGTTAAGAATGTTCAAAATAAGGATAATTGATATACTAAGAGAAGAGATTAAATGGAATCAGAAAATTCTCAATTAAAAGTAGAAAAGGCAGAAAAAGAAGCATCTGGCACCAAGTAGAGAGCATTACAGTACTCGCTTCGGCAGCACATGCATTAAAATAAAAAACCTGCACAAACATGACTGCTCTTAATCCAAACACACTGAGCCCTGCCCAGTGCGGCTCAGCTGGTTGGGCATTTTAAGAATCAATTTAAAAAAAAATCATTTTTGAAAATAGATATATATTTTTAAAAATCACTTTAAATGGTTTAAATATACCAATGAAATGACGAGATGATCAGATTACATAAGAAGCAGGACCCAAATATATATATGTGTGTTCATAAGAAACACACTGAGTTCACAGACCCCTTTCAGTTAAAAGAAAGGGACGGACACATCCCGTACTAACACGAAGCAGAAGTGGGAGCAGCTCACGTGGAACTTTCACCAAGTTCGACCCCACTCTGGACCCGAAAGCACACCCTCACACATTGGAAATGATTGACACAGACAGTGCCTGTTCTCAGAGCACAACGGAAGTGAAGGAGGAACCAATATGGAAAGGTCGCTGGGAATCCCCACTATTTGGAACTACCCTGTCGCCGTTTTGATTTCTTTTCTAGTATTTCGTTACTGTATTTTCTCCTGCAACTACCTTTAACTTTCAAATAACTCACACCTCACATATAAGTCAAATGCATCACTGGTATGAAGACATCAGAAAATAGAAATCGTCTTTAAGTTTTCCTAATTTTAAGAAAGTAAAATTTTCATAATAGTCATCCCAAACATTTTACTTACTAAAGATTCACCTACAATGGCCAAAGTATGAATCACTACGACAATGATATCAAGTCTTAAAAGTGACAACTTCCACCGAAACCGGTTTGGCTCAGTGGATAGAGCGTCAGCCTGCGGACTGAAAGGTCCCAGGTTCGATTCCAGTCAAGGGCATGTACCTGGGTTGCGGGCACATCCCCAGTGGGAGGTGTGCAGGAGGCAGCTGATCAATGTTTCTCTCTCATCGATGTTTCTAACTCTCTATCTCTCTCTCTTCCTCTCTGTGGAAAATCAATAAAAATATATTAAAAAAAATAAGTGACAACTTCCATTTCCAGAGAAGAAATTCCTGAAGGCCCTGACAAGGCAGAAAGGGAAGCAGGTCAGAAGTGCCTGAGTGCAGGCCTGCCCTCCGCACTCAGCACCCACTGCCCCCTCCCAGCTACAATCGGGCATCACACTGAGCACCCTGGCCTCTGAGACCTGCTCCGATGGCACTTAGGTGTATGCCCTTCTAAGGCAGCCTGTGTGCTCTCTCCAGGTACTTCTACCACCTCTTACGGGGCTGTGAACACCTTGTGCATTCAAGTACCGATGCACCCACAGCATTCACCTAAGTCAACCCAACTCAAATAATACAAACTGACTCTGTAAGACCTGGTGGGAGACGAGGCAAGCTTGTTTAGAGAAAAACATATTTATAGCAGGTAAAAAGAAAATATTTTGCCAAATGCACCTTATTTTTCCAAATAAAGAAGACATCCAGCTAATGTACTTTCAATGCATCAGTAAACAGTGTTGACGTCAACAGCACAGTGGCTGAAATAGAGCTCCACAGCCTGTCCTCCAATTTGCCTTTATGACCGTGAATCTACAGCCATCGGCCGGAGTAAAGCCCACCAGGTATCAAAGACACAGATAAGCTCCCCAGATGTTATTTCCTTCCTTATCCCTCTGTAGACTGCCTGGACATCTGAGAAAAGCCCACAGGCCCGGCCAGTGTGGCTCAGTGACTGAGCATTGACCTATGAACCAGGAGGTCACAGTTCAATTCCTAGGTTGCAGGCTCGATCCCCAGTGTGGGGCATGCAGGAGGCAGCCAATCAATGATTCTCTCTCATCAATGATGTTTCTATCTCTCTCTCCTTTCCTTTCTGAAATCAATAATTTTTAAAAAGCCCAAAAGCCTGGGGAAGGCAGTGCAGTGTTTAACTGGTGTCCCATTCCCCTTTGGGAATAATCAATCTCACAACTTGACTTGAAGATTTTCAGGAACTAACTCTGGCACAGCTTCTGCCAACAAGAGTTTATAAGAGAACATTCTATACCTTCTCTCACAACACAGGAAACAGAACTCTCTTCCGGTAAGACAGGATGAACACCCCCCACCTTACACATGCACCCAGGGGGGCAGAGGCTGCACACTGGGCAGACCCTGAACACAGCCTTGCTTTGATCACAGCAAGGCCTCAGTAAACGTCGCCGCCAAGTTCTGTGACTTTAAGCAAAGCGATGTGTAAGAAACCAGTTTACCCCACGATAATCACCATCAACAGAGCTGGGCTCCTATAGCATCTCATTGACCAAGACGACGTTACTCCAGGACCTGCGGTCTATACCTGGAAATGCTATTTAAACCGCTCTATTAACAAAGGCACCGTTACAAGTTCAAAATGAGGAATATTCAACCCAACACAATTTAAGCATAAGTGTGGGTATAGTTCCCAAGTACTTACTGTAACAGAACATGGTAAAAGGATTCCATTTCATTCTAAAGAGGCGGTTTGAATCCCTGATGTGTGCCCTTGCCCAGCACAAGACAGCGAAGCCCACTCCTGGGCTTGCCCCTCACAGTGCCACCCTTTGGGGAAGAAAACGTGCTCAGGCTAAAAAGCCGCTCCGTGCCTTTCCTCCCTTTCGACCCCAGTTGAGAATCATTGTTTAAATTAATAAACCAGGAGAGTTTAGGAAATATTCTATTTTTGATTGATTAGAACTAACCTTGAACCACAATAACTGATAAAAATAAAAAATAGCAGGTATGGTAAGAGTTAACAAAGGAGAGCTAGAGAGGCAAGGCTACTACTAAGGCACAAAAAATGAATCCAACCTAAAATCTGCCTGCAGAGTCTAAGACATTCCAAATAAACACGGGCTCTCAGAGAAGAAAAGCACACAGAAACCAACTTCCCCTGGATCCCCGCTCCTGTCCTGAGCAGTCCTGCCCAACTGGTGCTGGGAGGCCCACCTGCCTGCCCTCCAGCTGCCTCAATGCCGCCCGGCCAGGATGCTCTAGCACAGGGATCCTCAAACTTTTTAAACAGGGGGCCAGTTCACTGTCCCTCAGACCGTTGGAGGGCCGGACTACAGTTTAAAAAAAAAACTACGAACAAATTCCTATGCACACTGCACATATCTTATTTTGAAGTAAAAAAACAAAACGGAAACAAATACAGTATTTGTATCTGCATGTGGCCCGTAGTTTGAGGACCCCTGCTCTAGCGCATAGCGCTCCGGATCTCTCTCCAGCCTGTGTTACTTCTACAATCCTTAGTTTTGTGCTAAGAGCACAAATGTTTCAGACGCGGAGAGCCCAGCTTGGGTGAAGGACTCATGCTTCCCATCAGAGTAAGAGCCAGGCCCGAGAAGCCATGACTGCCCCATGCATAACCCATCACCGGAAAACCTTCCCATCCTGGTGAGTTCTGAAGGGATAAGCCACGGCTTTCATGACTGACTATAGCTGTAAGGGCTAAAGCTCCGGGAGCCCATTTCCTATCTAGAGCGGACACTGTCCTTTACGAGCTGCCAATCTGGACTTCTGTCTGCCAGGCCCTTTCTGCCCAACTTACCTTACTGTGTGTGAAGGGGGGCGCTGCGTACAAGGTGGGGTGTATCAGAGGGCGAGGCAGGTGTGGGACGGTGTGCAAGGGCACGTGCCCGTGGATGTGGGGGTACAGGTGCAAGGCGGGGTGTGCGGGCCTCTCCGGGGTCAGGAACTGGTGGCTGGAAGGAAAGGCGCCGGCCGTCATCGCCGACAGCGGCAGCCCAGAAGCTTCCTGCTTGCACACGTGGCACTCGCAGGTGTTGGCAGCTGGCTCCGCCTGCGGGGAGAGAAGCCCTGCTCACTCAGAGGCCGGGATGGAGGATGGAAGCAGAGCCAGCCCTGCTGCTGAGCAGTCATCCCACACCCCCCTTGGCCAGGGCCCTCCTTGTGAGCGACACGAGGGACCCAAGAGCTCAGGACGGCAGGAACCTAAAGAGAGGGGTGCATGCCCCATGCCCCAGTGGGGGCCTGCATCCTGCGCTGTCTGAGCAGAGGCGAGGGGACTGGTGAAGATGGCAGAGTGGGGGAGGGCGCCACAGGGACAGCACAGGGCTAGGCTTCCCTGGCTCCCATGCGGAAGGCATGATCTCTGTACGCACGAGGGACGGACTCCGCGAAGGTGGAATGAGGGGTCACACTGAACAGTCAAAGGTTCTGGAAAGCAACCAGAGGGGACACACCGAGAAGCGTGACATCCTGTAAAGCTGTGGGGCCGGAGGGGAGGCCACAGGAGCTGCCTCTGGCCTGGGCTCTGCCCACACCCTGAACAAACTAAAACACAACTAGGACTGCCAGCAGAATTAAAAGGGTGCATGAAATCTGTTTAATGCAAAAAAAGGTAGGAAAGGGAAAACAGGAACAAAAACCATGAGACAGAAAAGAACAGCAAAAGGCAGGTGTAAATATCACCAATCGTTACGTTAAATATAAATGAAGCATTCCAAAGAAAAGGACACGATAGCTGGACAGGATAAAAACGCAAGACCCAACTCAGGGAATAATGAGCAGAGCAAAGCTGAAGAATACAAGACCAATATATAAACATCAACTGTATTTCTATAGACTGCCAACAATCAACAGAAAATTGAAATCAGGAGATACCATTTACCACAGAATCAAAAGACACCTGAACTTAGGAATAAATTTTAAAAATATGTTCAAGCCTCATAGACTATAAATTTTTAAAAGTCAGAGAGAAATTAAAGGTGACTTAAATAAGTAGAAATATACAGCATGTTCACAGACTGACAGGCTGCTTGTGGTTAAGACTGTATTTCTCCTAATTGACCTATATCATCCCACAAATAAAAGACTAGGCCCAGCCCTAGCTGGTTTGGTTCAGTGGATAGAGCGTCGGCCTGTGGACTGAAAGGTCCCGGTTCGATTCTGGTCAAGGGCACATGCCCAGTTTGCAGGCTCGATCTCCAGTAGGGGTGTGCAGGAGGCGGTCAATTTTCTCACATTTCTCTCCCTTTTTCTCCCTCTCCCTTCCGCTCTCTCCAAAAAGAAATACATATATATAAATATATAAAAATAAAAATTGCTTGAACATCTATTATATAGCTCCGAGTGACTAAGAAAAAAATAATAGTCTGATAAAACACCCTCACCTCTGAGTAACAGAAAAACAGGTATCTATCTACCAGGGGGAAAAGCTGATTCACCATCCCACCTTTTCATTCTCAGAAAACTCTCTCCGGGCTTCTATTCAAGAACCCCGCGCCATCACCCTGTCCACAGCTCCTGGATGTTGTAAAACCAAGACTGCTGGTTACAGGTTCAAGGAAGAGAAAAAGTCTAAAAAGGAGGTTATGAGGGATGGACTTTCATTTTGTAAGTCAGCCTTGATTCTCTCCAGTGCTAATTTTCAGAAGTTATTCACAATGACCTGATTTTGTATTTAATAGCGCTGAGGTTCAGAGAAAACAGACACAGAGAAAGAGACCTTTGGCAAAACCAAAAATGTGAAGAAATGAAATCACACCTGCTGAGCGGGGTAAGATGGGGGGGGACTGTCCACTTTACTGTCCTCCTTTGCGGGACTTCCATTTTCTAGGGCCACGGCTTCCTTCGGGGCTCCGGGTGGCTCCCCCCCACTCCCGCCGTCCGCCTCGTCGTCATCAGCTTCTGAAGAACTGGCACTGGTGCTGCTCCCCTGCGGGGACTTTGAAAACAAACAGGACATGGAGCGCTGCATGCTGGCCACCGCCCTGTGGCATCCCTGTTCCGACGAAGTGCCACGGCCGTACCTCATCTTTCAGGGCCACGTTTTCCCCGCCACCATTTAACTCGCTGTGGATTCCATTCATGTTGGCCACCACCTCGGTGTCGTTGTAGTTATTCAACGGATAAATATCAGCAAACTTTGCTGACAACGGAGCCACATCTTCATCGTCACTGCAGCTGAGACAAGCGGAGATGGTCACCATGAGCCGTCATGGGCACAGACATACTCCCGACTCGCTCTCCTTCCAGAGGCGCTCCCCCAGCACCACTCACACTTCCCCAGGTCGCTCAGTGACCTCAACACAAGAGCCAAGTACCCGGAAGGTTCCGTCTGGGCTCGGAGGACGAACGGAAAACAAGACTGCAAAGGGGAAGATGAAGGAGACCACAACAGCTTCATTTGATGAATGGGTGCGGCATTTCCATTCAACCTGGTGCACAACTGCCCTCCCTGCCATCGCTGAGCAGACACAGTCCAGGTTCAATGCAAACGAAAGGTGCAGCCCTAGCTGGTGTGGCTCAGTTAGTTGAGCGTTGTCCCATGCACCAGAGGGACGGCGGTTTGGTTCCTGGTCAGGACACATGTTCAGTTGTGGGCTCAATCCCCAGAGGGGGGTGTGCAGGAGTCAGCCAATTGGTGTTTCTCTCTCTCTCCCTCTCCTTTCCTTTCTCTCTCTAAAAAAAAAAAAAAAAAAAATCAATAAAAACTTATTTTAAAAAATTAAAGGTGTACAGCAAGCATGTCAAATTCGTGGCTGGTGGGCCGTGAGTTGGACAGGCTTGGTATACAGGGAACCATCTTAGGTCTTTAGTGTTTGTTTTTATAGCCACTGAAGTGCTAGACACAGGCAGCGGAACAAAATTTTAAAGGCTCTATGTGCCAAAATACTGAAGTTTCTTACCAGCAGACCACTGCTGGTCAAGTCAGCCATGAACTCAATTACACACCAGCTTTAGCAAGACTTCCAAGCAATGGGCAAATGGAATATTGACTAAAAAAATGCAAGCAGACTTCAAGGCTAGGGCATCATGTGGGCACTTTAACACGGGTCACTTTCTGGTGCACGACCAGAGCCGGCACAGTGACCCCCTGGTCAGCACTCACACCCACTCCCGAGCTCTCAGCATCACAATCCAGGTGAGGAACCCGAGGCTCAGGAATGTGCTTGCAGGGAATGTGGGACACAGACAAGTGAACCCTTTGGGGTTCGCCACCGGGACGACCCGAGTCCTTGCATCCTGGGGTAAGCATGACCCTGCCCGGGCCAAGAGGGACGCCCGCACGAACAGCAGGCCTGGGAGGCTCCTGCTCACCAGCACCTTTGCTCTCGACGGGTGTTTATTAATTTTCCATTTCTCTTAAGGTGATGAAACAGGGTCCAGGTTTGGGTTTACTGATTTCCTGCTTTAAACTTTGCTTAAAGGAAGCAGAGGCCTCCCTGGAAGGCAGTGGCGGGGGACGTCTGTAGGCACAGCTGTCTGCCGCTCATCGCTGCCCTGCTTAACCCTCAGGAACCTTCATCATAAGGTCCAACTCACAACGCTGGGGCCGAGCCGCTGTCGGTGAGGAGGAGCCGGGGATGCTGCTGGATGGTGACCGGAGAGCTGGAGCCTGACCCCGAGCTGGCGGACGACACGCTGGGCGGGCGCATCTCAGAGACACAGTCGGAAGCAGGGCCCACCGGCAGCGGCAGCGGGTGGGCGTGGGCGTCGCCGGGAGCAGGGGGGTCCACGATGCCACACGTGAGGATGTGGGAGAGGCTGCAGTCATCACAGGCACACCTGGGCGGGACGGAACCGTGACTGAGACAGCCAGGATGGCCAGGCCACGCGGCCCCAGGCCCTGGGCGCGGACTCACCTTCTCCGGTAGTGGCAGTTGGGGCAGTCGGGCACACTCAGCCGTGATGACAGCACATGCCTCATGGCATCTGTGAAGTTGTTCTCACCAGTGACTGCTTTTTTATTGGTTAACTAGAGGAAATTAAAAAATAGTAGGTTACTTCCGCGGGACATGTCTCCTGTTATTATGTGCTTCATATTTTTAAAAAATGTTTTTACTGATTTTTCAGAGGAAAGGAGAGGGACAGAGAGAAACTTCAACTGGCTGCCTCCTGCACACCCCCTACTGGGGATCGAGCCTGCAACCTGGGCATGTGCCCCAACTGGGAATTAAACCAGTGATCTCAGTTCATGGGTTGAACAAAGCTCAACCACTGAGCCACACAAATGCTTCATACTTTTCAGTCACTATGGTAATGTGTGTCATGCTCACTTTTATTTTCTTTGTTAATCCTCACCCAAGGATATTTTTCCCATTGATTTTTAGATAAAGTGGAAAGGAGTGGGAGAGACAGAAAGAGACATTGATGTGAGAGAGACACATTGATTGGTTGCCTCCTGCACGCCACCCTCACCCCCCGTCGGGACCAAGGATCAAGCCTACAATGGAGGTACATGCCCTTGACTGGAATTGAACCCAAGACCCTTCAGTCCCCAGGCTGACGCTATCCACTGAGCAAACCGGCCAGGGCTGTGTAATGCTTATTTAGACACCGAGGATCACAGCTTCCTGAGTGGCCAGGAGCGAGGTCAGCAGACGGGAGTGGGCAGGTGGAGCCTACACAGGCCTGCGACCAGCATCCCTGACAGGCCCTCACGGCAGACACAGCACAGAGATGAAGCACAAACCCAAGGAGCAAGGCTCTGGCAGAGTGGACAGGTCAAGGAACCGAAGGGGGAAGCCATGGTGCCAGAGGGAGGGGCCTGCAGAGCTGAAGGGGCCATGGCTGGAGCAAGCCCGGAGGAGGAGGTGCTGGCAGTGCTGCCAGGGGCAAGGAGGACATACAGGCAGGGGACGAGCACTGAGCTGGGCTCCCCTGAAACACTTCTTTAAAAAAAAAAAAGGTTTTTATTAATTTTTAGAGAGAGAGAGAAAGGGGGAGGGATAGGGAGATAGAAACATCGACAAGAGAGAAACATCATGGATCGGCTGCCTCCTGACTTTCCCTACTGGGAAAGCCTGTGCCCTGACCGGGCATCGAACTGTGACCTCCTGGTTCCTAAGTCGACACTGAACCACTGAGCCACGCCGGCCGGGCCCTCAACACTTCCTGAAGACCCGCTGACCCTGGGCTGAGCAAGAGGGTGTCTCAGGGGACCAGGAGGTGGGCACGGGCCTGAGCGTGCCGCCTGCAGGACAGCGGGCTGAGCAGAGTGCTGCCACAGCGCCCAGGGGTCACAGGCACTCACGAGGCACGATGGCTGCCTGGACGGTTGGCCTGCAGATGGGAAGGAAGCAGCCAGCAGCCAGGAGGAAGGCCAGCTGGAGACACCAGTAGCAGGAGCAAAGCCTGGCCAGACAAAGGGGGTCTGCGAGCCACCTAGGAAGCAGCACCCCAACTTCTGATGGACGAAGCAAGTGCATGGACTTGAGGGAAGGCGCGTGGACCTGCCCTGGCAACCGAACAGTGGCAGCTGGAAGGCCATTTGGCTGGACGGGAGCCAGGGGGGGAGGCTTGGTGGTCGGGTGAGCGAGCCGGAGATGGTGCCGGCTGTCTACCTGTAGCGCCCGGCAGAGACCACGGAAGTGAGGATGCCGGGGAGGGGGAAGGTGAGGCCAGGAGACTAAGAAAGCTGGGCAGCAGCTGGAATTTGGATGAGAGTCAAGGGAAGCCAAGTTTCTATGAAGCGTGTCCTGAGGCCCGCGCAGCAAGGGCCCCCCAAGTACTGTCAAGAGGCTGGTGGAGGGGCCAACTGCTGGAGGAAGGAAGGCCCCGTCCCGTGGGGAGGTCAGTGCACGTGGTGGCCTCACTGCGTCACCAGAGAGTACAGACTGGACAGGGCGTCACCCGCCCACGAGGGGCTGTGGGGCTCACAGTGCTGGTCTTTTAGAGCCACTCGCTATGCAGTGAGCAACCACCCCTCGATCCTGGCCTCACCTGCTCTTCCAGGAAACGCCTGTGTCTGAAAAGCTCCCAGTCTCTGAGCGTGTGCACGGCCTGGTGTGCACGGCTGTCTGACAAGGGAGCAATACAAGCACAGCGCCAGCAGGTGCACGCAGGCCGCTCCAGGGGAGATGTCAGATGGTCAGTACGGCAGCCCGCCCTGGGACAGGGCGGTGTCCCGCGGACAAGGGCAGGTGCCCCGGGACAGGGTGCCTCGGGACAGGGAGGTGTGCCACGGGACAAGGGCAGGTGCCATGGACAAGGGCAGGTGCCACGGGACAGGGAGGTGTGCCATGGACAAGGGCAGGTGCCACGGGACAGGGAGGTGTGCCATGGACAAGGGCAGGTGCCGTGGGACAGGGCAGGTACAGCGGACAAGGGCGGAACCAACAGCACCTCACACTAACTCAGAATCACCATAGAAATGAGTGCAAATTATAAAGAGAAACTAGAAAATGCGCGTGGCTCTGTCAGTACCGTAAGTGAAACTCTCACGTACTGAATGTCCATTATGTGCCCTGCACGTGCTGGGCATGAAGACAGGAAGATGACGGACAGTACCCGTGAGGGGCTCAGAGCAGGACGGCGGCCTGGAGCCCGCAAGCGGCCGGTGTGGCCTGAGGACCGTGGGCCGAGTAAGGCAGACAGGGTGAAGCCTGCGTGACTCACTTATGGGAGCCCGAGGGGCCCAGAGACAGGAAGCAGAGGGGGGCCAGAGGCCGGGGGCCCGGAGGGGGAGGGGGGGGCTGTGGCTGTTTAATGGGGACAGAACAGCAAAGTCCTGGAAGTGACGGGAGATGCTCACCACAATGAGTGCACTCCCTCCACGGGCACCTGAGTGAGATGACCAAAGCCAGGTCACGTGTACGTTACCACAATCAAAAGAACAGACGGAGGAGAAATTAAGAGTGGGCTCAAGGCACTGTCTTACTTAGGAGGGGGAGGCTCTTCAGTGATTGAATCCGATGTTTGTATAAATGTAATCTATGTAATCTTACAATGATTAGAAACTTAAGAGTAACCATTAAAGGATAGAAAGGGAATACATTCTTCCAAAATGTATCCAATCCTACAGTCAAGAAAATGCTACCCATAAACCCTCCATATAAGAATAATTTCATCAAGTAAAATTCTTGCATTTGAAAAGAATTCTAAGTAGTTTAAATTATTAGAGAAGAAATCTATGTTGAAGTCATTGACAATGAAAGCCCCACAAATCAAGTTTTATAAGATGTGCCCACAACGCAGAAGAAAATGCATCCGTTTAAACGCACTGAGAGCAAAGCAGATCACGAATGACTGAGAAGTACGCGTTCAATGTAAGAAGCCAAAATGACCTAACAAAACAGGAAACCAGCCAACAAGGTAAAGCAGAAACGCCTGGGAAAAGAAGGTGTGCCCAGCACCGTGGAAGCTGGTTCTGCCAACGCCTCCCAGGCCGACCCAGGGACCAGGGGCAGCGCAGAGAGCGGGAGGGGGACAGACCACACAGAGGAGACGCTTCTCCACCTGTACACGTACACCGTTCCCACCGAAGGACGCTGCCAGCAGGGCCTCCGCAACAGTTTTAAAGGGAGTCGCCCTGAAAAAGCCTTTGCGGCTTGGCGAGCAGTGCAGGCTCCGGGCTTCTCCTGACCTCTCAGCAGCTCGCGGGCGCTCTGCGGGGACCGCTGGGCATCGCACTGCCCTTCGTGGAGAAAGTGCCGTCTCTCAAATGTGACCGTGAGCGGCAGCCCAGGAGGACTGGCCTTCTTCCACCGCCTCCACGGCCCCGTTTCCACAGCCCCCTGAGCACGAGCTGGGGCCGCCCTCCCGGAGACGCTGAGGTAGCTTCCTAGGCAAGCAGCAATCTGTGAAGCTCACTCATGAAGCAGAGAACCCACACAGGCTCACACATGTCACATGCACGGAAAAGGCCGTGAAAGATCTGCAGTCCTGCTCCTCCTCCCTGCAAAACAGATCAGGCCCAAAGGGTTTTGTTTTGTTTTGTTTCTGGAGGGCGGTTCTAGCGAAATCTTTATGGAACAGAACAGAATTTATTCTTGAAAAATCTATAAACATGGAAAATTTCTCAATTTGTTCTCTGAGACTAGTATAACCTTCATACAAAATAGATGAGAACCTAAAGACAAAATCCCACACACAATAGCTCAGCGTTCGTGTATGTGCTGCTGCAGTGAGCACCACAGCGCCTCAGAACAGACAGAAAGTCCCAAATAAACATCGCGAATTAAATCTCATGATGGATTAGCACTAACATCTCACTCCCTGGCTGGGCGGCTCAGCTGCTTGGAGCATCATCCGTGCACCAATGGGGTGCGGGTTCTAGTGCTGGTCGGGGCACATACCCAGGTGTGGGTTTGATCCCAGGTCGAGGTGCGTATGGGGGGCAACCAGTAGATGTTTCTCTCTTACGCTGATGTTTCTTGCTCTCTCCTTCTCCCTTCCTCTCTCTCTCTAAAAAAGAAAAAAAAAAAAAAAGGTAATATGTCATAAATTAGCAGGGTTTAATCCCAGGAATGCAAGGATGTCTCAAAATTAGGAAACCTTAAAAAAAAAAAATTAGGGAACTTAATCTCTTAATTCTTTTGGAAATGTATAAAAGGATAAGAAATATACAATCAAATTTAATATCTATTCGGATTTTTAAACAAAAATAACCGTAATAAGTTGGATAAAAAAGGAAATTTCTTTAACTTGATAAAAAGCATCAGCGATCCATGTGAGAAACATGAGACAATGTGAAAAGTCCAAACTCCTTCGAAGCCAGAACAAACCAACCGGAGCTCCAGCGCTGGAGAGACAGAACCAGTATTACTTGTAGAAGACATCCTGACGCAGAGATTCACAGCCACCAGCTAGAAACTGCGCAGAGCTAAGAGCCCGACAAGGGCTGGACAGGACGCCTGGCGTACACATACCAGCACAGCTGTTCAGGAAACTGCCTCTGCCACTTACTCTGCCACTCGTTATAAAGTACCCGGTGTAAGCTCCGTAAGAAGTGCACACGCCATAAAGCCTAACACAGGCTATAAAACCACCTCACAGAGGGCTATGCAGCATCTTCTTGGATGGAAGTTTCAAACTGATGCCAAGTCCCAGTGACACTGTATCGGCCTGCAGGTTTTAGGAAATGCATTTTTCTTTTGCCAGCAGCTGTTAAGAGGTGGGCGGGCCGAGGTGCCACCTGGAAGCCTGTTCCTGTCACCTAGGAGGCCCTGGCTGCCCAGCCTTCAGGCCCCTCTCCCCCAGGATCCCCGGAACGGCTGGCTACGTTCAAGTCTGCGCCCCCTTCTAGCCAGTGAGGGACAGAGACGGGCTGTGAAGGTCACACGTGATGTGCACCCCTGGCTCTCCACAGGTGTTCAGTCAGCAGTGAAACGACGACGAGACTCAGCAGCTCCCCAAGGCAGCAGCCGGTAAAGGGACCAGGGGCGCGGACAGGCGGATGGTGACCTGGACCCCTGCTGCCGAGTCCTGCAGGCTGGGCGGACAAGGGCTACCCCGCAGGCAACCCCCGCCCCCCTACACACACACACACACACACACACACACAACGTGCACACACCTGTTCATCAACGTAGGCGTCGATCCGCTTCTGGCACTCTAGCCACTCGGCGGCGACCCTGCGCAGCTCCTCCTCGGAGCGCTGGTACCGCTGCAGCAAGGTGCTGTACGCGTCCTCGCTGCAGGTGTCGTGCGTCGTGGTCCCCAGCCTGTGGAGAGAAGGCTTTCAACAAAGAAAAGGGTCCAAAGGTCTGGGCCAGCACCAGAGGGCTGCTCCTGTGTGTCACCTGCCCCAACATGACACGTGGGACCCACCCCGCGCCACACAGACTGCTGGGAGGGATCACCAAGGACACGTGCAGGCCCCAGAACAGAGCCTGGCAGGAAGGAGAAGCTCCGAGAAGGAGCAGCTTCTAAGAAAAAAGTCAGTGGTGAGTATCACTGTCCCAAGACGACTAAGGCCCAGCTAGCAATTCCATTTACTAAATGTGGGACTGTAAACAACATATTTAATGAGAAATATACTATTTTTGACCTGGTTTTCAAATTAAGTAAAATAGAAAATCCAATTCAAACAAAGAAATATAATTATATGCTCATTCATTCTGTTTTATCTTGTTAAGAAACATGGTAAGACGGCAAATGAGGACATGAACAAGAGAAGACACAGGCCCCGGTGAACACTGAGAAGCCACATCGCGTCCGAGAAAGACGGCGACCTGTGGCAAGTGGGAGTGGGGACAAGGGGCCTACAGCTTCTCACTGGAAACCACTCATTGGGCTCGGTGCTCTGGAGCTGACCCGCCACTGCATTCCCCGCAGCCGGTGGCTTCCCAGCGAGGACGCCCAGGCTGCACTGCTTCCGGGGGGCACACACGACGCCCCGCAGGAGAAGGGCGTGCTCACACCTGGGGCGCGTGCAGGTGCAGACCAAATACCTGATTTGCGACACCAATGCTGGCAAGTTGCTCTGAAGAAGAGGTTCCGAAAAAACCAGATTTTCAAACAGGTGTTTATTATGCAGCTCCCATGTCACCTGGAACTTTTTCAAGTGCTCATTTTCCTAGTTAAAAAAATAAACAGAAGACGTACTGAGCTGCTGAAGACTGAAACTCCCTAGGACTGCCCCTCCATCTCCCCCGCCCCAGTCCCCGCAGGCCCAGAAGCTCTGCTCACGAGGAGCTGTTGGCTCCTGTGCGTCACGTACTCGGATGGAGGTCTCTGCCTGCACCACACGGCCCCCTGGCCTCCCGCCTGTACTCGCACACGGAAACAGCGCGGCGAGATCCACAGGCCAGGGAAGGGCAGAGAAAGAAGAGAAACGACTGCACATACTTGATATAATTAGATTCACCATGTAGCGAAACCCGCCTTTTCACATATTTAAATGCAGGCACATTTTCTTGCCTCTTGAGAAACCTCCCCTCTGACAGAGGCGCGCTGTCCACGAGACACCACGTAAGTGGCCAGCAAGCGGCGACAGGACCTTCCCCACATGCAGCCTTCACTCCTGACAGGTCTTGCTAGAACTGCACGTGCGAATCCATGCTCCCATGTGCAAGCTCCATGCACGGCCTGTGCTTGAGTCACCTATGGCCCTGGGGAGGCTCCTGACCGAGCGACTGCCACTCGGGAACCTGCCTACGTTCCACACGTCATTGCGACTCCTCGGGGTGACACGCATTGGTCTGTGCCCATTTCCAATTCAGCCAAAGGGAGCTGGATGCCCTGAGCTGGGATGGCAGCAATGACCCGACCCGCACCCAAAGCCCCCCTGCCTGCCCCAGACTAGAGCCGGGCACAGGCGGACCACACTGGAGGCAGAGCTGCCCCCGCTGCTCACCAGCCCTGCGGTCGGGACCGTGGAGGTCCACCAGGCCTGACATCTCAGTGCCCACCCTCCTTGGTGCTGTCCCTGCCCTGAGCCGGCTCCACCTAACGCTTTCCCCACACACCAGCTCCGCCCACACCTCCCTGCTCACACCGGGCCAGTCTGGGAGCCAGTGCTCAGCACAGGGCAGTGGGGCGCGCCGACCGCCAGGACCTGGGAGGGGTGCACTCAGCCTCGGGAACGAGAAACTGTCACCCAATGTGCTGTAACAACATGGCCACAGACCACAGCGTGGAAAGGACACGTGCCACTGACTTCAGCGAAGACCCCTGTGCGCAGGCACTGGGCCAGGCACGGGACACAAAGGCTAATGCCGCAGCCCCCAGGCCACAGGAGAAGGCGGTGATCTGACTGACGACTGTCTCCACAACAGAACAGCAGGAGCCAAGCAGCTGCAGACCAGACCCAGGCCAGCTGAGAGGCGCAGGACTGCCCAGGAGTCGGGTCTCACCTGCCCCGCCCCCTACACCTTCGGGACAGGCTGTGGGCCCCGCCGGCAGCCTGCGAGCACGGGCACTAGGCACAACCCTGGGGCGCAGCTGTGGCTCCAGGGCTGAGCTACTGGAGGGAACGGGCCAAGATTCGTTCCTGAAGATGCTGGGTGTGTTCTGTGAGATCTGAAGCCACCCTCCCAGTGAGGCACGTGGAGACTGAGGACCCAAACGCCCTCACCGCCTGGACCCAGAGGGACGGTCGCAGGTGCTGAGGCAAGTGTCTCTGAGGCCGGCACTGCTCACACCAGCGACCCTGCGCTGGGGCCAGAGACGCCGCAGCTGGCGTGTGCTGTCACAGCGCTACGAGTGGTGAGCCTATGTGAGGACGGCGGAGCCGGGCCAGAGGCAGGGCAGGAAGGAAAAGCCGTGGTTCCGGGCTTTCTGGCCTCCCAGCCTCACTCCCCACATCCCAAGGCCGACGTGTGGGGTTGGAAGAGGAGGGTGTGTCGTCAGGTCCCACGGCAGACCTGAGACACAGGGTGTGCAGCCTGCGAGTGTCCCGTGAATGGAAGCTTCGATCTCATGGCCATCACAGCCTGGTCAGGCATTTCCCAGAGAACTGGAGGCATAAGTTAGGTCTAGTTCCCACTTTATTTCAATGCTTGATAAGGAACACCGTGACCCTCAACCTGCTTGGCCCCAGGGCGTGTGCAATGAACCCGAGTGCACTTCCCAGAAGGTCGTGCTTGGGGAAATACCTTCCAGGCAAACGCATTCCACGGGCCTGCAGGCTCAGGACGAAGGGGTGTCGTATCTGGAGAAGCTGAGGGAGGGCAGAGAGTTAGCCGGCTGGGTCACACCGCAGTGACCGTGCTGCTTCCAGGAAAACACAGGACCCCATCTGCGGCCGATCACCCAACCTGAGCTTCCAGGAACTCTGAGTTAGGGAATCTGACCCGGCCGCTGTGCCTCAAGGCTTCTCCAGCTGAAGGCCTTTCTGAGGAGGAGCGGTCATTTCCACACGGAGACTCGTGTTGCTGAAGACATGCACCAGGGGAGCCAGCGCGTCCAGTGATCGACGTGTGCCGTGAGGAAGCCGCTGTGCAACGTGGTTTCAGAGGCTAGTTTCCGTGGTAGGTGCACTCGGGCTCTAGTGTTCTTTAAGAAAAGCCCCACCATCCAAAAGGCTGCCGCCCGCTCCTCCCGTCCCCAGATACACATCTCCGGGAGGCCTTCCTCAGAGCCCAGCCAAGACAACCTCGGACAGCAAGCAGAGCAGGGGAGAACCCAGGGCCAGACACTAGAAATGTGCAAAAATGTAAATAAATACATTCGCCCCTGGCTGGTGTGGCTCAGTTGGTTGGGTCAACCCTTGCACCAACAGGTTGCTGGTTCAATTCACAATAGGAGTACATGCCTGGGTTTCAAGCTCAATCCCTGGTAGGGTGTGTGCAGGAGGTAGCCAATTGATAGTTCTCTCATCAATGTTTCTCTCTCTCCCCCTTCCTCTTTAAAATTAACAGAAACATATTTAAAATAAGTAAATGTGTTGCTTTGAAAAAATTAATGTTTTATTTAAAATATGCTATTTGTGCCCTGGCCAGATGCTAAGTGGTCAGAGCATCCGCCTAAGGGTCGTGGGTTCAAATTCTGGTCAAGAGGACGTACCTCGGTTGCAGGTTCTCCAGCCCCGTAGGGGTGCGTGAGGGAGGCAACCAATAAACGTGTCTCTCTCACATCAGTATTTCCTCTCTCTCCTCCTTCCCCCTCCCTCCCTTCCACTTTCTCTAGAAATCAATGGGAAAAATATCCTCGGGTGAGGATACACAGTAAATATTGATTAAAAGTCCACATAAACAAAAGCTCTTCGGGGCCCTCAGTTTGTAAGCTTAAAGGACCCGAAGTCCCAAACTATGGAGAGCTGCTCTGAGACGCTCAGAGTTGACCTTAGCTCCGTTCTGCAGACTCTTCGGACCATGGGGATCACAGGACGGGCCGGGAAGGACTCTGTGATCCGTTTGTGAACCTTCTTGGATCCTCATTTGAACAACCCAACCATAAAGAGATTTTTGAGCCAATGGGGAAAGTTTTATATGGACTGGGTGTTAGTCCATAAAAACAAACCACTCTCAGCTTTGTGGGTGTGACAATGGTCTATGGGGACGTAAGGTCATGGACAGCCCCACAGAGTGACCTATGGCTGCTTTACTGGCAGCCCGGAAGCACGCAGGGCAGTCAGCCCAAGCTCGAGTTTCCCAGCGACGCCAGCAGCACCTGTCAGACCACGCACCTCTGCGGCAGCAGCTCGTTACAATCTCCAGGAGACGAGACTGTGCCCCCCTCCCCCTCACCGACCCACCCCGGTCAGAGGGCGCATGTCCCGCTGTCAATCCAGTGCTCGGAGCCTCTGCGCACCTCACACTGAGGTGCCATCACTGGTGGTCCCAGCATCACGTGCAGACCCCACCCTGGGAGGGACGCAGGCCGCAGCCGGGGTGAACGGGGGCTTTTGAGCATGTGAACTTCTCAGCCCTGAGGCTTCTGCCTTTCCTGCCACCTTGTTCGGTCTGTTACCAGCACTTCCCTGCTCCCCTGGGGAGAGAAGTGCTCCGGGAGCCTCAGAGCCTCGCTGCCGGACCACTGGAAACCAAAGTGAGTCTCTCTATGTGTGAGCCAGGTGGGATGAATCACTGACCAAATAGCTGTATTTTGCGCTTAAAATTCATGAGTTTTTTTTCAAACCACAAGAAAACATTTCTGTGTAAACTGCTAGGGATTTGCTCTAATAAATGTGGTTCAAACTAACTTCTGTTAGCGTCACAAACAGCACCCTATCTGACAGGCCGGGGCCGGCACGGAGGCACACAGCAGGGCACCAGGCAGGTGCAGGCGGGAGCCGCGGGAACCCCAGGTGCTGTCACAGCGGAGGCGGCGCAGGATCTGGACCTCTGGACAGCAGGGCGAGGCCCAGGAGGCCGAGGTGGAGGCAGGGCTGCAGGTGCTGCTGCAGGGGCGGCCCCGAGGCAGCGCAGCCTGCTCAGCCCCGAACTCCGCTTCTCTGACACGGTGCTGACACAGGGACCACGGCCCACCACCCACCAGCTGCTTTTCTAAAACGAGTGCTTTCCTTGAGGTCGTAGGGAGTCACGGGAGGAATGCCAACATCTACTGCATCAATGCTCAAGGGAGTCCCTTGAACCCACTTGCAAAATGGTGTTTGTAAACTTTTCTGATGAAAAAGTCTATCAACTTTAGAATTACATACAGACCACTAGGGCTTAAAATCTTAGGAGCCACTTACTATATTTGTTTCAAAGTGTAGTTTTATCACTAAGAAAGCACCCAATACCAGCCCAGTAAGTACCACTTAATAAAATTTAAGTGATAATTAAAAAAAACCAGCCCGGCCGGCGTTGCTCGTGGTTGAGCGTCGACCTATGAACCAGGAGGTCACAGTTCGATTCCCTGTGTGGGGCGTGCAGGAGGCAGCCGATCGATGATTCTCTCTCATCATTGATGCTTCTCTCTCTCTCCCTTCCTCTCTGAAATCAATAAAAATATATTTAAACACACACACACACACACACACACACACACACACTCACACACACAGGCCCAGACTGTTGTTGGTGAACAGGTGCTTCTCTGACAGGAGATGAGAGGCTGTCTCTGGGGAGCAGGTCAGCTTCCAACCAGCAGGCCTGTCTCCAAATGACCTCAGCACATCCAGTTTCCAGGAACTCCATTTCCACAGCACCCACGCCCCCTTTACTCCTGGTGGCGGTCCAAGACCCAGGGGTGGGGACGGCACCTGACTGGACAGCACCCATCCTTCCTCCGGCTTGGACTGTCCAGTGAAAGGACTGAAAGGCCCCATGAGCAGGCGCCCCCCGCATACATCCCATCCAACACGGGCCTCTGCGTACGGTAACGACAGTGACCAGCTGACAATGCGGACATTTTTCCTTCTTGTCCCTGTTGACCACACACTGGTCCTCACTGCATCCTGTCCCCTGCCTGCCGCGCTCCCTAGGCCTCACGCTCTCCAAACAGTGTTTCATGACACGTCACTGCCTGTCCATCCACTCAAGACTTTTGTCAGCAGCAGATAGGGAGGGGGGAGAAGAGGAGAGAAGGCAGGCTCCGCCCGGCCCCCGAACGTCACAGGGAGGGGATCTGGACTGCACACGACACCACCAGGTCTCAGCCTCACCCATTACACAGCTTCGTTCCCAACAAGGCCCAGAAAGGCACGCGCTCTTACCAGAGTGCCCAGGAAGGTGCTGATGGTGCGTGCCGCCTGGCAGAGGGCGCCATACTCCTCGAGCAGCAGGGAGATGAACTGGTGGGCCTGCGGCGGGCCCTGCAGGCCAGACGGCGCCCGCACTCGCGCTGCAGCTGACAACTGCCGCAGGAGGCGCACCTTCATCTCCAGCACGTACTCTCGGGCTTGCTGCTCCAGCCGCTGGTACAGCTGGTAGGGGTCTCTCTCGCAGAGCCTGCACAGAGAAGGACAGTCACCACTCACCCGGGACCCCGCATCACCCCTCGAGCACCTTTTTATATCCATGAGCATCTTTCCTGAACCCTTTCCCCAGGAGCCCACCTGAAATGCCACCACCTTCTCACACCGGGAGAGATACATTTGTCCAAGGCAACAGAGGGAGACAGGCAGAAAGTGTCTGGAACTTTCCCACGCCATCCATAACAGCCAGAAAAAAATACATTTATTGAGACCTTACTCTGTGTCAGCACTAACTCATTTACCCACCCGGTGGGCTGACTCTCACCTGCACTAACTCAGTCACCACCTGGTGGGCTGACTCTCACCTGCACTAACTCATTTACCCGCCTGGTGGGCTGACTCTCACCTGCACTAACTCATTTACCCGCCTGGTGGGCTGACTCTCACCTGCACTAACTCATTTACCCGCCTGGTGGGCTGACTCTCACCTGCACTAACTCATTTACCCGCCTGGTGGGCTGACTCTCACCTGCACTAACTCAGTCACCACCTGGTGGGCTGACTCTCACCTGCACTAACTCATTTACCCACCCGGTGGGCTGACTCTCATCTGCACTAACTCAGTCACCACCTGGTGGGCTGACTCTCACCTGCACTAACTCAGTCACCACCTGGTGGGCTGACTCACACCTGCACTAACTCAGTCACCTACCCACGTGGGCTCTCACATTACTGAACACTGAAGCCCACACAGACGGGGAAGGTGCTGAAGCCTACGGAGCCAGCAGGTGGCAGAGCAGACACAGCAGTGCGGAGGCGGCTGCCGGAGATGGGCCTTCTCCACCCTGGACCACTGAAGTGAAAACATAGGCGGCTGAAGACAAGTAATATGTTTGAATGCTGGTATGTTCACAGGTGAACACAGTGACCCTAATGAGGTAATCTCAGGGTGGGGGGCGGCCACAGACTGCTTCTCCTTCCTGCCAGGAACGCAGTGCACAACCCAAAGGGGCTGGCGTTATTTTCAAAATCAGGGGAAACGTACAGACAGCATATCTCATTTAAATCATCCCACCAGGAAACCAATAAAAGCATAAAATAAAACTTGTAAGCTGAAGAGCAAGAAAAAAATTAATGCACCCCCCGGCCCAGCCACAGTAAGTTAACACTGTCATGCACTGCTTTTCTGACTTGCTCTGCAGTATTTGGCGTCACTTTTCATCGTGTGCCTCTGAGGAGCCTGCAGATGGAAACCTAGGACATGGCAGCAGCAACCCCACATCCAGCTACACCCGGCCAGTGGAGTGGCCACAGTGTTAGACACGAGCTGTACATACACGGCGCCTCACAGCTCCTGCACTTTATAGAGTGAATCCTCCCACCGCTGGGCACCACATTTGGTCAAAAGAGAAAAAGATGAGTTATCGCCTACTCCACTTTATTTTTTTAAATATGTTTTTATTGATTTTTTTTAGAGAAGAAGGGAGAAGGAGAGAGAAACATTGATGTGAGAGAGAAACACTGATCGGTTGCCTCCCATACTCGCCCCAACAGGGGATCAACCAGGCGACCTAGGTATGTGCCCTGACCAGGAACCAAACCAGTGACCTTTTAGTGCACAGGACAATGTTCAACCCACTGAACCACACTGGCCAGGGCACCTATTCCACTTTATCCCACTTTAAAATGGCCACACCATCTAGGCTGTAAAAGACAAAGGCCACGTAAAATCCTGCAATGGAACATGTGACACCTTATACAAAATGTGGCTAGAACACAGTAAAAACCACTGTGGATTAGTACACTCTGCAGAGATAAACTGATTTTTTAGCAGAATAATCCAGCACAGTGGTCGCCACCCAGAGGTCTGTGGACCATGTAGTCCGTGAGGTCCGAAAGGTTGGCGACCACTGCTCTAGCAACCTGCCCGCTGAAACAGAATGCTTTTCATCTGCTAAAGAAAACCCACACAAGATTCGAGTGACACAGGGACAATCAAACGTACAGGTAGACTGGACACCTCCTTCTTAGCTATACATTTAATGAGCATGGCAAAATCAGTCACAAATTTCATCTTCTTTCCTTGCCATTGTTGATCTTATGAATGTAATGAAATGACCGTCATACTTTGCAAATAGATCTTCTTAAAGTTATACACCGAGAGAAAGGAGGGTGCTGGAGATGTCATCCACACGTACTTGCACTGCACTGCCCCGTGTGGTGGAGGCCATCCCGCCGTGCACACGCGCACGCACACATGCAATGTGGTTGGTGGGCAGCAATTTAAGAAAAGAAAGGTGAGTGTCACGGGTGATGTGAGGAGGCCCCGAGACTTTAGATAGGGAGCCTCTTTGAGAAGCTGCCTGAAGACAAATGTGAATGACAGAAGGAGAAAAAAAAGAGAGAAACCCTGAAAAGGGAAGAGCATGCCAGAGAGAGAAGAGCAAATGCAAGGCCCCAGGGCAGGAATGAAGGGTGTGGGACAGGCGAGGAGGCAGCAGGTGGCAGCAGAGCAGATCCCGCAGGATGCGAGGGCGGGAGAGGAGAGGGTCACCTCCGCCAGCGAGACAAGCCCTGGAAATGGGCCTCACAGACATCCCTCCTGACTCATCGGGATTCAAACAGAAAGTGCTCTTGGACACAAAGACTAAGAATAACACAGTACATACAGCCGCATGGGGATGTGGACTTACCCAAGCCTAACAGTGGGTTTCACTATTAGATAACGTGCTTCCCAAACCTCAGCCACCCACAGGCCACTGTCCCACCTCTGCCAGACGTCCCTCCGCTACACTAGCTGCTGCATATTTTCTCTCAGTTGCCTTTGATCTCACTTTAGGCTCTTCATAAGCCGGGAAGTCACGGTTCTCATGTGCAGGTTGCCGAGATCTTCCTACCGCTCACTGGGAAACCTAACTGCAAAAACGGTACCTGGCCCCCCTGGAACCAGCTCAGCAACAGCGGGGTTCACAGGTCAAACCCCGAACACACCAGCGGAATCCATCCACCAGTCAGCACAGCCCACGGCCAACCACTACTCCCGTGTCCGGGATCAACTAAGGCACAGCAAGCAAGAGTTTATAAAACCCCCGAAGGTGCCGCATTCAAAACGTGAGAAAAAGAAACCAATCTGAGAACCAATCCATGAAATGTATAACTCAAATTTATCACTTTTATTTGGAACATTTCAAAAAAGAGAGAAAAGATGCTAAGACTATAAGGAAAAATAAAAGTTAGGTCTACCTCAAATTCTGCATTGTCATGAGCATGGGGGTCTGAAGAGCAGACGCCACGTGTAAGCCACTGCCGTCTGAGACACCCACGGGCAGGCCTGGCCACAGCGCTGGCCACTCACGCGCAGTGCCTGCTCCCCGGCTGCCGTGCTGCACGGAGCCTGCGTGGACGGGACAGCTGCCCAATGTCTTCCTCAGGCTAGGCCAGTGCTCAGCAGCACCCAGCACAGGAAGTACTTAGTGTCAATCTCAACACGAGAAGTGGCGGAAGGGTGACTCCACTCCCGCTATGTGGGCAGTAAGGGTTTCAGCAAACCAGAGCTTGTAACCTGACACAGAGGGCTCCCTCCTGCCAGCTGTCTGCTGAGTCCCCGCAGTGCACCCAGCCCCTGAGAGCACAGCTCCCTGGGCACCGGCGAGGAAGGACAAGACACAGGGGACACGTGTACCTATCCACGAGCTCCTTCACCCCCTCCTTATCGGGCACCAGGGACTGGTCTTGGTCGTCTGCCAACGGGGTCCCCGCCTGGCGGTAAATGCAGCGGACCATGTAGCGCACTTCAGACCAGTAGTTCTGCAGCTGCTGCGGCTCCCGGTCCGTCTCTGCCGAGATCTCTCTGTGAGGCAGCACAAGGCAGGGGGTCAGGGTCAGTCAGCACCACCCTCGCCATCCCCGACTCCATCACGGCCCTCCCGTCCACACCCACTTCCTTCCCCACTCCATCCGGCTCTGCTGTCGCTGCAGCGGGCTGGCACAGCCCCTGGGGTGCCCTTGGTCAGCCAGTCCCCGAGACCTCGTCTCTGGGAGACGTCGGCCCCCTCCCACAACAGGGATGGGGAATGCTGACCAGCCCCGCTCCCAGACCTCCACTGCCCGGGCCCATGAGGCAGCTCTCACCCCCACCACGGCCCGGCCCCAGTCCACTCCACCGACCCTGGGTTCCGATGACTGAGTCCTGGCTCCTGTCCCTCCTGAGGACTTGCTCCCTCCGGTCAGTCCTCAGGGGGGAAGGAGGGAGGAGCTTCATTTGCCCGGTCTCCCTCACCACCACCCGGCCACTGGCTCCCTCTCAGGAGGGTGTGGCCTTTAGGAAGAAGCCGGTCCTGCCCAGCCCCAGCACCCACTCAGCAGCCCCCCCACTCTCCTGCACGCTCACCGTACCTGCGCTCGCTGCAGGCCTCACAAGCACAAGACGTGTCGGAGGGCAGTGGCTGGGCGCCCAGAGCCAGCCTCCCGCCGCCTGCCTCCGCCGGGGACCCGCCCAGAGGGCCGTGGAGAAGGAAGTCCTGGCCCTGCTTGAAAGAGAGAACAGCACAGACTCATGTTTAAATGCTCATGCAAATTTCAGAAACATGCCTTTTAGAAAACACACAAAACCGAGACACTGGAACTTTCTGAACGGATGTTACACAGGACTTTTTCTCTCTGGCACCAAGGGCATAGTCACACGGAGAAAACGCATGGTTCCTCCTCTTGTCACCCCTCAAGTCTGCCTGTCCCCTATCCCCGAGGGCGGGCGTCACTCCTCAGGCGGGTGGCAGGCACCCCGTGAAGCGGCGCTCCTGTTCTGCCCACCTGGCTGCAGCGCTCAGAACCACACGCGGGACCAGGGCCACCTCCTTCCTGGGCTCCTGAGCCACAGCCAGAGTGACTCCAAAGTGAGCTGGCATGGAGCTCCCGCGTGGAACCTTCCACCCTGGGAACAAACGACCTTCCTGACCACGGGCTTCCAGGTTCCAATGCAGACGCTGCTCTAACCTCACTGCACTCACCCCCTTTGCCTGGAGCGCGGACCCACTCGATCCTGAAGACAATTCTCTCTACCTGTCATGCCTCAGCGAAAAGATCAACACTTACTCAGGGAGCAGGCTGAGCCAGCCATCAACTACCTCTTCAACCCACGCTCCCAGCCCTGCTCTGTGAAGGGCGGGCCCTGCACACTGCTCCTTGGCCAGTGGCACCATGTCCAGCCTTGTCAGCAGAGGGTGCTGGAGGGGCACTGGGGGGCAGGTCTCCCCCTGGTTCCCTGCCTTTTCTCAGCTTGCTCCTGCTACCCAGGGGTGTGAGGGGGACCCCAGCGAGCCCACCAGCCGGGCCTGCAGTTCCTCAGCAGCCATTCTGCTGCCCGGGACCCTAACCACACCTTCTCCCCTCCCCATGCTCGAGTGGCTGCTCCCTGGATCCACCAAAACCCTTCTAAGTTCCTTTCACAGATCAGGGTAGCGAATTCTCTATGTAAGCGTGTCCCTGTCAAATGAGTGGCGTGGTGACCTCAATCACCTTTGCTGGCCTGCTCTCGCTGTGTACCACACCAACAGCGCTGCCCAGCACACAGGACAGACTCGGAGCAGCAACCAAGAACCAGGACAGTAACGATTCCTGCTGACAAGGGGTGAGGTGAAGGCCTTATAAACAGGGCACAAGAAGACGAGTAAGTCCTTAAGTGTGGACTCAGCTGATACAGATGTTAACTTCAGCGACTGCATTTGGTCCAAGTCCAATGCAGCTTAAAAGAATACAACAAAACCTGCCACTCAACGATGTAAAATGCACAAGGTCCAGCATCCAATAACAAAACCAAGAAGCAGGAAAATATGACACCTAACCAGGAGGGAAACCAATCAACAGAAATAGACCCCAAAATAACTGATGTGATACTACCAAGAGACAAGGATCTGAAACTGGAGATTACAGATAAACTCCGTGTGTTCAAGAAAGTAGAGGGGAAGCATAAACACAGGGAGAGAAAGTGAAGGTGTAAAACACAAGCAAAAGAACTAGAGATGAAAAATATCCTAAAAGATCAGATGACCACTCTGGGTCATGCATCTCAGTCCAGGGATGGAGCTCCTGGTTGCTGAAACAGCTGCCCAATCAACAAATATCTCCTGAGCACCTCCCATGAGTGAGACCCTGCTCAAGGTGCTGGGGACATGGCTGCGAACAAGACACAACCTGGCCTCTTGGAGCTGATGTGCTGGTGGGTGAAAGTGTATTAGTTTCCTGCTGCTGCTGTAACAAATTACCACGAAGTTAGTAGCTTAAATAGAATAACACAAGTGTATTGTGTTACAAAAAAAAAAACACCTTAAAAGAAAAAATAAACAAGATAGACTTTAAGAGGTCAAACACAGTAGAGTATCAATAAACCTGAAGATAAGTGATAGAAATAATCCAAAATGAAGCACAGCAAGAATCAAGACTAAGAAAATTAACAAAGCATTTGTAAGAGAAAATTAAGATGTCTACCTCGCAGGTCAGGGTGTCCCACATAAAAAGGGGATATATGAACTAGACAAAACACCAGAAAGGATGTAGCCAATGTGAATACCACCATCAGCCAATTTGATTTAACTAATAATATTCATAGTACTATCTTTCCAACAAAAGAACACAAATTCTTTCAAATGCACATGAAACATCAACCAAGATTAGCCAATAAAACAAATGTCAACAATTTTTAATAATTAAATTACATGAATAAGTTCACAGATTATAACAGAATTGAGCTAATAATCAATAACAAAAAGAGCGTCAAAAGGTACAAACTTCTAGTTTTAAAATGAGTAAGTCCTGGGGATGTAATGTACAGCATGGAGACTACAGTTAACAGGACTGTGTTGTGTGTTTAAAAGTTGCTAAGAGAATAGATCTTAAAAGTTCTCATCACAAGAAAAAGTAATTGTAACTGGTGGTGATGGATGCCAAGCAGACTTACTGTCATGAGCATTCTGCAATATATACAAATATCAAGTTGTTATGTTGTACACCTGAAACTCATATAATGTTGTATATCAATTGTACTTTAAGAAAAAAGAAGATATCTGGCATGGACACGCTCCCAGGAACAAACTGGTATTAAAACTAAAATACAGAAAAACTTCCTGAATAATCAACGGAAACCTCGCAGGGGAGAACCCTGGTACCGGAGGACCGAAGGTGGAGACGCATAGAGACTGGTAGGAGGGGCGGAGGGGCGAAAGGGCTGGCCGGGCACCCACAGACGGCACTGAAGTCTCAGAGAGATATCTCAGCTGTGGGGGGTGCCACTGAGAACTCTGGGGTCTAATCCCCAAGCTGGGCCCTCCCAGCAGAGAGCACCAGAACTGAGGAGGGTACCCGCATAACATCTAGCTGTGAAAAGCAGTGGGGTGCTGTCTGCCAGGGAGTGGCAGCTGAACTTTGGGGCACCCTCTTAAAGGGCCAACATACAAAATTCCCTGTGGAGCCACCCACCTGGTGCTCTGGCAGAGGGAGGGTGAAGTGGACTGGAGCTGTGAGAGCAGAACCCAGGACAGGGGACTCGGGGGACAGAGCTCAGAAGGCAGACACCCCAAGTTTCCTGGTCTGAGTCATTCCCTCACACAGAGGAGGCCATCTTTCCCACACAGACATCTGCCTTGCCTGGGGGGAAGACAGTGGACACACCCTAATGGAAAACACCTTGCTCTGAGGACACTTAAGAGATTAAAAGTAACAATTAGCCTCCAGGCAGAAGCAACTGCCCCACCATGTTGAAAAACTCTCCCCACGCCTGGGGACAATTGCCTGGGGGCAATTCAAGTAGGCATCCTATCAGTCTGTTGGCAGAGCAGTCTCTGGAGGCTTTGAGTCTATGCCTGATCCAATTAGTCAGAAACAGCCTTTAACACTGTCCTGCACTAAAGACTGAGAGGTATAGAGAATCCACCTAATATATAGTCATAAATCCAAACAAAAAGCCAAAATGAGGAGACAAAGAAACAACCCTCACATGAAAGAACTAGAGAATTCTCCAGAAGAAGAGATAAATGAAGCAGGATTAAAAAAGTTATCTGAATCAGAGTTCAGAGTAATGATGGTAAAAATGCTCAACAGTATGAAAAAAGATATAGTAACTACAAAAAAAGAACAGTCTGAGATAAAGAATGACGTAACACAAATAAAGAACACATTGGAAGGAATACACAGCAGATTAGGGAAAGCTGAAGATCTACTCAGTTAATTAGAAGACAGAGTTGGAAAATATCACTCAGAGAACTAAAAAGAAAGAACAAAAAACAGGACGACAGCTTAAGGGAGCTGTGGGACAATGTGAACTATAATAATATTAGAATAATAGATGTGCCAGAAGAAACAGAAAGGGAGAAAGCAATAGAGAAGGTGTTTGAAGAAATAATAGCAGAAAACTTACCTAACCTGGAAAAGGAAAAAGTCACACAAGTTCAGGAGGCACAGAGAACCCCAAACAAGAAGAACCGAAACAGACCAATGCCCAGACACATCATAATTAAAATGCCAAAAATTAAAAAGACAAAGAAGAATTTAAAGGCAGCAAGAGAAAAGAAAACTGCTACCTACAAAGGAGTTCCCATAAGGCTGACACCTGATTTCTCATCAGAAACTCTACAGGCTAGAAGGTAGTGGCATGTAGTACTCAAGGTCATGGAAAGCAAGGATCTGAGACGAAGATTATTATCTCCAGCGAGGCTATCATTCGAAATAGACGGTCAAATAAAGAGCTTCCCAGACAAAAAAAAAAAAAGGCTAAAAGAGTTCATTACCACCAAGCCAGCATTACAGGAAATGCTAAAGGGATTGCTGTAATGAGAAGAAGAAACAGAGAGACACCTAGGCATACAGAATTAAAATGGCAATAAATAACTACCTATCAATAATAACCCTATATGTAAATGAATTAAATGCTCCAATCAAAAGGCATAGGGTAGCTGAATGGATACAAAAATATGACGCAACTATACACTGTTTCAAGAGACCCACCTCAAAACAAAAGACATACACAGGATGAGAATGAAAGGATGAAAAAAAAAATCTCCATGCATATGAAAAAGAAAAAAAAGCTGGAGTAGCAATACTCATATTCGACAAAATAGACTTTAAAATGAAGGCCATCACAAGAGACAACAAAGGTCACTACATAATACTAAAGGAATCGATATAACAAGAGGATATAACCCTGGTAAACCTATATGCACCCAACATAAGAGCACTTAACTATATAAAGAAACTTCTAAAGGACTTCAATGGAGAGATCGACAACAATACAGTCACAGTAGGGGACTTTAACACCCCTCTGACTTCACTGGATAGGTCTTCCAGACAAAAACTTAATAAGGAAACAGAGACTCTAAAGGACACACTGGATCAGATAGATTTAACTGGCATTTATAGAACATTTCACCCCAATGAAGCAGCATATACATTCTTCTCAGGTACACATGGTCATTCACAAAGATGGACCACATGTTAGGACATAAAACAAGTCTCTACAAGTTCAAGAAGATTGAAATCATTTCAAGCCTCTTCTCAGATCACAGTGGAATGAAATTAGAAATCAACTACACTAGCCCTGGCCGGTTTGGCTCAGTGGATAGAGCGTCGGCCTGAGGACTGAAGGGTCCCAGGTTCGATTCCAGTCAAGGGCATGTACCTTGGTTGCGGGAACATCCCCAGTGGGGGGTGTGCAGGAGGCAGCTGAATTGATGTTTCTCTCTCATGGATGTTTCTAACTCTCTATCCCTCTCCCTTCCTCTCTGTAAAAAATCAATAAAATATATTTAAAAAAAAAAGAAATCAACTACACTAAAAACACCCCATATCATTCAAACACATGGAGGCTAAATAGCATGCTATTAAACAATAAATGGGTTACCAACGAGATCAAGAAAGAAATGAAAAACTTCCTGGAAACAAATGAAAATGAACACACAACAACCCAAAATCTCTGGGACACAGCAAAAGCAGTCCTGATAGAGAAGTTCATAGCACTACAGGCATACCTCAGAAAACAAGAAAAATTAATAATGGGAGAGGAGACCAAGATGGCGGCGTAGGTAAATACCGGAGACCGCTGCCGCAAACAACCATTTCAAAAATACAACTAAAAGACGGAACGGACATCACCCAGAACCACAGGAAGGCTGGCTGAAGAGAGACTCTACAACTAGAAGGAAAGAGAACAGCAAATCGAGGCTCAGAGGCGGCGCAGTGTGGAAAATACAAAGGTACCGAGGTGCGCGCGCAAAGCGGGCTGGTGGCTGAGGGCGCGGTTGTCGTTTTCTGTCGGGAGTGAGTCTCAGACTCTGGGCTCCAGATCCGGGCGAGTCTCTAGGGACCCAGACTCAAACGGGAGAAGCGGGATTATCCGGCATCAGTTGGAACCTGAGGGCAGCTTTCTCTCCGAAGTTTGCAGCGGCTCCCGGGGTTCTGTGAAGCAGAGCCTCTGGGAACGGGACTGAGCGTGGCCATAACTGCTCCCTCCGCCCGCCCTGTTGAGCCCGCCCCGCCCAAACTCTGCGCACAGCCATTTGCCGATCGCCTCAGGCAAAGGCTGGATTAGCGCCTCCCCAGAAGGCAGACGTTTTCCATACAGCTGATTCCTATAGCCAGTCGGCCTGGAGGTCAAATCCCTCTAGTGTTAACTACAACAATTATGGCTTGGCTAGAACAAGACTGTGCACCGAGACCACAAGGGGGTGCACCAAGAAAGCATAAAAGATGCGGAGACAAAAAAACATGACAGAAATGGAGGATATGGAGCTAAGAATCGCAATTTTGAGGGCTTGCCATAAATTTGTGCAGAGCCTCACGAAAACTAATGAGACCCTCGATGCTACGATAAAGAAATTAGAAAGTAAGCATACACGGACTGAAATAAAGAATATTATACCCAATAGCAGACCAGAGGAGCACAATAATCAAACAAAAGATTCGACAAAAAACACCCAATTGGAAAAGCAAAATGAAAAAAGAATCCGAAAGTGTGAAGATAGTGTAAGGAGCCTCTGGGACAGCTTTAAGCGGTCTAATATCAGAATTATTGGAGTGCCAGAAGATGAGAGACAGCAAGATATTGAAAACCTATTTCAAGAAATAATGGCAGAAAACTTCCCCCATCTGGAGAAAGAAATGGACTTACAGGTCCAAGAAGCGCAGAGAACCCCAAACAAAAGGAATCCAAAGAGGACCACACCAAGACACATCATCATTAAAATGCCAAGAGCAAAAGACAAAGAGAAAATCTTAAAAGCAGCAAGAGAAAGAGGCTCAATTACCTACAAGGGAATACCCATACGACTGTCAGCTGATTTCTCAACAGAAACTTTGCAGGCCAGAAGGGAATGGCAAGAAATATTCAAAGTGCTGAATACCAAGAACCTACAACCAAGATTACTTTATCCAGCAAAGCTATCATTCAGAATTGAAGGTCAGATAAAGAGCTTCACAGATAAGGAAAAGCTAAAGGAGTTCATCACCGCCAAACCAGTATTATATGAAATGCTGAAAGGTATCCTTTAAGAAGAGGAAGAAGAAGAAAAAGGTAAAGATACAAATTATGAACAACAAACATGCATCTATCAACAAATGAATCTAAGAATCAAGTGAATAAATAACCTGATGTACAAAATGAACTGGTGATTATAATAGAATCAGGGACATAGAAAGGGAATAGACTGACTATTCTTGGGGGGAAAAGGGGTGTGGGAGATGCGGGAAGTGACTGGACAAAAATCATGCACCTATGGATGAACACAGTGGGTGGGGAGTGAGGGTGGAGGGTGGGGTGGGAGCTGGAAGGAGGGGAGTTATGGGGGGAAAAAAGAGGAACAAATGTAATAATCTGAACAATAAAGATTTAATAAAAAAAATAATAATAAAAAAATAAAAATAAATAAAAAAGAATCAAAAAAAAAAAAAAAAAATTAATAATGAACTATTTAACCTTACAATTTAAAGAACTAGAAAGAGAATAACAAGAAAAGCCCAGAGTAAGTAGAAGTAAGATTAGAGTGTTAAGGGCAAAAAAGGAATATTGGGGATGGGCTATGGTTGTGGGAAACATTAATCATGCTCTGTTAACCATGATTGCCTTGTGTTGCTTAAAGAAAGGGCATTCTGACCTGGCTGGGAGTTGTACACCCTCAGGACCTGGGAGTCAACCTTGGAATGCAGTCCATTCTCATGGAAAGATTAAAACCCTTCTAGCCCAAACAATGGAGTCCCACTCTAGCCTCCTACTTCCCCATGCCTGAAATCACTACTTCCCCATGCCTATATTCCAATTTCCCTGTGTAATCTTTGTCCTACCCTACATAAGCAGCTGGCTCATGGGGGGCAGCAGAGCAGATTTTTGTGGATGATCTGCTGCTCTCCCATACTGCCGGCAGTATATAAACAGTTCTTTTCCACGTGCATACGGTTTGTCGCTTCCCGCCGACCTGATTTCTGCCATAACAAGAGCAGAAATAAATTAGAGCCTAAAAAAAAATCAATGAAATCATGAGCTGGTTCTTTGTAAGGATAAACAAAATTGATAAACCATTAGCCAGACTCATCAAGAAACAAAGAGAGAGGACCCAAATAAATAAAATCAGAAACAAAAGTGGAGAAGTAACGGACACCACAGAAATACAAAGGATTCTAAGAAAATGCTATGAACAGCTTTATGCCAATAAGCTGGACAATGCCAATGAAACAGACAAATTCCTAGAAAAATACAATCTCCCAAAACTAAATCAGGAAGAATCAAAAAACCTGAATAGGCCAATAACAATTGATGAAATAGAAGCAGTAATTAAAAAAAACTCCCACCAAACAAAAGCGCAGGTCCAGACGGCTTCACAGGGGAGTTCTATCAAACATTCAAAGAAGAACTAACACCTATCCTCCTCAAACTATTCCAGAAAATCCTGGAGGAAGGAACACTTCCAAACTCTTTTTATGAGGCCAGCATAATCCTAATTCCAAAACCAGATAAAGACACTACAAAGAAAGAGAATTACAGGCCAATATCCCTGATGAACATAGATGCTACAATCCTCAAAAAATATTAGCAAATCGCATCCAGCAATATATTAAAAAGATATACACCATGGTCAAGTGGGATTTATTCCAGGGATGCAGGGCTGGTACAGTATTTGCAAATCAATAAATGTGATAGATCACATAAACATATTGAAAGACAAAAATCATATGATCACATCGATAGATGCAGAAAAAGCATTTGACACAATCCAACACCCATTTTTGATAAAAATTCTCAGCAAAGTGTGAATAGAGGGAGCATATCTCAACATGATCAAGGCCATATATGACAAACCTACAGCCAACATCATACTCCATGGGCAAAAACTAAAACCATTTCCCCTAAGAACAGGAACAGACAGGGATGCCCATTTTCACCACTCCTGTTTGACATAGTACTTGAAGTGCTAGCCATAGAGATCAGACAAGAAGAAGAAATAAAAGGCATCCAAATTGGAAAAGAAGTAAAACTCATTATTCACAGATGACATGATATTGTACATAGAAAACCCCAAAGACTCCATCAAAAAAACTACTAGACTTAAATGAATTTGGCGATGTAGCAGGATACAAAATTAATACCCAGAAATCTATGGCTTTTTATACACCAATAATGAACTCACAGAAAGAGAAACTAAAAAAACAATCCTATTTACCATTGCACCAAAAAAATTAAGATACCTAGGAATAAATTTAAATAAGGAGGTAAACGACCTGTACTTGGAAAACTACAGGACGTTGAAAAAGGAGATAGAGGAAGACATAAACAGATGGAAGGATATACCGTGTTCATGGATGGGTAGAATCAACATCATTAAAATGTCCATACTGAGGGAACCAAGATGGCGGCATAAGGTATAGACCTGTGCGTGCTGCCTCCCACAACAACATTGAAACTACCAACTGTAAGACTGAAAACAGCTATCATTCAGAACCATGGGAAAGCTGGCCCAGTGGAAGTTCTACAACTGGAAGGAAAGAAAGAAGCGCATTGAGACTGAGTAGGAGGTGCAGAGGCGCCAAGAACAGAGGTACAGAGTCGCGTGCCAGGCGGGCTGCAACTGGATGTGCAGTTTTTTTCAATCAGAAGGGGATACAAGCTCTCGAATCCACTGAGCTTGTTTGGGGCGGGATTCTGAGGTCCCAGACACCTACGGGGAGAGGCTGGACTGTCTTGCAGCAGGTCGGAGAGCGAGGTGGCTTTCTCACGGAGCTGCTCACTGGCACTCGGGGACGTGGAGACGCAGAGTCGCAAGAGGCGAGGAGTCTCAGAGACGCCATTGCTGTTTGCTCCACCCTGGTGATTCTCTGAGACGCCGCCCTACTCAATTTACATCCCCACCCAAGCTATGCCAGTGGCACAAAAGGAACCACCTCGCTTTTGCAGCCTAACCCAACAAACTGCAAATTTCAACTTCTCGCATTCATAAGGGACACGCTCCAGAAGCAGAATCAGGTTCGGAGGAAACCGGAGCCGGACCCGGCTGGGCCAGCAACATGGAACCACTGTACCAGCAAACGCACAAGCAGGTCCACCAGATCCAGTCTCACATGGGACGCCGGGAGATGGCAGACAAGCAGTCTGTGCACTTAGTAGAAAACGAAATCCAAGCAAGCATACCAGATATTCAGCCAGCTAGAACGCCTGGAGATTTTGTCCAGCAAGGAGCCTTCCAACAAAAGACAGAATGCCAAACTTCGTGTTGACCAGTTAAAGTATGATGTCCAGCACCTGCAGACTGCTCTCAGAAACTTCCAGCATCGGCGATACACAAGGGAGCAGCAGGAGAGACAGCGAGGGGAGCTTCTGTCTCGCACCTTCACCCCCAACGTGGGATGCGGCGCCCCCCTGCGAGGCTGCATGAGGCTGCGACGGCCCCTGCGAGGCTGCGACGGCCCCTGTGAGGCTGCGTGAGGCTGCAACGGCCCCTAGGAAGCCTGCGGAACCGCGCGAGCCGCCCAGACAGCTGCGTCGAAGGCCCGCGAACCAGCTCACAGCCCCACGCACTATCACCCAAAGGGCGAGAGGGGTGAGAGCAGCTGTAGTGTTGCTCTCTCCTCACTTTCGGTAGCGAAATCCTCATTTTAAGCATAAGAGGACACATTATTTTAAAAAGCCGTTACATGGCTCCGTACCCTTTCTGAGTAGAGCGTGAACAAGTCGTGAGAGACCTTTCCGAACACAGGGACACGTTGCGGATGGAAATAGCTACATTTCCCATGTGTATGACCTTTGACCCGGCGACAAAAAGCGTACACCTATGGATGAGGACAGTGGGGGGTAAGGGCAGAGGTGGGGGTGGGAACTGGGTGGAGGGGAGCTATGGGGGGGAAAAGGGGAGAACAACTGTAATAATCTGAACAATAAAGATTTATTTTTTTTAAAAAAAGAAAAAACATGTCCATACTACCTAAAGCAATCTATAGATTCAATGGAATCCCCATTAAGATACCAACGGAATATTTCACAGACCTAGAACAAACTCTGCAAAAATTCATATGGAATAAAAAAGACCCTGCAGCAATCCTGAGAGAGAAGAACAAAGTTGGAGGGATCACAATACCAGATATCAAGCTATATTACAAAGCCACGGTTCTCAAAACTGCCTGGTACTGGCACAAGAACAAACATATAGACCAATGGAACAGAACAGAGAACCCAGAAATCGACCCAAGCCATTATGCTCAATTAATATTTGACAAAGGAGGTAAGAGCATACAATGGAGTCAAGATAATCTCTTCAATAAATGGTGTTGGGAAAATTGGACAGATACATGCAAAAAAAAGAAACTAGACCACCAACTTACACCATATACAAAAATAAACTCAAAGTGGATAAAGGACTTAAACGTAGGACAGGAAATCATAAAAATCTTAGAAGAATCCACAGGCAGCAAAATATCAGACATATGTCGTAGCAATGTCTTTACTGATACAGCTCCTAAGGCAAGGGAAACTAAGGAGAAAATAAATAAATGGGACTACATCAAAATAAAAGGCTTCTGCATAGCAAAAGAAACCATCAACAACACAACAAGAGAGCACACTGCATGGGAGAACACATTTGCCAATGTTATCTGCAATAAGGGTTTAATCTCCAAAATTTACAGGGAACTCATACAACTCAACAAAAGGAAGATAACAATCCAATCAAAAAATGGGCAAAGGACCTAAATAGACACTTTTTGAAAGAGGACATACAGAAGGCCGAAAGACATATGAAAACATGCTCAAAGTCACTAATCATCTGAGAGATGCAAATCAAAACAACAATGAGGTACCACCTCACACCTGTCAGAATGGCTATCATCAACAAATCAACAAATGACAAGTGCTGGCGAGGATGCGGAGAAAAAGGAATGCTCGTGCACTGCTGGTGGAATGCAGACTGGTGCAGCCACTGTGGAGAACAGTGTGGCATTTCCTCAAAAAATTAAAAATGGGACTCCCATTTGACCCAGTGATCCCACTTCTAGGAATATATCCCAAGATATCAGAAAAACTAATTAGAAAGGATATATGTACCCCTATGCCAGTGATGGCAAACCTATGACATGCGTGTCAGAAGTGACACGCGAACTCATTTTTTTGGTTGATTTTTCTTTGTTAAATGGCATTTAAATATGTAAAATAAATATCAGAAATATAAGTCTTTGTTTTACTATGGTTGCAAATATCAAAAAATTTCTATATGTGACACGGCACCAGAGTTAAGTTAGGGTTTTTCAAAATGCTGACAGGCTGAGCTCAAAAGGTTCGCCATCACTGGTCTATGCTCTTAGCAGCACAATACACCATAGCTAAGATTTGGAAACAGCCCAAGTGCCCATCAGCAGGTGAGTGGATTAAAAAACTGTGGTACATCTACACAATGGAATACTACACTGCAGTAAAAAAAAGAAAGGAATTCTTACCATTTGCAACAGCATGGATGGACCTTAAGAGCATTATGCTAAGTGAAATAAGCCAGCCAGAGAAAGATAAATATCATATGATCTCACTCATTTGTGGAATATAATAAACAACATAAACTGATGAACAAAAATAGAGCCAGAGAAAAAAAAATTTTAGAATATAATAGAAGTAATCCTGTTATTTGAAGATTTTTAATATTTCCTATAACTTTTGTGATATTATACTATGTTAGTACAGTTTTGGTAATATTATTATATTTAAAATATTTTTTCTTAAAATATTAATGTTTATTGCATGTAAAATCATATTTAAAATATTTTCTTGAAATGTTTATGGCATGTAACATTATATTTAAAATATTTTTTCCTGAAATATTAATGTTTATTGCATGTAAATGGCTAATTATTTTGTATCTACAATCTGGTAATAGATTTATTTTGTATATTGTAAAAGAAATAAAAGAAAAAATAAAGGTAAAAAAAAAGAAAAAAGGAGATATCCGAAAAATACTCCAAAATATTTGGAAGTTAAAAACAAACAAAAAAACACTTCTAAATAATCCATGGGTCAAGGAGGTCACGGTTCAATTCCCAGTCAGGGCACATGCCTGGGTTGTAGACTTGATCCCCAGTGCGGGGCAAGCAGGAGGCAGCCAATCAATGATTCTCTCTCGCCCAGCCAGTGTGACTCAGTGATTGAGTGTTGACCTATGGTTTGATTCCCAATTCCCGGTCAGGGCACATGCCCAGGGTTGCAGGCTCAATCCCCAGTGCAGGGCGTGCAGGAGATAGCTGATTAATGATTCTCTTTCATCACTGATGTTTCTCTCTCTCTCTTCCTCTCTGAAATCAATAAAAAATATATATATTTTAGAAACATCAATGATGACAGAATTTTTATCTCTCCCTCTCCCTTCCTCTATGAAATTAATAAAAATGTTTTAAAAAAAGCCATGGGTCAAAGAAAAAGCATAAGGGAAATTATAAAATGTTTTGAGCAGAATGAAAGACAACATATCAAAATTTTGGGAATGTAGCTATAGTAATGCTTAGATAGAATTTTATAAAATTAAACACGTGTGTCAGAAAAGAAGGTCTCAAATCACTAATGTAAACTTCTATCTTAAGAAACCAAAAGAATAACAAATTAAATGTACAGTAGAAAAACAGAAATAATAAACTTAAGAGCAAAAATTAATGGAATAGAAAATATTAAATCAATTCAACCAAAATATGGTTTTTTTAAAGAGCAATAAAAATGATAAACCTCTAGCCAGGTTGTCAGGAAAAAAAAAAAAAAGAGAGAGAGGGAGAGGGAGAGAGACAAAACTCAGCCAAAATATCAGGAATGAAAGGAGTGGGGGTAGTGTGCAATCACTACAGATCTCATAAATTGAAAGAGATAAACTTTGCAAAATAAACTGAACTCCTAGTTCAAAACCATCCCAATAAAGCAACTCTGGGTCAAGACAGCGTCACCGGGGAAGCCTACCAAACACTTAAGCAGAAATCACAAACTTTTCACAGGAGAAGCAGAGGAGAGAATGCTTCCTAGTTCATTCTATGAGGTAATACTCTGACACCAAAACCACACAAAGATAGTGTGACAAGAAACCTACAGACTAAGAAACCCCGTGAACAGAGATGCCATAATCCTTAAAACGTTAGCAAATCCAATAGAGCAACCTAGAGAAAGCATAACACATACATCACAATCAACTCTGGAGTATCCCAGGAATGCAACGTGCTTTCAACATTTAAAAACCACCATAACTAATTTTAACAAAAGCACCTCTCTGATCATCTCCATAGATGTAGACAAAGTTTTACAATATTAAATATCCATTCCTGATAAGACTCAGCAAACTAAAATCAGAAGTATACTTCTTCAACCTGATCTGCAAAAACCTACCACTAACATCACACTTAACAGTAAACAACTAAGTGCTTTCCCCCTAAGACTGGGAACAGGCAAGACTGTCTGCTCACACCACTCCTATTCAGCTTCATTCTAGAGGTCCTAACCAATGTAACAAGGCAAGAAAAAGCAAAAGTCATACAGATTGGAAAGGAAGAAACACGTTACTTATAGAAGACATGACCATCTACGGAGACAATCCTAAGGACTCTACCAAAAGACCACTAGAATAAATGGCATTTCATAGGATATAAACTCAATATACAAAAAAGCAGTTGCATTTCTATATACTAGCAATAAACAATTGGATATTTAAAAATGTCAGAAGCATAATTTAAAATACCAAGAAAAATATGAAATACTTTGGAAAGTTTTCAATACACTATATGCAAAGCCTCCAGTTCGAAGACTACAAAACTATTCTAAGAATAAACTTGAAAGACCTAAATTAATGAAGATTCATACCACATTCATGGGTTGGAAGACTCAATATTAAGATGTCAATTTTTCCCAAACTGATCTATAACTCAACACAGTGCCAGTTAAAATCTCAGCAGGTATTTCTGTAGAAACTAGCAAGACGATACTAAACTTTTTATGGAAATGCAAAGGACCTAGAATAGCCAAACACTTATAAAAAATAACAAAGCTGGGGACCACTACTACCTAATTTCATAACTTAGCTTCTCGAATCAAGACAGTATGGTACTGGCAAAAGGACCGTATCTATGCAAAGTGGAACACAGAGTCCAGAAGCAGACCCTCTCATATGGCATCAATTGATTTTTTTAATAAAAATGCCAAGGTAATTCAACGAGGAAAAACAGTATTTTCAACAAACAGTTCTGGAACAACTGGGCATCCACATACAAAAAGGATGAACTGCAACTCTTTACAAAGACACAAAAGTTCACTCAAAATGGGTCACAGATCAAATGTATAAGCTCAAACCACAAAACATCTAGAAAAACCACAGACCAACAGTTCTTTAAACCTGAGGCAGCCAAGACTTCTCCCATAGAACACAAAGGCGCAAACCATTTCAAAGTTGATAACTTGGACTTGACCAAAATGTAAAACTTTTGCTCTACATAAAAGAGTGTTATATAATGCAAAGGCAAGCCACACACTGGGAGAAAATATGTGAGAAACGTATTGAATAAAAGGCTTGTATTCAGAATATATAAAGATCTCTCACAACTCAATAAGATAAACAAGCCAATTAAAACCAGGTAAAAGATTTGAATAGCCACTTCATCGAGACACAGGTGGGAAATAAGCAGTAAAAAGATGCTCAACAAGCCATTAAGAAAATGCAAACTAAAGCTCTCTGGGCTAACACTGAGCCACTGGCATGGCTATCACTAAGGACTGTCAACACCCAGCCTAGGCGAGGATGGAGGCCAACGGAGACTCGCACACGTGGCTGGGAAACAGCACCAGTACTCTGAAACACAGCATGATGGTTCCTTGTGACATTAGACATGCACTTAGCCTATGACCTTGAATCCACTCCTAGGTCTTTATCTAAGAGAAGTGAACTATGTCGACACAAAGACATGTACTGAGATGTTGTTAGGAGCTTCATTCAACAGCCCAAACCAGCAAACACAAATGTCCCTCTACTGCTGGTGGAGAAACAAATGGTGGTTCATCCATACAATGGAATGCTATCTGGTATAAATATAAAAGCCCAGAAACCATTACGGCGGAACGACCAGAACAACCGGTCGCTGTGACATGCACTGACCACCAGGGGGTAGATGCTCAATGCAGGAGCTGCCCCCTGGTGGTCAGTGTGCTCCCACAGGGGGAGTGCCGCTCAGCCAGAAGCTGGGCTCAGGGCTGGCAAGCGCAGCGGTGGCGGGAACCTCTCCCTCCACGGCAGCGCTAAGGAGCAGCGAGCCAACCGTTGAGTGAGCAGGTGGGCGGTAAGGAGCAGCGAGCCAAGTGGTAAGGAGCAAGCAGGCGGGCCGTTAGGAGCGAGGGGTCCCTGATTGCAAGAGGGATGTCCCGGATTGCGAGAAGTCGCAGGCAGGGCTGAGGGACACCGTTGCCCCCCCGCCCCCAGCCCCATGCACTAATTTCGTGCATTGGGTCTCTAGTTTAGAAATAAAAAAAAATTAACACTGGCACACGTAGTGACATGGATGAATCTCAAAAGCATATATTAAGCGAAAAAAGCCAAAGACCACCATTCCAATGATCTTTCTGTCCTCTCTTTCTGACAATTCTGGACAATAGTGACAAATTACGTGGGCATCCACTCCATGAAGTTCATTATAAAGGGACAGTATGTTTGTATTATGACAAACATTCAAGAGAAGGGCGAATATCAGCATTTTAAATGGATGGTTTCAACTGGGGCTGTATGCCTTCTATAGAGTAACTAGTAAAGAATCTGGCTCTTAGTGTAAAATGCAGGACTTACATTTCAACCACATACATGAGAACCCAGACACAACTGCTAATGTCCAGAACCAAACAGAGCCTTTAGCACAGTCAACCTTGAACGCACAAAGCCAGAACCTGAATTTGCCGAGCAGTCGTCCTTGTGGCCAGACGCTGCCGGGCTGGCTACAAGGACCTCTTTACAAAAAATTCCCAAAGCGCCATTTCCCACCCAACCAAACTTCTTGCTATTTAGACATCTACTAAAGTCACACGCGATATAACTTGTGCTTTTAAGTCCTTGTGTAAGTAGAAAAATTCAAGTTGGTCTACAACTTACACACACAAAAAAACAACCCCTGAAAATTATTAAAATTCAGGTACACATTGTTTTAAAGAAAAAGATGAATGATTAGCTGAAACTAAACTGCTGAATTCAACACAGGCCTGGTACTGGCTTCTAAGCAGCAGGTTCTCTGAGGCAGGCCGCGGCGGAGGTCTGTGTGAAGCACCCCAAACAGCCCTCCTCTTCGCCTGTCTCAGTTCTCCTGCCCAAGCAGCCCAGGCCTGCGATGGCTCTTGCTCGGCCTCAGCACAGCATCCAAGTGTGGAGACAACCTCTGGTCCTTCCTCACAGCCTTGACCTGACAAGTCCTACCCAGGCCCCAAGTCACGTAAGTCAAGGGCAAAGCTCTCCACTCTCAACACACCTTCCCCCACTATCAGGATACGAAGTTTTCAACCGTCTTCAAAGACCATGAAAATCCATCCACAGCCCCCCAGGTGTGAACTTTACTGTGCAGGATGCGCACTGTGCACGTTCTGGAGTGCCGAAGCATGGCCTTTGCATAGTAATCAAAGGTAGCTTCGGATCTCCACATGGCAATGCATTAAACTTGACCTTAACTCTACACCATACAAATTTTTTTTTTTATTATCTAAAGTTTTACATTTGTCAACCATATAAAATTTTAATTTCGATCCCAGGTGGGTTGTAGGTCTATGCCAGTGATGGCGGACCTATGACACGCGTGTCAGAGGTGACACACGAACTCATTTTTTGGGTTGATTTTTCTTTGTTAAATGGCATTTAAATATGTAAAATAAATATCAAAAATATAAGTCTTTGTTTTACTATGGTTGCAAATATCAAAAAATGTCTATATGCGACCCGGCACCAGAGTTAAGTTAGGGTTTTTCAAAATGCTGACACGCCGTCACTGGTCTATGCAAAGCAGCCTGGCCGGAGTGGCTCAGTGGCTGAGCACTGACCCATGAACCAAGAGGTCCCTGGTTCAATTCCCCGTCAGGGCATATGCCCAAGTCTGTGGGCTCAATCCCCAGTAGAGGGTGCAGGAGGCAGCTAATTGATGATGTTTCTCTTTCATCAATGTTTCTATCTCTCTATCCCTCTCCCTTCCTCTCTCTTAAAAAAAAAAATTGGAATGCAAAACAATACAAGCATAAAACTGCTGTTCAGTAGTCCCATATCATGTGTGACTATTGAGTATTTGAAAGGTGAGCAGCATTTTGAATATTCAGTATGAAAATACAGAACAATCTCACTAATATTTTTTATATTGAGTACATCCTGAAATGAGCTTGGATATATATACTGAGGTAAAACATAATATCACCTGTTTCTTTTTAGTTTTGGTAAGGGGTTACTAAAAAATTTTCAATTACCTATGTGGCTTACATTCGTCATTCACATATTCCTTTGGACTGTGCTGACAGAAGAAAATACATACTAAAAATGCATTTGTGATTTCATATAGGAGAAAAAACACTAATAAACAGAACTAAAGAAGGCAGTAACTACTAAAATTTTTTTGAGCAATTTGGCTAGATTAAAAATGAACTAGTATTCATCCAAAGGCAGTGTACACACAGCGAAAAGGGAAGCACATCAGAAGCGGGTGATGTTTGCGGGGCATAGAGCCGACCGGGGCCTCACAAACATAAAGGAATGCCACGCGGCAGTAAGAAGAGACAACCCAACGGAACGGTGGTTCTCGCCGTGTGCTCCACGGGCCCCTGGGAGTCCCGAGCACCTTTTCAGCGGGGCCACTGGTGAGCACCGTTTCCATATTCACTCCAAGATGCCACTGGCTTTCCCACTGTGCTGACATTGGCCGTGACGGTGGGTGAAGCTGCCGGCCCCTCGGCAGGAAGCGGCTACACAGCCAGGTGCACGGTGCCGCTGCATGGCCCACCACGCGCTCAGTTTAAAAAGACCAGGTCTCCGTCGGAGTGCCCCTGGGCAGCAGGGCCATGAGTGTGTTCCAGCCCAGCCCGCAGCCACGCCTCTGGAACCTTCCTTGTGAGGAAACGGGAAGTGCACATACGGCGTCCCCAGGGAAAGCACCTCCGTGAGGATCAGCATCAGCCACGAGCCGCCCCTCGCGTGGAAGGACGCCTGACAAACCCAACGAGATGACTCAGACGTGGCCATTAGCCAGACATTTTCTCAAAAATGAATGAAATGAGCCTGTCACTTCAAGGGGAACAGCTGCCACCATCTGTGGCCAATCATGAAACCGAGCTTTCAAGCAAGAATGAGAAACCTGGCAAGCCCGTGGCCATCACCGCGGGCAGAAGCTGCTCCGCGTGTACGTTTCCGATGAGATGGTGGTGATAACAGACGTGATTGTCAGTACTGGACAAGGAGGGGTGCTGCATCAGCTTGATCCCTAACTCGGTCAGCCACTGCTCTCACAAATGACCAATGGGTGGTGTTCCAAGATCACACACGGGCAAGAGACTCATCCAGAGAGCATGGACTTGACTTTAACAGCAGAGGAAAATTATAGAGGTTGCTTGACTCTACACTGTAACTAACCATTAAAACACAGTTTGCTTAAGAAGAAAATGCAGTTATCTAAAAACAGTTATTAAAATATTCTCTTTATATACTTCAATCAAAACAACCTATCACAACAGATTGAGAATCTAGCATCTTCTTTTATACAAACATGAAAAAGATTTTCACAACAATGCTACTCTACTCACTAAATTATTATTTTTAAAAAATAATTTTTTATTGATTTCAGAGAGAGAGAGGAAGGGAGAGGGAGAGAGAGAAACATTGACGAAGAGAGAAACATCGACTGGCTGCCTCCTGCATGCCCTCCACTCGGGATCAAAGCCACCAGCTGGGCATGTGCCCTGACTGGGAATCGAACCTGCAACCTTTAGGTGCATGGGATGACAACCAATTGAGCCACACCGACCAGAGCCCTCACAACATTATTTTTGTTTCAGAAAATAGTTTTCATTGAAAAATATGCTACTGCTCTTAACTTGCAAGTCAGTTCACGCTCTAAATCCCGTGACTCCTTCTCCACGTGTATCCACAACAATGGGCGAGCGTGTGCTCCAGGTACAACACTCAGCTGCAAAACCTGGAAACCACGCCAATGCAGCGCATCAAAAGGTGACAACAAAGAAGAAGCGACATTTGTGAATCTCAAACAAAATAATGCTGCTGCACTGATATCTGTATCAAGTTCAAAACAGCAGGAACACCAAAGAATGTGTGGGATGGAGGGCAGGTGTCTGGCTAACCCAGCGCAGGAGACAGCGAGCTCTGTGAGAAGACGGAGGCCGGCCAGGGGCAGAGAGGGGATGTGGCTGAGGGCAATGCTGGGCTCGGGACCTGTGTTGTAGAGAACGAAACCCACACGCCCGCAATCCTTCAGTGACAAGGGACAGAAGAGACCAAGCTAAGCCTGCCTCTCTGCGGACATACAGGCCCCACCCAGGGACTGAAAAGGAGGAGAAGTGAGGAGAGGGAAGGAGTTCACATAGGACACAGCAAGTAGCTCGTTAGGAGAAAGGGGTCTCAGATGGTTTCAGTGCAAGAAAAAGAACAATGCGTCCCTAGCCGGCGTGGCTAAGTGAGTAAACCTTCGGCCTGCGGACTGAAGGGTCCCAGGTTCGAATCCGGCACATGCTCGGGTTGCAGGCTTGATCTCCAGTAGGGGGCATGCAGGAGGCAGCCGATCCATGATTCTCTCTCATCATTGATGCTTCTATCTCTTTCTCCCTCTCCCTTCCTCTCTGAAATCAGTAAAAATAAATTTTTTAAAAATAAAAAATAATTTTAAAAAGAGGAAAAGGAACAACGTGTGAAGATTTAATCATTTTAACCTATAGTCACCCAGCACAGCCTTGAAACATGTCAATCAAGATGAAAATATTTATAAGAAAGACAAATGTACATGCATGGTAGGAGACTTGAACTGATATTACTCTGAAATTGAGAGAGTTAAGCACACAGAGAACCAATCAGAATACAAAAGGCTTATGAGCATAATTAACAAGGGAAGACGTGGAGTTCTCCATCTCAACCCTGAGGAGACATTTTCAAGCTCTCACGGACATTCATGAAAACTTAACCACAGGTTAGTGAAACTGACCACAGACCATGACCTCTAATTCTAACAGCAGTAAAGTAAAAGTCAGTATGATTAAAGGTAATCCTAGAGAGACATGTTTGGATATTTATGAATAGTAGATAATTCATAGTTCAAAACAGAAATACTGAAAATTGGATAATACTTAAAATCGAGCCAACACAACTAACATTTCGAAATCTAGAGCATCCATTAGAGGTTTCCAGCACATACCAGAGAAGAACAGAAACTGGTGGGTAAGAAAGAACTCAACTGAGGAAGGCAGGGGAGTAGCCACAGAAAGAAAGGAGAAGCCACTGCAGCTGTGGACCGACTGGGATGAAGGCCCGCTAACTCCTGCAGGCCTCCTGGCATTGGCACGGGGACGGGCGCTCTCACTCCTTCTCCCAGGCAGCAGGCTGAGCAGGGCTCAGGCTCCCACAGGTCTCGGGGTGAGATGAGCACAGGAATGCAGCTCCCCAAGCAGATGGCACCCAAGCTCAGGCTCCAAGACACTTGTCAGCAGCCCTCAGAAGCTGGAGCGCAGCCCCTACCTCTCGAGGCACACGCACCCCTCTCCCAGAACACGACACTGGGAGAGCCCCATGTCTCACTTACTGACAGTGTCCGCCACTACCTCCTTCGTGCAGAGCAAATGGAACCTCTCCAGAGGAACAGACAAGGATGCGGTGGCAGTGGATGCCTTTGGGAGGATGAGGAGGATGGCGAGGAGACGGAGAAGGACAGTGATTGCTGTGCTCATGGGTCCCTTCCAACGCTTACTGTGTCCCACAGCATTCACTAATCAAATACGTTTCACACACACATCAAGCTGCAGTAACTCATGAAACAAAGTGAGAGCTATTTTAAAAATTAAAAAGCTCTTCCTTGAAAAGACAAAATTGACAGACTTCTAGCCAAGACTGGTTAAAAAAAGGGGGGGCGGGCAGAAATATGAGGAATTCCAAGAGTTGCATCTGCAAATATGGTCAGAATTAAAGAGACTGTCTGCACACAAGTGCATACCGGTAACTGATCATTTCTAAGAATATAATTTACCAAAACTAACCTGAGAAGAAATGGAAATTTAAAACATTAAGCCAGAAGTTTTACATTTGCAGAGACATGCATGGGTTGAAGGGAGCGAAAGGAGATGGTGACGGCGGGAAGGGAGGGCTGGGCAAAGGCGGTTATTTAACAAGTGGACAATGCTAGAGCACCTGCACTCTCCTGGGCAGGACCCAGGACAGAAGAAAAGATCTGTGACATGGAAGAGGAAAAGAATAGCCGGCGGCATGGTCAGTGTTGAGCATCGACCCATGCACCAAGAGGTCATTGATTCGATTCCCGGTCGGGGCACATGCCTGGGTTGCGGGCTTGATTCCCCGGAAGGGCTATGCAGGAGGCAGCCGATCAATGATTCTCTCTCATCATTGATGTTTCTCTCGTTCCCTTTCCCTTCCCTCTCTGAAATCAATAAACATATGTTTAATTTAAAATAAAAACAATAAAGAGGAAAAGAATAACCAAGCATAAAGCACTGGGGGGATGCAAAGGGATAGGTACCTGGAAGCCCCAGGGAAAAGGCCTCCCCAGCCATGAGGGTAAGAGGTGAGAAGGGCCTTGGCCCTGAAGTGGGGAGCTCAACAGCTGAGCTGAGCAGGGCAAAGATGGGTTGGGGAGTTGGGAAGAGAGAAGGAAGGTTCCCACCTCTTGGGGTGTGGTGACGTAGCCAGAGCAAAGTCCAAATCCACAAGCAACCCCACGTCCATCAACAGTGAATGAGAAAACAAATGGTGTGCAGCAGTACACACAGCCATGCCGAGTTACAGGGACTGCGACCTCGGGAAAAGAAAGACGGTGGGGACGGGATCAGGGCGATGGTTGCAAGGGCTGGGGGGCGAGGGGAGGTGCTGCCGATGACAGTGAACAAAGGAGCTTGGGTGGAGGTGGTGGTTACACAACTGCATAGGTTTGTCAAACTCACTGAACTACATTCACTTTAAAAGGGTGAATTTTATCACATGTAAATTATATATATATATTTAAAGGCCAGCAATTTTAACCAGCTTGAGCAAAGAGGCCAACTTTATGAAAACAACAGAAGGTCTAGGCCTACAAACACAGGCCAACGAGACACCTGGGTGATCCTGGGGTCACTTTTTTGATGAGGAGAAAAGCCTCATTAGATAATCCATTATCTGGGGCAAACTGGGAGTGTGGAAGCGAGACTCCCCGAATGGCAAGAGAAATCGGAGATGCTTCCACTTGCGTCCCAAACCTGAAGAGAAGCAGCAACCCTTCCCCAAAGGCACCGCAGGTGGGACAGGACTGGACACAGGAAGGAAGGGCAGCGAGCTGGAGACAGAACGCTCAGCTGCGAAAAAGCTGGCACGCCGCCGACAGCGCTCAGGAACAAGCCAGCGCCAATGGCACTAACATGCCTTCTGCAGCAACAGGGGAGACCAAACACCTGAGGTGCACACAGAAAGGAAAGAAGAAAATGATAAAAGCAGAAAGATCTGAGGGTGGAAACTCAACACTGCCTACCCACCTTCTTAATCTCCAATGAGGGATCCCACCGTCTACTCCTTTCTTTGTTCACTCAGTTATGTATTCATTAACTGGAATACTCTGGGTACCTAAAATATGCCAGGCTCGGCACAGTTCTTGGTAAGGAAACACGACACACACACAACTGCCCTCATGGAGTATGCTCCAGTGAAGGAATACAAAGTGAATACGGCCCTAGCCGGTTTGGCTGAGTGGATAGAGTGTCGGCCTGCGGGCCAAAGGGTCCCGGGTTCAATTCCGGTCAAGGGCATGTACCTCAGTTGCAGGCGCCTCCTCAGCCCGGGCCCTGGTTGGGGCGCCTGCAGGAGGCAACCAATTGATGTGTTATTCTCACATCAGGTTTCTCTCTGTCTTTCCCTCTCTCTCCCACTCTCCCTAAAAATCAATGGGAAAATATTCTCAGGCGAAGATTAACAACAAAAAACAAAGTGAATACGCGGTATCAGAAAGAGGCGCCAGAGGGCAGAGCAGGAGAAGGGGCATGTGGGAGGCCCAAACCCATTTCTTTTTAGGTTTAGTTATGGAAGCACTACTCCAGAAAATGCCACATGATTTGGGGTGCTGCCTTCAAGGAAACCCCAAAACAGAAGTCACTGGCTCAGTGGCAGGCACAAGGAGACAGACAAGACCAGAGAGGCTAAGACAACGTACACTACGCAGCAGCCACTCACTCACCAGGGACCAACCCCAGAGCAGTCTTGGGTCAGACGACAGGTTACAAGGACAACTGCTCCCAAGCAGAGATCAACGGAGCGGAGAAGCCCTCGATGGTGGGGCCTCAAATGGCTGCAAAAGCCAACTCCTTCCAGAACCCAAAGAGTAGATTTGAAAGCCCTTTCAGAGGCAAGGCCCCCTAAGCCACAGTCTGCGCCAACAACCAGATTAAGGGGGTGGCATTCCCACGCAAGCCTGGGCCTCAAGAAAGCCCCCATTTAGCTGAGACATGAAATCCAGGTAAAGGAGGAAACCAGGACTTGAGAATTGCACGGGAAAGAATTTCGGGCGAGTTACCAGGACATGAAATTGTCTAAATTAAAATTAAACACATGAAAAGCTTTCCAGCTTTTCAGCAAACTGCTTTGCCAAAGAAATCCTGAGACCAGACTAAAAAGCTGATCTTTGAGCCCCGCAAACTTGCTCACCAAGTTGTGTGACAAGGGGGGCAGGTTCCCTACCACTCCTGCAGGTGTGACAGGGAAGACCCGGAGGAAAGCCCAGCAGGTGGAGAGCAGAGCAGGGACCAGAGGATGGTACAGGAAGGAGTTGTTCCCAGAAAACAGACCCGTATCAACGATCTCACTGCCCAATAAGCCCCGACCCGCTGGCTAAGGAAGTCAGGGAGCGCGGGCGCTCTGCAGGGCACTCACCGCGGGCTGGTCCAGACCTCCGTGCCTCTCCTCCTTCTCCACGGTCCGCCTGCAGTCAGGGCACACCCACAGCGGCAGGTGCAGCACGCTGTTGCCCTTGGGAGCCACCGAAAGCGCCAATTTGCTCGCAGTCTTAATCCCACTCTCTAGGAAGGAAGAGTCTTTGCGCTCGCTTCTGCACAGAAGGCAGTAGTCCCCGGCGGGGTAGGGTGGAGTTCTGTGATTCATGCCAAAGTTAAAAGGAGTCTGGAAGAGAAGAATGTTTTCTATTTTCAATACATAATCCACAAAACAAAGATCATTAAAAAATATATGTAGCTCTAAAATTACAATGTGTGTGTGCTTATGGAAAGAAACAGCAAATAGAATTTGTTGAAGAAAACTGTACCTAGAGTTCTAGGGCCTCATCAGACTTCCAATAAACAGTGATGCCACAGGAGCATCTTGGGAGGAGTTAGACACTCCCTCTGGCCCTGCACCCCGACTCTGTATTACCTCCCACGAGGCCGTGGGTCCCAGTGTTCCGAGTCACCACTCCAGGTCTGCCTGTGCATTGCTCAGGCCCAGGGCGCAAGTCAGCAGGCTCCACCCACCTCCGAGGCGGCTCCTGGCGATCGCTCCCCACCCCTTGCAAAACCCAGCCTCCCTTCCAGCTTGACAGCTACCCAACCTCGATGTCCACTTTTTCAAACAGGTCTTCAACCATAGGGTGAGGGTGGGGAGGAAGCCTCCGGGGCAGGAGGAAGAAGCAAGGTTATCACCCTATTCTCTCCAAAAGATTACAGGAAAAGTAAAATTGCCTTTAAAACACAAACAGGCTCCCAAGTTAAAAACAGGCCTAATGTAAAGGCGGCGGGGGCAGGTGGAGGTGGGCAAGGGGGGAGATAAGGGACATCTGTAATAGTGTCAATAAAATACGTAAACAAAAAACAGGCCTAATGTCACAAGGTCAGCAAGCAGGCACCAAGATTTTAACTCCAATCAACGTGAGCCCAAGATGAATCATCTGCACCTTAGAGGAAACATCTGTAAACCCTGAAGAGGTTCGAGAGAGCACACCTGGGCAACAGGTGAGCAGGGAAGCCAGATATGGCCTTCCAGAGGCAGGCAACCTCTGCCACAGCACATGCAGGATGGAGGCGACGGACACCTGCCCCCCTCCCCACTGCAGGCCCCTGGCCCTCTGGAATGCCCCTGCCACAGGATGAATCAGGAGGGAGTCGGCCCAGGGCTCGGCAGCTGGAACTTTGGGCTATTTCACATCCCCAGTTTCCCCACAGGCCCCCTCCAATGCCCACCCAGCCCACCAGGCCTCCGTCGGCCCCCAGCTCCTCCCTGTCCTCCAGCACTGAGGCTCACACACGCCCTTGTTAACTAGACCACAGGTGCACCCAGCTCCACTCCAAAGCTCAGAGAAGCCTGACGGGATCAGGTGCTTAAACGGGGGCTGAGAGATTAAATGAACAAACGACAGCAGCACTTGGACCAAAGAGCAACTTGCACGGGGATTCTTACCTTTTATAAACCAGTGGTCAAACTGCTTACGCCTGTCACATCCACAGGGTTGCAAGGACTGACCCAAACCCAGCTAAACAGCCATGTGAATGTCTGGGGTGTGAGGGGAGAGAACTGAGCACTATCTCTCAGTGGTATTCTAGAAGGCTCCAGACTGCTCCTCAAACCATGGAACATCATGGGAGTCACTGTTGTTCTCTGTCCCAACAGATCTGAGAAGTCTAAATTATGACAACTTCCCACACCATTCTGACTTAACCCTACGTAACCCAAAAGCCATTTCTTGTCCCTAGTCCTGGAGAACAGCCCACCACCAACAGAACTGCCACAGCCTTCATACCTTGCTAGGCCATCTTTTACCCACAAGGAGATGCTGGGTTCCAAGGTTACAAAGGCCCCCAAGCCAGAAATCAAAAGAGCCAGCACTGACTTGAGAGCATCCAGTTCAGCAACCATGCATCTGTCTGTCCACCCAGAGTTTCCTGGGAGCCCACCATGTGCCAAGGCACTGGTCCAGGCACTGGGAACAAGTGGTGAATAAAACAAAGATCCCGGTCCTGAGAGTTAATGTTCTTGTCAAAGACAAATAAAGAAGACAGGTAAGTAAAGACTCATTAGGAGAATCACGATGACAGTGTAGGTAAATGCCGATACTCGCCGCCTCCCATAATCACATCAAAATTACCACTAAAATACAGAACAATCCTCATTCAGAACCGCCTGAAAGCTGGCTGAATGGAAGTCCTACAACTAGAGAAAGAAAGAAGAAAGCACATTGAGACTGGTAGGAGGGATGGAGGTGAGGGACGGGATGGAGGTGAGGGACGGGCTGGTCCAACACCCACGTGTGGCGCTTCTTTAATCAGGAAGGAGATCTCTGTTGCAGAGGCTTCCTATGAGGAGCAAGGGGTGCTAGCCCCACACCAGACTCCCAGTCCAGGGTTCCAGAGCTAGGAAGAGAAGTCCCCATAACTTCAGGCTGTAAAAACCAGTGAGGATTGTGACTGAGTGGCACAGAGGCTGCTGGAGACCCAGGCAATTCCTCTAAAGGGACCAGCACATAAACTTATTTGGACTCGCTTCCACAGGGGCAGTGGCTTTAGGGGATCCAGGGACCTATGGGGAGGAAATGGATGGTGTGGCATCAGGGCAGGAACTCAGGGGTGGCTTTCTCCCAGTCAAGGAGGCTCGCAGAGGTCACTGTTCCTATGCTGACACACACACATACACACACACACACACACACACACACACACCCGTCACAGAGCTGACTGACAGCCATATCTGAGTTTCCATCAGCCTGGCTCACACTGTTCGCTCAGCCTGGTGATTCCCTGAGGCCACACCCCATCCAATTTTCAGCCCCACCCAAGCTGTTTGCAGCAGTTCTGACATATGAAAGGCCTATTCTGGCTCAGGCTTCAGACATTCCTAAAATCTCTCAAACAAGCAGCAGCTGGCGTCAGCATACCCCAAAACTATCAATGAGAGGCCTAAGACCCGGTGCTAGCACTAGCCTACCTTGCTTCACAGCTTGCCCTCACCTGGCATTTCCAAGCCCAATACAAGTAACAGCCATCTGCAGATAGCTCTGTAGCTCCTGCAGGGTGGTCCCAGGCAGTGGCTGACTTTGTACCACCCGGGAGGCACCAGACCCAGTACACCTGGCTGACAGTTTCAGGCCATAGCAGATTACAGCTCTACACATCCACAAGCGACACACTCAAGGGGCAGACTCAGCACCATAGCTCCACTGAAGCAAGTCCTGCTCCATAGGGTGTCTCCTGCACAGCAGCTCTCCCACTGTAGTTGCAGCCTGATCTACATAGCCAATTGGCCTGGAGGTCAACTGCTCCCAATGATGCCAATAGCAATCAAGGCTTAACTACAACAAAACTGCACACAGCCCACACAGGGGTGCACCGAAAGTGTCCAGCTCAGGTGACTGGGGTAGCTGAGTCATTGGGCCCTATAGGACACCTACTACAAAAGGCCACTCTACCAATTCCAGGAGACATGGCAGCTCTATCTAATACATAGAAACAAATACAGGAAAGCAGCTAAAATGAGGCGACAAAGAAATGTCACAAATATAGAACAGAAGAAATCTCCAGAAAAAGACCTAAATTAAATGGAAGCAAGCAGACTACTGGATACAGAGTTCAAAACAATGGTTAAAAGGTTGCTCATGGATCTTTATGAGAATTTCTAAGACATGAAAAAAGTCCAGTCAGAAATGAAGAATACACTAACTGAAATGAATAATTTACAGGGAATCAACAGCAGAGTAGAAGATGCCAAGAATCAAATCAACAATTTGGAATATGAGGATGCAAAAAACACCCAATCAGAAGATCAAAGAGAGTAAAAAAATATGAAGATAGTATAAGGAGCCCCTGGGAAAACTTCAAACATACCAACATTCGCATTATGGGGGTGCCAGAAGGAGAAGAGAGAGCATGATAGCGACAACCTATTTGAAGAAATAGTGACAGAAAACTTCCCTTACCTGGTGAAAGAAATAGACTTACAAGTCCATGAAGCACAGAGAGTCTTACACAAGAGGAACCCAAAGAGGACCACACCAAGACACATCATAATTAAAATGCCAAGGGCAAAAGACAAAGAGAGAATCTTAAAAACAGCAAGAGAAAAGCAGTCAGTTACCTACAATGGAATACCCATACGACTGTCAGCTGATTTCTCAACAGAAACTTTGCAGGCCAGAAGGGAGTGGCAAGAAATATTCAAAGTGATAAATAGCATGGACCTACAACCAAGATTACTTTACCCAGCAAAGCTATTATTTAGAACTGAAGGTCAGATAAAGAGCTTCACAGATAAGAAAAAGCTAAAGGAGTTCATCACCACCAAGCCAGTATTACATGAAATGCTGAAGGGTATTCTTTAAGAAGAGGAAGAGGAAGAGGAGTGGGAAGCAGGGGGAAGGGGAGGGGGGGGTAAAAAACATGACCAATAAAATGGCAATAAATACATATCTATCAACAATTGTATCAAAAAATCAAAATAAATCTAATGAAAAAAAATAAACTGATGAATAAAACAGAACCAGAGGCATGGAAACATGGACAGACTGATGAATCTTGGGGGGAGGTAGGGTATGCAGGAAGAGATTAACCAAAAATCTTATACACATATATGCATACCCATGGACACAGACAATAGGGTGGTGAAGGCCTGGGGTGGGGAGGGAACCGGGTGGAGTGGAGAAATGGGAGGGGGGGAGTGGGGAGACATCTGTAATACTATCAAGAATAAAGATTTTTTAAAAATACAGAACACCAGATAGTGGTGACTGAGGAGAAAACAGAGCAGAAAAGAACGCCTGGAGCTCGTGATGGTACCCTTTAGCGTGGCCAGTGAGGGCCTCCTCCAGGAGACACCTGGACACACCTGAAGTGTGAGCTAGTGGAAACCACACACATACCTGCAGGAGGAGCATTCCAGAGAGCAAGCACAAAGGCCCTGGGGCAGGAGGGGGGAGGGAGCAGTGAGCCAGGCACGGTCTGGTCTCCTGTTCTAACAAGGGGATAGGCTATGTGCACAGAAGAGATAAAATATGACAAAGGAGTGGAGCAGGGAAGTGGGAGCAGCCACCTAGGAGTGAGGTGGCCGTGAGGTCGCTGTGACGGGAGAGCTAACAAGACCGCTAAGGAACCAGATGTCAGGGACGAGGAGGAGGAGAGGCAAGGACAGTTGCACAGCGTGTGGACTAAGCATGTGGAGTGGCTTCCACAGAGGCCTGAAATCCACTAGATGCCAGGCGTCCTGAAGGCTCTGACAACAGGATGCAAAGATGAATAGGAGGGACAGCAGACACACACACAGACATGACCACTGCACCTCCAGGAAGAAAAGAAAGTTGCCAAGGGTGCAGAGTGGGACCATAGCAGGACATGGTTCTAACAAGAGCAAAGTGAAGTTTTGAAAAACATAAAGCCGCCATGTGAAGATCTGGGAGAGCACTGGGAGCCGAGGAGCAGCAAGCGCGAACGTGGGCAGGTCAAGGGGCAGGATGAAGGCCAAGGCTGGGGAGGTTTCTCAGAAGGAGATGGCATGGCCCAATTTTCATCTTAAAAAGAAACTTTGCTGCATGAAAAAAAATGAGCCCTGGGGAGGAAACGATGCACGTAAGGCTGCTCCAGGCAGTCCCCGGCGCAGGTGGGAGGCATGAAGGAGCAGAGCAGTCAGACGGGCGGGTGTGGAAGGTTGAGCCACAGGACTTGCCAATGGACCTGAGGATGCGATGAGGGCAGGCCCAGCCGCCTCGGCACTAGATGCCGACAACAGAGATGCGGGGCAGGGCAGGGGGACAGGCCGGGACAGTGGAAGGACCACGGGTTTGCTCTGGGCCTGCACGTATGAAATGGGTGTTAGACATCCAAACAGCAGGGGGTTGTTTCTGAATGAACACTCAGGGCAAGGATGCAACTGGACATTTAATGTGGGATCCCCAGCATGTGTGGTCAGGAAAGCCACGGAGCTAGCTGCAATCATCCATGGAGAGATCATAGACAATGTCCTGAACCAAAGTCAAAACTGCTGGACGCTTGACCAACATGCTCAAATACGAAGCCAGTTCTCCCAGGAGGTGAAACTCTCCTCTCCACTCCTTTTTCAGCAAAGCAAGTAATGAACAGGTTACTACAAAACACACATGCACACACAACAGCTGACTGCAATGCCAGTTACCCAAACACCAATGCCCCACCAGGTGGTACTCTCCTAACTGTGATTAAATGTGAAGCACAAATGTAAATTCCAATGATCTTTTTAAAAACATTTTACAGCTGTACTAAAGTAGAACTGAGGCACAATAAGCTGAAAATATCTGCAGCATGCACTTTGAATAATTTTGACATGTATACACCTGTGAAAACATCACGATAATCCTATATACTAAAAATGTAGTATGCAAATTGTCCCCTCAACCAGAGTTCTTCAGGGAGTTCGACCAGGAGGCGGGCCGGCCGGGGGAAGGGAGGGAGTACCCGGCTGGAGGCCAGCAGCTGCTAGGGACCTTACCAGTGCACAAATTTCGTGCACTGGGTCTCTAGTCAAGATAATGAACACTACCATTACCCACTCCAAGTTACTTGTGCCTCTTTGTACCCCACTTCTACTCCCTTCTCCTTCAATCCCAGTTACAGGTGACCACTGGACTGAATTGTCTCTAAAGCAGTGGTTCTCAACCTTCCTAATGCCACGACCCTTTAATACAGTTCCTCATGTTGTGGTGACGCCTAATTTCATTGTTACAAATTGAACATAATTAAAGCATAGTGATTAATCACAAACAGTATGTAATTATGTATGTGTTTTCCAATGGTCTTAGGCGACCCTGTGAAAGGATCATTTGACCCCCAGAGGGGTCTCGACCCACAGGTTGAGAACCGCTGCTCTAAAGACTAATTTGCAACTATATAAATGGTACCATACAACATGTCCTCTTTGGTCTGGCTTGTTTTGCAGAGTATCGGTATCTGGAGGTGATCCCATGTGTGCATGTAGCAGAAACGTTATCCTTTTCGTTACTGAGTAACACTGCACTGTGTGGGTGAGCCACAACTTTTTTATGCATTCTCCCATTTGGAGATATTCTGGTTGTTTCCAATTTGGGGCTAATACAAAGAATAGCTGCTGCCTTGACCGAGTGGCTCAGTTGATTGGAGTCGCCCCATACACCAAAAAGGTCATGGGTTCAATTCCTGGTTACGGCTCGTAGCTAGGCTGTGGGTTTGATCCCCAGTTGGGGCGTGTGCAAGGAGGCAACCAACCCATGTTTCTCTCTCTCTTCCTCTCTAACATCAGTAAAAACCTATCCTCAGGAGATTTTAAAAAAGAAGAACACTCATGTTCAACTCTTGGTGTGTGTTAGGTGCACGTCTTTTTTTTTATCCTCACCCAAGGACATGTTCATTGACTTTAGAGAGAGGAAGGGAGAGAGAAACATCAATTTGTTGTCCCACTCATTCATGCATTCATTGGTTGGTTCTTGTTATGTGCCCTGACCAGGGACTGAACCCACAACCTTGGTATATCAGGACAATGCTACAACCAACTGAGCAATCCGTCAGGACATGCATGTGTAACTTTTAAGAAATTTCCAAAGCTCTCCCAAAGATCACTTTTGGAGAGTTCTGGTGAACTACATCCTCATCCATGTGGCAAGCTGTTTAAACTGTAGCCATTGTAATGACTGTGTGGCAACTGTCTCACTGTGGCTTTCCCTAGTAATTATGTTAAATATCCTTTCACAGGCTTATACAATATCTAGTCCAATCTTTGGCCCGGCTCAGGCTTATCAATTTTATTCATCTTAAAAGAATTAATTAGCTTTTGGTATCATGGATTTTCCATATTTAAAATTGTTTCTCATTAATATTTGGTTTTATGTTATTATTTCCTTTCTTTGGAGGTGTATAAATGGCTCTTTGATCGACTTTCATTAATCCTTGCCTGAGGATATTTTTCCATTGATTTTTAGAGAGAGTGGAAGAGAGAGGGAAAGACAGAGAAGAGAGAAATATCGATGTGAGAGAAACACATCGATTGGTTGCCTCCTGCATGAGCCCCGACCAGAGTCCTGGTCGGGGAGGAGCCTGCAACCAAGGTACGTGCCCTTGACCAGAATTGAACTCCGGACCCTTCGGTCCACAGGTTGATGCTCTCTCCACTGAGCCAAACCGGCCAGGGCTGATATACTTTCTTAAGGTGGAGCCCTTTCCCTTGCACAGAGGTGGTGAGTGCTATAAATTTCCTTGTAAGTATTGCTTTGACTACATTTTACAAATTTTGATATGTTGTGTTTTCATTCTCATTCAGTTAAAAAATTTTTCTTATTTCCCTCTTGAATTCTTCTTTGACTCATGGGTTCTTTAAAGTATGGTTTCCTAGTATTTGTCCTTCCTAAGTATCTTTCTGTTACTGATTTCTAATATAACTCCATTGTAGTCAAAAAAGATACTCTGGGCCCTGGCTGGGTAGCTCAGTTGGTTAGAGCATCGTCTGGATATGACAAGGTTGTGGGTTCAGTGCCCAGTCAGGGCACATACAAAAAGCAACCAATGAATGCATAAGTGGGACAACAGATCAATGTCTTTCTTTCTCTCAAATCAACAAAATTTGTTTAAATGTAGGGAAAAAAAGAAAGTAAAGATACTTTGTATAATTTTAATTCTCCCAAATTCATAGAGACATTTTTAAGGTCCAAAATATGATCCATTTTGGTAAATGTTTAAAAAATGTGCTTATGGCCTTAGCTGGCTTGGCTCAGTGGATAGAGCATCAGCCTGCGGATTGAAGGGTCCCAGGTTCGATTCCGGTCAAGGGCACATGCCTGGATTGTGGGCTTGATCCCCAGTGGGGAGCATGCAGGAGGCAGCCAATCAATGATTCTCATTATTGATGTTTCTATCTCTCTTTTCCTCTCCCTTCCTCTCTGAAATCAATGAAGATATATTTTTAAAAATAAAAAATTACCTTTTAAAAAATAACAAAAAAACCCCTGTGCTTATGTATGCTGCAGGCTGGGAGGCGACTGCCCCGTTTCACTTACAGCACGGCAACATGGGCCCTGCTGACCCTCTCCATGCCCAGCTTCCTTACCTAAAAATCCCTGCCTCACGGGCCCGCTCCCAGGAGCACGTGCTATGCCTGTCAGAGCTCAGGGGCCCTCCGTGGCACACGGTTAGCTCACTTTCCAATTACTGAAGAGTAGCCCGTTTCACACAGGGCCCCAGACGTCTGCTCCTTGAGGGAGAAGTCCCCTCTGCCCTACTGAAATGAACGTCATCTGACCAAATGTATGCTCTGGCTCTTGGGGAAACGGCCCAGGAGTGGACTGTTTCAACAGAATGAAAGAGTATTAATATAAAAATATGTGCATGTTACTACAGAAGCCCTGAGAGAGGAGGTGACCCGGCTACAAAGCTAAGAGCTGAGTGCCGGGCTTTGTGCTAAGTGCTCTAACAATGACTCTGAAGGTAGGTACTATGACCTCACGTGTAAGTGCGAGCTAAGGAACAGAACCAGGAAGTAAGCTCACCCAACAGCACAGAGTCAAGGTTCAAACCCAGGCCCCTGAATCCAGACCAGTGTTCCAACACGATGGTGACCTGCCTCTCCGCCAGCAAACTCGCGTGGGGGGCCAGCGACACCTCCTCCTCTCGTTCCCCCTGGAAAACGCTGCTCAGCTTTCAAAAGCGTTCACGCCTCCCCTCCCCTCTCAGACCTGCTCCCTCTCGTCCGCCGTCCTCCTGCTCCCACAGCATCTCAGAGCTTCCCACCAGGGAGACGTGTCTCTCTCCTGATGAACTGACTAAACTCCTTGAGACCACAGACATGGTCCCAATTACATGCCTTCTACTCACCCTCCCATAGCACTGCTCAGAGCAGGCCATGTCCCCTGAATGAACAAGCAGAGACTCTCGGCCTTCGTGGGCTTATCATCCATCGCTCCCAGTGGTTCTCCTAGTGACGGCCTCCGATAGGAAAGGCTGCCTGCCTGCCACAGGAGCCACCTGAGCTGCCTGCCCACCAGGGCACCGTGTGCAAGACGACCCTGAGGTCCCACATGTACTGCACAGTTCCGTGGCTGCACTGCCACTCCTTCAGAAGTGACCTGTGGCCTCTTGGGGAACTCCTACGACCAATAACTGAGGAAGAAAACGCTGAGTCTGTTTACAGATGGTGCGAAAGGACGTGTGGCACCAGTCAGCAGCAGGTGCTGCAGCCGACACTGCACTCAGATGGGCCCGCGGCCGCGTGGGGAGGGGAAATCCAACCTGGGAGTGGAAGTCTGGAAACTACCCTTGGCTGTACTCTTTGTCAGGAAGAAGAAATGGCCGCACATGCAGAGCTACACCCAGGCACTGAGAGCAGCCAGTGTTTGGCTGGGTGGCCGGGAATTTGGAAAGAAGATTCAGGGGTAATTAGTGGCAGAGAGATTAGAGAAGGAATCTGAGGTGGCACCAAGTGCACGGATACCTGTGTCCCACGTGAACGCTCAACAGTGACCTCTGCTGCAGAAGCTGCCAACGACCGGTGGACAAGAGGACCTGCATGCGTATGTCTCTCAGCCTCTTTCACACCACTTACTCCATGGGCTGCCACCTGAGCTGCCATGGCTGCCATCAACTTCCACCAAGAACACTCTGGACTGTCCACTGCTAGGCACCTGCAGGGCACAGCTGCTCGGTGGCGTGGCATTCTGTGCTTTCTCCAGCTCTGAACTCAGGAAGCAGCAACATCAGCAGGAGCCCCAAGGAGCCTCGGTCACAGCTTCCTGCACCCTCTCCAGCCCCACCCTGCCCCACTCCAGGGTAACACACTCACGCAGATGGTAACTACGGCGCCTGACACAGTCACACACTCACGTAAACGGGTGTGACGGTGCCTGACAGAGAGGAAGCGCTCTATAATTGCCAACTAATGCTCACACGTATGAATAATTGGTTTTGGCAGAGCCATTCAGCAATTATTGCTTACACTGTAAATGAATGCCAAAAGAACCGTATAAACCAATTTCTGGTCTCTTCCCTGTTTCAGTCCTGGGTTGCTGCTGCTTCTGTCACTGCTGTCCAACTCTCCTACAACACACACGTCTCTGGAGAGCGGAAACCACTCCTCGTTACCTCCCTTACAACCTGACCATGCCAAGCCACACACGACAGGATTTATGGTGTTCTTTCAATGTTACAATCACACTTCCTGGTATGTACTCAATCATCAAAAAAACCTCAATAATTTGCGCAATGAGGAAATTTGCATTCTTTAAGCTATTTCTTCTAGAAGTACAAGCTCCTGACACCAGACACCCTTGGTGGTTCTGTTCACACCTTCAGTCCTACCCCCACAGACCAGATTCTACTAGTTTCTTGGGCATCATCCTGAATTCTCTCACTGAGGGAATGGTCCCTGAGCACACTCACTGCAAAGCTTGCTCCGAGTCTGCTTGCTCCTGTTCTCTGTTCCCATGAAGATGTGCTGCTCTTGCTCACTCCCGTCCCCTCGATGGCTAGGTCAGAGCTCTCTCTAACCCAGGGCCAGGCCAAGGAGCAATGCATATACACTGAGGGGCCAGATTATTATGACCACCTGACGTTTGTAGGCAAATTAGCTATGATTTCGTGCTGAAGTTGCTAGAGGACCAGACCATTATAAATAGCGAAGCAGGTTGTTTACCATGACAGTAGAAGTCATTTTTTTCTGAAGATATGGGTAAACAACGCGATTTAACAGCCTTTGAATGTGGGATATATTTGAACGTGAGTGGCCAGATTATTATGACCACCCCATCAGTACTTCGTTGGGCCACCTTCTGCCTTCAATACTGCGGCGATTCTTCTTGGCATTGACTCCACGAGAGGTCGAAAGGTGATGCGAGGAATCTGACACCATGCCTGATGAATAGCACTGTCCAGTTCTGTGAGATCTGATGGTTGTGGCACCAGCTGCCTGGTGGTTCTTTTAACTTCGTCCCACAAATGCTCAATTGGATTGAGATCTGGTGATGGTGGGGGCCACCTAAGCAAGGTAAAGTCTCCCTCATGTTCTTGAAACCACTCCTGCACAATACGAGCACCGTGGCATGGCGCATTGTCTTGTTGGAAGAAGCCATCTCCATTGGGATACGCCATCAACATGATAGGATGAACTTTATCAGCAACGATACTTAGGTATGTTGTGCTATTCAGACGTTTATAATGATCTGGCCCTCTAGCAACTTCAGCGCAAAATTATAGCTAATTTGCCTACAAACGTCAGGTGGTCATAATAATCTGGCCACTCAGTGTATTGAAGGGGTGGGGAGTAGGATTAAGGCCGATTATCTACCCAAGTAACTCTTTGGTAACCAGAATTAACTGATGAATTAATGTTGCTTCTGATTTTGATGTTGTATAATCAACACAAAATCATTATGTAATAAAAAATGCTGTGTATGTAATATTAACTTAAAATTCCTCTGCTCTAAATTTACTTAAGGCCGTTTAGATGTAAACATTAATACTACAAGAGAGGTTACCACCTGGCTGATGTGGCTCAGTGGTTGAGCGTTGACCCTTGAACCAGGAGATCATGGTTTGATTCCCACTCAGGGTACATGCCTGGATTGCGGGCTCCACCCCCGGTTGGGTGGGGGGGGCGAGCAGGAGGCAGCTGATCAAGGACACTCTCATCACTGATGTTTCTACCACTTTGTCCCTCCTCCTTCCTCTCCCTGAAATCAATAAAAAATTTAAGAGGCCCTGTTCTTGGCCTTTTCTTACACTGTGCTCTCCACCAACAGCATCCACCACCATCAATAACACACAGCTCCCAGAAGTTGGTTTGGGGCTCAGCTGTCTGGCACAACTGCCTAACCCACATCTCCCCAAAATGCCTCAAAGCGCTCGCCATGTCCAAAACCAAACGGATACACTGCGGCCTCCCATGGCATGGTCCGTGCAGACTGTGCCCCACCTGCCCCCGGGGCGGGGGGGAGGGGGAGAGAAGGTCCCGCCCCTTTCTCCACATCCCATGAGCAGGAACCGAGGTGGCAAACCGCAGACCCGTCAGATGCTGCCCCACACCTGACACCAGGCCTCCAACTAGTCCTCCTGCTTCAGCCTCTGCCCCTTCCACCCACAAAGCAGCTGGAGTAATTCTTTCAGAACCTAAGCCATAGCCCATCACTCTTCTGCTCCAAATCCTCCCATGTTCTCATCTTAACACTATAAAAACCAGCATTGTCAGAGTGACAGACAGGCCCTCCACATCCGTCCAGGGCAGAGCTGAGGAGCAGGCACTCAGCAGGCACTCGTGGCGAGGGAAGATGTGACACATGCCGGGCATCAGGCAGCGCCACATGGAGGGCGTGAGGGAGAAAGAAGGGCGCACGCCCCACACCCTTTAGCAATGAACAAGTGCACGCAAGGGCTTCAAACAGAGTCCCACATCTCCAACTACCCAAGCCTATTCGAGGGGCACACTCAGAAAACAGAGAAGAGGGAAAGGAAACGGACTAACCCAGCCGTGGGCAAACTACGGCCGGAGGGCTGGATCCAGCCCGTTTGAAATGAATAAAACTAAAAAAAAAAAAAAAGACCGTACCCTTTTATGTAATGATGTTTACTTTGAATTTATATTAGTTCACACAAACACTCCATCCATGCTTTTGTTCCGGCCCTCCGGTCCAGGTTAAGAACCCATTGTGGCCCTCGAGTCAAAAAGTTTGCCCACCCCTGGGCTAACCTGACGCTGAGCGCGCTGTGAACTGAGAGTACTTGGTCCTAAACAAGTGTGACCCCCAAAGACAGGAGCTGTCCCCTAAAGCCAGCCCTGGTCCTGTCCCCTTCACAGAGGAAACCGTTTCTGAAGTCAGACTCCTAAGAATCAAATTCAACCCCATGGAGCTCAGATGTGCCCTTCTCTCCGCCACCATCACTGCCACCTCCCCTGGACATGAGGAGGAGCTTCCCAGCCCCCCTCCCTCACCCTCCCTCCCTCCCTCTGCCCGCTGTTACTCTGCAAACCCCCCTCCTCGCCACGACCAGAGGGGTCTGCCCTGCTCTTCACAGCCCTCCTCTGTCAACAAGTGCTGAGGTCCCAGCTGGGAGCACCCCTTCCTCCAGGCCCCAGGTCCGCACACCAGGCTGGGCCTGCCACATGCTCCCCGCCTCCCTGGCCCACTGACAGCTCCAACCACAGGCAGTCGCCAGGCCCAGGCTGCAACCTTTAATCTCACCTAATCTCTCATTGTACCAATCAGACCACAAGAGGTTCTCTCCAGGCCACACACTGAATTCCTGGCAAGGCTGGGAAGACGCCCGCCAAGTCCCCGTCCTTCGGTCGGTGCTGCGAGGCTCCGCCCGGACAACCTGGTTTCCACCAGGTGCCCTGTGGATCTCATTTAGGGGGAAGGGTATCAGAGAAAAAGCCTGAAATGTTACTTTGGGCCTAACCTTGAGCTGACACTCAGGCTGTACAATCTGTGGATATCCTGACTGAGATTCAGAGTGGCAAATAGAAAGTTCTGGTCTAGACTCACTCTTCCAAGACATCTGTAAGAAAGAAGGGGTTTCTCCCCGGAAGCCACTGACAACCTTACAGTGCGCAGGTGCGCTTTCCACACAGCAGTGCCCTGACCTGACCGGTGTGCGCCTCCAACCGTGCCCGGGGGAGGGGGGGGGGGGGGGGAGCTCTCGTCCCTCCCGCCTCAGAGGGACCACCAACCCCGGGGCAGGCAGGCAGCCCGTCACAGCATGGCCATCGCATGGCGAGGCCATAAAAACACCACTGGGCCCACTTCTGAGAAACGTGAACCAAAATGCAAAGCCAAGTCAGCCCGTCATCATCCACAGCTGCCAGGAGGAAGAGCTGGGGCTGGGCACGCAGAGCCGCCAAAGAGCAGGGCGGGCAGCCACCACGGCAGGAGAGGCAGGACAGCAAGTGGGGCCACCTGCGCGGGGCGCGTCTCAGCACTTACACTGGGCGGCCTTCTGTCTCGAAGTCAAAAGACCCCTGGCTCATCCAGAGAACAGACGGGAAGGGCGAGGGAGTGCCAAGGAAGGGGCAGCAAGGAGAAGCGGCCCTGACGTGGTTGGCACTTATCCTATACTAGAGGCCCAGTGCACAAAAAATTTGTGCACTGGGGGGGGGGGGGGGGGGGGGGGGCGGGGGGGCATCCCTCAGTCTGGCCTGTGCCCTCTCGGAGTCTGTGACCCCCTCAGGGGATGACTACCTGCTGGCTTAGGCCCGCTCCCCGGGGGATTGGGCCTAAGCTGTCAATCAGACATCCCTCTGGCAGCCCAGGAGCCCTCGGGGGATGTCCACTTGCCAGCGGTGAGCAGGCCTAACCTGCAGTCGGACATTCTTAGCGCTGCTGAGGAGGCGGGAGAGGCTCCCACCACCACTGCTGTATTGGCACCTGTCAGCCTGGCTTGTGGCTGAGCAGAGCTCCCCCTGTAGGAGCGCACTGACCACCGGGGGCAGCTCCTGCATTAAGCGTCTGCCCCCTGGTGGTCAGTGTGTGTCATAGTGACCAGTCATTCCCAGTCATTCTGCTGTTAGGGTCAATTTGCATATTACCCTTTTATTATATAGGATAGAGGCCTGGTGCATGGGTGAGGGCCGGCTGGTTTGCTCTGAAGGGTGTCCCGGATCAGGGTGGGGGTCCCACTGGGGTGCCTGGCCAGCCTGGGTGAGGGCTGATGGCTGTTTGCAGGCTGGTCAAGCCCCCCCAAGTGGGGACCCTCACCCCATGGAGGTTTGGCCAGCCTGGGTGAGGGGGGGGGGGGTCCCCACTGAGGTGCCTGGCCAGCCTGGGTGAGGGGGGGGGGTCCTCACTGAGGTGCCTGGCCAGTCTGGGTGAGGGGCTGAGGGCCGTTTTCAGGCTGGCCAAGCCCGCCCGGTGACAGAAGCTCCCAGCCTCTCCTTTTTTTTTTTTTATTGTGGGATTTATTTACCTTCTATAATTAAAACTTTGTAGCCTTGAGAGGAGCTCAGAGCCGGCCAGGGCAGGCGGGAGGGAAGCTTGGCTTCCTCCATCGCCAGGGGCAACCCATGCCTCCTGCTCACTCCAGCTCCGTGGCCACGGCCGGCTGAAAGCAGGTATCTGGGGTTTATCTATCTTCTATAATTGAAACTTTGTTGCTTTGAGTGGAGCTCAGAGCCAGGTGCGGCAGGCGGGAAGTTGGCTTCCTCCATCATTGGGGCAACCAAGCCTCCTGCTTGCTCCAGCTCCGTGGCTGCTGGCCGCCATCTTGGTTGGGTTAATTTGCATATAGTCGCTCTGATTGGCTGGTGGGCATGGCTTAAGGCATAGCGAAGGTACAGTCAATTTGCATGTTTGTCTTTTATTGGTGTAGATACTAAAAGAGAAACATGTAAACTGTCTGTCCCTCTGCTATGCTCACCAGCCAATCGGGAGTGAGTATGCAAACTAACCCGACAAAGATGGCAGATTGATTGGCATACAAAGGCGCCGGGTGGAGAGCAGAGCGGGAGAGCCGGCGGAGAGTGGAGTGGCTTGGGGAACTTGGTTCCCCAACCACCAGACAGAGAGCAGAGAGGGAGAGCTCGCAGCTTGGAGGACTTGGCAGAGTGGGAGGCCATGAGATGAAGACAGAGCAGGAAGGGAAGCACCAGGAATTCTGGGAATCATAGTTCTGGTGGCAGCCCCAGCACTAGAAGCAGAAGCCCAGAGCATGGGGAGCACCAGGAATGCTGGGAATCGTAGTTCTGGTGGCAAACGGATCTCCTAGACCAGTGGTCGGCAAACTCATTAGTCAACAGAGCCAAACATCAACAGTACAACGATTGAAATTTCTTTTGAGAGCCAAGTTTTTTAAACTTAAACTATATAGGTAGGTACATTGTTATTAACTTAATTAGGGTACTCCTAATGCTTAGGAAGAGCCACACTCAAGGGGACAAAGAGCCGCATGTGGCTTGAGAGCTGCAGTTTGCCGACCATGGTCCTAGACACTAGAGCAGTGATGGCGAACCTTTTGAGCTCAGCGTGTCAGCATTTTGAAAAACCCTAACTTAACTCTGGTGCCGTGTCACATGTAGAAATTTTTTTATCTTTGCAACCATAGTGTAAAAAAGACTTATATTTTTTATATTTATTTTATATATTTAAATGCCATTTAACAAAGAAAAATCAACCAAAAAAATGAGTTCACGTGTCACCTCTGACACGCGTGTCATGGGTTCACCATCACTGCACTAGAGCAAAGTGAGCCTGGAGCAAGTTACTGTTGCAGTGGGGGGTGGAGGGAAAGCAAAGGTGAGAGACATAAGCAAAATCAGAGTGTCTAGAAAAAATTAAAGGGAAGATATCCTAAAACTTCCAGGAAATCTCCACCAATAAAGCAAAGAAAAAAATGCCTCTATTATTCTGTGAGCAACAAACCAAGCTGAGTTGGGGTCTCAGACAATTTGCTTATATGATTGCAAAGACAGACAGAAACTCCTGGATTGTAGAGGGTGCAGGTCGGGCTGAGGGACCCCCACACTCTTCAGTGCACGAATGTCATGCACCGGGCCTCTAGTGTGAGAATAAAAAAGGCACCTTTTCTGTCAAAGAACAGTTTAGACGCCGCCATGTTGGCTTGCAGCTCCCTGGGGGCCGCCACCTTGAAACAGCAAAGGCCAGCCCCTCCCTTTCAATCAGCCAATTGCAAAAGATTGTGCGCCTGAGCTCCAATCAAGAGTGAGGAACAGGTCACATGCGCCAGGGATTATAAAGCCGAGCAGCCCGCCTGCTGGGTGAGCGCCCTTCCACGTAGACGTAAAGATGGTGGCCTTGCTGCCTGGCTCCCGAGTGTGCTTCCCGTTCCTCCAGGACCCTGAATTGGGGGCTCGCCTTACTTCTTACACTTAGAGCTCCCACTTCCACCTGGAAACACAGATGCACCCCACCTTCGGGAGCTGGACACCATCGCCCTCCTAGCAGATGGCACAAAAGCTCCCAGGCCAGGCGTGAGGGCTGAGCACTAGCCCGGCCACCTCGCCAAACCCTGCTCTCGGAAGGAGCGCCCCGCGTCCTGCGCCTGGGTAATGCGCACACAGCCTTACATCTAGATGTCAGCATGGGACTCAGCGATGAGGGAGAAAGTTTCAACTACTCCCCTCACGCAAGCAGGCTGGAGGACCCGTTCTGCTGTGGCACGTACCGAAGGAGTAACGGATGAGGTGACCAAGAGCATCTCTTCTTCCCCAGTTCATGGCACCGTCAGGAATAGTGCAAAGGGGATGGAGGGAAAATGGCATTTGGCTTATTTTGATGTCTGAGCATGTCATCAAAGCTTTTGAAGGAGGCTCACAGAGCTGCGCCTTCAGCTCAGAATTACTCGGAACTTGGAGATGGAAAACCCGTGGCGGTTCCCATGATGCCCTGCTCCCTCTCAAGTGGGAAAGCCAAGCACCGCACTCAGTCCTGCAGGGCCAAGAAGAATGAGGCGCCTTGCCCGAGGCAGCGCAGATTCACAGTCTTCAGCCTAGCAGACAGCGACCAGGATTCCACAGGCTCTGCTGCCTGACCACCCAGAACCTGATCCAAAAGAACTGCTGCTGGCTACCTAGTGCGGCCACAATTTCAGAAGATTGTCAACAGACAAAAGTGGAAGTCACGCTTTAAGTTTCTGTTACTTAAGCCATCGCTGGAATATCTCTGATGACTGTGAATCAATCACCCAGCATCTGAGCTGGAGCGCGGCCCCACTTCCAGGCGATTCTGAACTGGATTCAGTCAGATTACACTCACCACCCCAACATGCCAGTGCTAGCATTCTGAGGATGAACATCTCAATCCAGGACCACCCACAAAGGTGTGACTCTAACCAGATTCTACAGAATCTGTATATATAAAAGGCTAAGGGACCATCGGACCATCCGGTACATATGACACACACTGGCAATCTAAAAATAAACATTGACTCGCACATGCGCGATACATATAAAACTCTCAATAAATAAATAAATAAAACTCTCACTGGCACCAAATCACACATGACGCCAGAATGTATCTGAAGACCAACTATTGGCACATGTACCTCTGAAGCTGAAAGAAAGCAGCATCGTCAACAGAAATGTCTGAAGACCAACTATTGGCACAAAAGACTGCAACCTAACATAATCGAAGCTGAAGTATTAACAGGATCTGCAGAAGGAGAGGATGTTCTGATTCCAAGAATTGATTTGTCCCCGTCTGACACTGGCCTCCCATTTAGATTAATTCAGACAGTTTCCCGTGATGCCAGCATTTGTGATGACTATTAATAAATCACAAGGACAAACTCTAGACAGAGTAGGAATATTCCTACCTGAGCCCATTTTCGGACATGGTCAGTTATATGCTGCTTTCTCTCAAGTTCGAAGAGCATGTGATGTTACAGTTAAAGTTCTAAGTACTTTATCACAAGGGAAATTAGTCAAGCACTCTGAAAGTGTTGTCACTCTTACTGTGGTGTACCGGGAGATATTAGAATAAGTTTAATCAATTTATCAGTCATTGTTTTTATCAATGTTGTTTTTATATGTTTTCATACCATGTCTTTGTTGTTATATCATGTTGTTTATTAATCAATTTATCGATCATTATTTTTATCAATGTTTTTATATCATGTTTTTTTATTTTTCTATCATGTCTTTGTTTATCATGTCTTTGTTTTTATGTCAAGTTATTATTGTTTATTTATTAATCAACTAGAGGTCCAATGTATGAAATCTGTGCATAGATAGGGTCGCTAAGCCTGGCTGGTGATCAGTGCCATTCTGTGGGGCGATCAGGCCCTCCCCCCCCGCTCCGCTGGCAACTGCCTTGGCCGGCCTGGGCCTGCAGACAGCTCCTGCGTTGAGCATCAGGGCACGTCATAGCAACTGGTTGTTTCACTGTTCGGTCGATTTACATATTAGGCTTTTATTATATAGGATCTGTATATTATTCCCATATACATTTTACTAATTTTCTTTCACCTCTGACACTTCTATTATAAAGGGCGAATAGCGATATTAAAATAATTTGTACTTTAATTTTATAATACTATATATACTATTTTGACATGTAATTTTTTGCAGTAATGTAATTACCACACAAATCTTTCTTCTAATTAATTGCCTTTCAATGTGCACAAATCCGTGCACCAAGCCACTAGTCTTCTATATATAAAAAAGGCTGTGTTCATGCCCCATGTTGGGTGCCAAAAAAAAAGAAAGAAAGAAAAAGGCTAAGTGACTGTGTGACTGTCTGACTGTCCGGTACGTCCGGTACATACAATGCGCACTGACCACCAGGAGGCAGACACTCAACGCAGGAGCTGCCGAGCTGTAGTGACTTGGCAGCAGCTGTTTTCTGGTGATGCACCCCGGAACCAGAGAGGAGAGAGCCTAATTCCTTGCAGGGCTGCATGATTCCACCTTCGCCTGTGGGTTATGTTGTTGCTGGGGCACTGTCAGCTCCAATCTGGTTTACTGCTGAGCTGTGGCGACTTGGCAGTGGCGGTTCTCGGGTGATACACCCTGGAACCAGAGAGGAAGGAGGCCAATTCTCAAGGGGCCATGCAATTCCACATTCAGCCATGAGTTAAGTTGTTGCTGGGGCACTGTGGGCCCCGAAAATAAAATATTTCTTCTAATTAATTTCCTTTCAATGTGCACGAATCCATGCACTGGGCCACTAGTATTCTACATAATCCTATCTAATCAAAAGGTAATATGCTAATTGACCCTCATGCCATCGCAAAGATGGCGGCGCCAACAGCTAATAAGGAGGGAATATGCTAATTGACTGCCATGCCCTCGAAGATGGCGGCGCCCATAGCCACAAGATGGCGACGCCCAGTCCCCTCAGCCCCGCTGCACACCTGCCTCTGGAGTCCCCCAGTCCCCTTAGCCCTCCAGCTCCCCAGGGTTGGCCCAAGACGCAGGCAAGCCTCGGATGGCATCTGCCCAGCCGCCCAGGGCTGCCTGAGGCTCAGGTAACCAGGGCCGGCCGAGGTTTGCACTGCCGGCAGTGGCAGCAGCAGAGGTATGATGGGGGCGTCGCCTCCCACCCTTGAGGGCTCCTGAACTGTGAGAGGGGGCAGGCCAGGCTGAATTTTCATGCACCGGGCTTCTAGTATTCTACATAATATTCAGGTCCCCTATTTTACTTCATTGAAATTTGCTAAAATTAAACACTGAGTGTTACGGGCCTTGGCACCTGCTATCTCCTCAGTCTAGAACATTCTTACCCAGATGTCTGCTTTGCTTCCTCACTGCCTCTGGTCTCTGCCACCCAATAACACTGCGGCACCATGCTCACACAGCTGGCCTCATCGCTCACCACCCCTAACTTCCGGTCTCTTCCTGCTTTATTCACTGATGCATCGTCAGTGCCAAGAACCATGCCAGTAACATAATAGGTTTTGGGGGGCACAGGGTGTGCAAAAAAAAAAATGCATATACATGTGAACAGCTGATAGCTGTTAAATGAAAATGAAATGTATTTTAATAAACTCCACCTTTATAATTATTTGAAGTGTGTGTATACATTTTTGGGGAACACCTTATACTTGGCGAATGAACGAGCAATTTAGTGAAGCCAGATCTCAGGTGTGCCCAGACTGAGTCTTCCTCTTGGCTCTCAAGAATAATTTAGGATGGCCCTGGCCAGTTTGGCTCAGTGGATAGAGCACCCGTTGTGGACTGAAGGATCCCAGGTTCAATTCCAATCAAGAGCATGTACCTTGAGTGCAGGCTCGATCTCTGGCTTTGTTTGGGGTGCATGTGGTTGTTTGGGGTGCATGCAGGAAACAACCAATCAATGTGTGTCTCTCACTCACATTGATATTTCTCTTTGTCTCCCCCACTCCCTTCTACTCTCTAAAAATCAATGGAAAAATATCCTCAGGTGAGGATTAACAAAGAGAATGATTTAGGATGTTCAACACCAGAATTGTCAGTATAAAAACTGGCAACAAGAACTAAGCTCACACCTGCATGATTATGTTTAAACTAGAGGCCCGATGCATGCACCAGTGGGGTCCCTCAGTCTGGCCTGCAGGGATCGGGCCAAAACCAGCTCTCCGACATCCCCCGAGAGGTCCCAAATTGTGAGAGGGCAGTTCTTGGGTGACACACTCCGGGATCAGGCTCCCTCCTCTCTGGTTCCAGGTGCATCACCTGAGAACCCGCCCTGCCAAGTGACTGCAACTTGGCAGCTCCTGTGTTGAGCATCTGCCCCCTGGTGGTCAGTGTGTGTCATAGCTACTGGCCGGTCAGTCAGCTGGTCGCTTAAGCTTTTATATATACAGAGGACTAGTGGCCCAGTGCACATAATTCGTACACATTAATAGGGAATTAATTAGAGGAAATATTTTAATCTTGCTATTTGCCCTTTCTCTATAATAGAAGTGTCAGAGATGAAAGAAAATTAGTAAAATGTATAGAAAATCTCCCTCCTGTCAGAATCTGGGGCGTGCCGCGGTACCCAGAGTCAAGTCCCCACCCACCCACACCTCAAAATCACGCGAGACCCAGACCCAGTTGGCCCCACCCGTCAAGCCCCGCAGGGTGGGGAGCACAGCCTCAGGTCCCCTGGCCGGGCACCAGGTGGGGGACGCGGCCTCAGGTCCCCCGGCCTGGCCTCAGGTCCCCTCGCCCCAGCGCCGGGGTGGGGAGGGGCAGGCGCGGCCTCAGGTCCCCCTGCCCCAGCATGAGAGTGTGACAACCATTTGCATATTAGCTCTTTATTATACAGGATATGACTGAATAACTACCTTTGGACTGCGTCTGTATTACTGCTAAATAAAATCCAATTTTTAGAAAGTTTTATTCCATCACTGTCAGCAATAGAATCCATTAGTTTCTCAACCCCACACACAGGTTTCTGATCAGCTAGCTAGCTCTTCACAAGAGTCTGGATGAGTAAGCTCACGAGTGCTTCAATAGGTAACTAGGCCAGTATGAAACAACTGTGTTAGCTTCTGGAGTGGCCTAAAGACTTAGTCCTGCTCAATCCCGAGTTTCTGTGCCACAGGAACAGGAAGGAAGCAATCTGAACAGACCCTCTGTATTGCACCAGGGAGCCAAGCCGGCCAGGCTATTATCTTTCTTAAATGTATGTACAGTTCATGTTGATTTTAATATTTAATATTAGAAATGTTTTGGGTCTTTTTGTAAAATATATATATATTTTATTGATTTTTTACAGAGAGGAAGGGAGAGAGATAGAGAGTTAGAAACATCGATCAGCTGCCTCCTGCACATCTCCTACTGGGGATGTGCCCGCAACCCAGGTACATGCCCTTGACCAGAATCGAACCCGGGACCTTTCAGTCCGCAGGCCGACGCTCTATCCACTGAGCCAAACCGGTTTCGGCTGTTTGGGGTCTTTATTTAGAAGTTTGGTGTTTTGTGAGCAGGAATATTCTGAGATGACATCTGCACTCGCTCTTCTACTGCACCTTGTCGGCCAGGCTCTGGCTGCGAGAGGCTCTCATCCTCCCGGCTCTGAGATTCCTCCGTCTTATTGGAAGAAAGCACTCGTCCCTTTTTCCAAAGCGAATCCTACACTCCAGGGGTTCCTAACTGATAGATTTTACTGAGTCTGTTAACCCATGGAAACTCACTGCAAAATTTATGTGACCACGTTATCTCGAAGTCTTTTCAAAACCTCTTTTCTCTCTGGGTCTCAGATCTTTCCCCCTTCATCAAGTTATTTTCCCTAGCCTTTGAATTCTGAGTTTCCCATCTTCACTTCCCTCAGTCTTTTTCTTGACTGGGCTTAACCACCTAAGGTATGTTTCTATCTGACTTTTTCCTACCCTCTGTCACCACATGACTTAAAAGTCTGCCTAATCAGCCTGGTTAATACTGGCTGCTTCTCCTGCCTTCCCCCTCAATCCTATTTTACTCCCTCACCCAGCTCATCTTCCCTCTAATCCACCCTCCCAGAGGTCAGTGAGTGACCATCTCCCTACCAAGTCCTGTGGTTATTTTCAGTCCTGATACCTTTGAGCCAACTGCATACATACATCTTTCTGGAACTCTCTTGCCTTCCTTTCTATGTGACTGTTCTGGGTCTTCTGACTCTGGCTTTGCTCTTGGCTTGGTGAGCTCACTTCTTCCTACACTTAGACACTCACCTTGCTGCAGGTGATTCTATGTCAGTTCATCCTCTCAAGGTCAGACTTACACTTGATATGCTCGCCGATGCTGGTGGGGGCTGCTGCTGACAGCTGGACACTGCAGTGGCCATCAGTAAGTCCTAGCATGTGGTTGCTGCACCAGCATGACAGCTGAGGCCTTGTTTCCCCTCATCTGTGGCAAGGTAACTCAGCTTGTCCATGTTTAGACTAAACTCTTCTTTTTATGTTACAAACCCGTGTTTAGGTATTGCTGATTTGTTTGCTAGCTAACTTATCAAAATACGTTTTTTCTAGAGATCTCAGGCCAGCTGCAGGTGGCTGTGCCCTGGACAGGCTCCTGTTGTCAGGTCAGGTTTTGTGAGGGGACCCTGGAGCTCTTCTCCGACTTGTTGACTGTCACTCTTTGGGCACACACTCTCAGAGACTGCCCATCACCCTGCCGGTCTCGAAGCGTGGTGTGCCTTCGAGGCACGTGTCCGTCCTTACATTTTCCAATAAGGCCCCACACTGCACAGATGTGTCGTCCAGGGATCCTGACGAGCACCAGCATTTGATCTGGACCCAGTCGTGAATCTCGCACGACTCCTGAGACAAGACTGGTCATTTGTTCACGTGCAGGGTGTTGAGCGCGGCCCGTGTGGCTCAGTGGTTGATCGTTGACCTATGAACCAGGAGGTCACGGTTCAATTCCCAGTCAGGGCACATTCCTGCGTTTCGGGCTTGATCCCCAGTAGAGGGCGTGCAGGGGGCAGCCGATCCATGATTCTCTCTCATCATTGATGTTTCTATTTCTCTCTCCCTCTCCTTTCCTCTATGAAGTCAATAAAGATATATTTTTTAAAAATATATTTTAAAAAAGTAAGATCATTATTTTCCAGCCTGTTTATTCCAGTTCAGGGTCATGGCTGGCCAGAGTCTATCCTGGCAGCTCAGGGCACAAGGCGGAACCCCACCCTGGACAGGATATCCTTCCATCGAAGGGGCGCCCACACTCACACCGAGACAATGTGGACATGCCATCCACCTCATGGGCACAGGTTTGGGATGTGGGAGGACACGGGAGGACCCAGAGAAAATCCACATGGACATGGGAGAACATGCACACTCCACACAGACAGGCCAGGAACCCATTACTTTTCCACCAACATCGTAACTGAACGACGTTGAAGAAAACGCCGTTATTCAAAGACTGCTGTGCTGGCGCGGCATCTGTAAACAGGCAAACGGAGGCCAGTGCAGAGGCCAGCGCGGCTCCGTTTGTGGAGAGGCATTCAGCTGCAATGGCTGGCCCACAGAGCCAACCTTCCTATCGTTCTTATTTAAAACTGAGACTTAATTGACGTATCATTCTTTTAAAGGAAGGGAGAACATCGACAGTAGCTTCAATTTAAGCCAGTTTATGCTTTTAAAAACAGAAAACAACATTATAAGCATGATCCAGAATTCCCTGAAGGCCCGGCCGGAGGGGCTCAGTTGGCCGAGTGTTGTCTTGTGCACTGAAAGGTTGCCAATTCAATTCCCAGTCAGGGCACAGACCTGGGCTGTGGGTTCAATCTCTGGTTGGAGCACGTATGAAAGGCAACATATGGACGTTTCTCACATTGATGTCTCTCTCTCCTTCCCGGCTCCCTCTCCCCGACCCCTTCCTCTCTCTAAGCATGTCCTCAGGTGAGGATAAAAAAAACCAACTCACTTACGGAATTTCTTTATCGGAGACAACCACACAGCTTTGGCGAGGGACTGTAACTTCTCCAAGCTGTCCTGACCATCAGCGAGGGGTGCATCTGCACTGACAGGTCACCCCGCAGTAGCCTCTAAAGAGGGGCTAAGCTCTCAGCAGGAACTTGCAGAGAATGTCTGTCTACTCTGTTGGGCTACTTGCATCGCAGATGGATAATTACCAAGCATTTCTAGAGAAAATAATTAGACTGCAGCAAACTATTAAATAACTAGTAATTTTACTGGATTTTAGCATAAATATAAAATTACTACCACTTTAAACGTAAATATTAAATAGCTTTGTAGGACTTGAGGAAAATAAAAATTAATCTTCTCATTTCAAAGATGAGTCAATTAAAAAGAGTAAAAATTTAAATTTTGGGCCACTAAATGCAATGTGGTGTCTTAGATTTGATCCTGGAATAGAAATAGGATATCAATGGAAAATTTAGTGAAAAGCAAATTAAGTCTGTAGTTAATAATATTGCAGCAATCTTAATTTCTTAGTTTCGACAAATATACCAAAGTTACATAAGATAGCAACATTAGGGAAAAGTGGCTGAAGGGAATATGGGAACTGTCTATATTAACTTAGCAACTTTTCTATAAGCCTAAAATTATTCAAAAATAAATAAAGAGCCCTTACCGGTTTGGCTCAGTGGATAGAGCGTCGGTGTGCGGACTCAAGGGTCCCAGGTTCGATTCCGGTCAAGGGCATGTACCTTAGTTGCGGGCACATCCCCAGTGGGGGGTGTGCAGGAGGCAGCAGATCAAATGTTTCTCTCTCATCGATGTTTCTGGCTCTCTATTCCTCTCCCTTCCTCTCTGTGGAAAATCAATAAAATATATTTTTAAAAAAATAAATAAAATGAAGAATTATTTAAAATAAACGTTTATTTTTTAAAAAACTCTTAAGCCATAATAAAGTCCCCAAACTTCTCATTCAGTTTCTAGATGTAACTAATATTGTATTCAAAATAGTCAAGAAAAAAAATGTTCTGTGCATTCTACAAATATATGTAAAAAGTAATTTTCACAGAAAACATGATAATTCAATGTCACAAACATTTTGGAATTACTCTAAGATCATTGAAAAACTAAAATCGATTTCTACAGTAAAAAATAAATGTGTTGTAGGGCTGCCTGTGGTGTTCCTTAATTATAAGCTACAAGTTATTCAATTTCCACTCATGTTGGTTAAACTTCAGTTCCCTAAAGCAAAAACAGCTTGCGTCTCCACACTAGTGCACGCCAGCAGACCAGTTCAGAGCCTCTAGGTCAAAAAGTCCCATAAGGAGAGCTCTACAATGCAAAGAAGCACCCCGTACTAGTTCCAAGTAGAAATTCAATTAGTAATTCAGCCAGGCTAGTAAGTATATTTCATAGATTCATCACGTAAAAATATAAACATAATGATTAATGAAAATTAACCAAGTAGCTGTCTATTAAGAAACCCACTTCAAATAAAATTATGTAGATGGGTTAAAAGTAAAAGGATAGAAAAAGATGTGCCATGCATATACTAATTAAAAAGAAAGCTGGAGTGATTGTTCATATCAGGTGAAGTAAATTTCAGAGCTAAGAAAATTACCAGAAATAACAGGGACATAAAAATGACAAAAGAAGTCAATTCACCAAGATGACATAACAATCTTAAATAGATATGTACCAAACAACAGAACTTCCAAATACATGAAGCAAAATCTAAACAACCTGTAAGGAGAAAACAAGAAACCCACACCTTTAGTCAGAGACTTCACACTCCCTTCTCAGCATTGGACAGAACTGGTACACAAAAATCAGCAAGACAGAGAACTACAAACATCACCACCAAGCTGAGTCTGATATTCAGATAGCATTCCACTCAATAAACATATTGTAAGCGCACAGTAATATTCGCCACGATAATTCATAATATTTCAAATGTTTTAAAGAAATAAAATCACACAAAGCATGTTCTCTGACCATATTGGAATTGGATTGGAACTTGATAACAGAATGATAACAGAAAACTATATAACATACTTCTAAATAACCCATGAGTCAAAGAGGAGATTCAAGGGAAATTAGCTGAATGAAACAAAGTACAACAAACCAAGATTTGTGTGATGCCACTAAAGTATGGCTTAGAGGGAAGTTTATGGCACTGAATATGTATATTAGGAAAGAAATATAGTATCAAATCAATAATCCAAGCTTCTCCCTTAAGAAATTAGAAAAAAATCAAAATAAATCCAAAGCAAGTAATAATGCAAAGGTTAAAAAAAAAATCAAATCCATGAAATCATAACCAAAAAAACAAGAGGAAAAAAATAATCAATAAAACAAAATGCTGGTTCTTTGAAAAGATTAAAAACATGAGGAAACTCTGGCAAGACTGGAAGGAAAAAAAAATAAAAAATAAGACAAGCTACCAACATGATGAATAAAAGAAGGGACACCCTCCCCTCCCCCCGCAAGTTAAAAAGATAATTAAGGACCACCACAGACAACTCTACACACACAAATTCAACAACTTAGATGAAATGGACAATTATCTGAAAACCACAAACTACTAAAAATAGAAACAATTCCTAATTTACTTTATGAAGCCAGCATTATACTGATATCCAAACTAAACAAGAACATAAGAAACTGCTGACATATATCTCATGAAAACAGGTGCAATAATGCTCAACAAAGTATCCGTCAAGTGAATCCAGCTATTTAGAAAGAGCAATATACCATAACCAAGGAGGGTTTTTATTCCAGGAATGCAAAGATGGTTCAATATCCAAAAATCAATAATATAATCTACCACAGTAACAGTATAAAGATGAAAGATAATATGATCATATCAATGAATTAAAAAAGCATTTGACAAAATCCAACATCCATTAACAAAACTCTCAGCAAACTAAAAACAGAAAAGAACTTCGTTACCCCAACAATGGGTAGCTACAAAAATTCTACAGCAGGCATCATACTTCAGGATGAAAGACGGAATATTTCCCCTAAAATCAAGAACAAGGAAACTGTACTAAAGCCTAGTCAGTATAATAAACAAACAAGAAAAAAATCGCCCTAGCTGGCTTGGCTCAGTGGATAGAACATAGGCCTGCGGACTGAAGGGTCCCAGGTTCGATTCCGGCCAGGGCACATGCCTGGGTTGCGGGCTCCATCCCCATCGTGGGGTGTACAGGAGGCAGCCAATCAATGATTCTCTCTCATCATTGATGTTTCTATCTCTCTCCTTCTCCCTTCCTCTCTGAAATCAATAAAGAAATATATTTTTTTAAAAAAAGGAAAAAAATCACTATTCACAGACAATATGATTGTCTACAAAGAAATCCAAATGAATCCACACCCCACTCCCAGGATTTATGATTTTAGCAAGATAAAGGGAGCCCTAACTGGTTTGGCTCATTGGATAGAGCATCAGCCTGCGGACTGAAGGGTCCCAGGTTCGATTCCGGCCAAGGGCATGTGCCTTGGTTGCGGGCACATCCCCAGTAGGGGGTGTGCAGGAGGCAGCTGATCAATGTTTCTCTCTCGTCGATGTTTCTATCGATGTTTCTAACTCTCTATCCCTCTCCCTTCTTCTCTGTAAGAAATCAATAAAATATATTTTAAAAAAGATAAAGGGATAGGAGGTGAACACACAAAATTATATTCCTATATACTAGCCATAAATAATGGAAACTTGAAAAAACACCATTTACAAAAGTTGAAAAAAAAAAGGAAATACTTATGTATAAACCTAACAAAACATGGACAAGATCTGTATGCTGAAAATTACAAAACACTGATGAAAATAACCAAAGACGTCAAATATATCCCAATTGAAAAAGAAATCTAAGCCCTGGCCAGCAGCTCAGTGGTTGGAGCATTGGCCCTCGCACTGAAGTGTCACAGGTTCAATTCCTTGTCAAGGGCATGTACCTGGGTTGAAGATTCAATCCCTGGTCCTGGCCCGGGTCCCTGCGGGAGGCAACCAATTGATGTGTCTTTGTGACATCAATGTTTCTCTCTCTCTCCCTCCTCTACCTCCGTCCTCCCTCCCATTCTCTCTAAAAATCAATGGGAAAAATATCCTCAGGTGAGGATTAACAACAAAAAGACATTGAAGATGACTAGGTACGTACCACATTCATGGAGTGGAAGTCAACAAAGTAAATATATGTCAATTTTCCACCAAATTGATCTATAGATTTAAGGCTATTCCAATTAAATCCCAGAATTATTAGTAGTAGATATAGGCAAGCTGATTCTAAAATGTATGGGAAAGCAAAACAATAAATAGCCAAAACAATGTTTTTAAGTTGGAGGAATCACCTTGTCCAAACTTAAGACTTCTAGTACTTAAGACGGTATGGTATGGGCAATGGGATAGTTCCACAGATCAATGGAACAGAATAGAGAGTTCAGAAATAACCCACACAAATACAGCGATCTGGTTTTTTACAAAGGTGAAAAGTCAGTTTAATGGATAAAGGATATTCTTTCAACAAATGGGTTTGGAACAACATGACATCCATATATTTTTTTTAAAGATCCCTACCTGAATCTGATACTTTACACAAAATTAATTCAAAATGAATCACAGATCTAAATGGAAAACTATTAAATTTTTAGAAGAAGACATAACCTGAGGTTTTATAAAACAAGAGTTCTTAACATGATACCAAAAAGTATGATCCATAAAAGAAAAAACTGGTAAGTTGAACTTCAAAATTAATGTTTTTCTTTGCAAAAACAGTTAACAGGATAAAAGATAAGTTATGAACTGGAAGAACTGTTTCAATTCCCATATCTGACAAAGGATTCGTGTCCAGAATTATAAAGAACTCTCAAAACGAAAAAGAAAACCACCTGATTTAAAATAAGGAAAGCCCGGCCCAGCCGGACTGGCTCAGGTGGCTGAGCGCTGTCCTGTGCGCCAGAAGGTGGTCTGTTCGATTACCGTCAGGGCACACGCGTGAGTGGCGGTTTCGACGCCAAGTGGCGTAAGGAAGGCAACTGGTGTTTCTCTCTCTCCTGCCCCCCACTTTCTCTCTCGAAGCATGTCTTCCAGTAAGGATTTCCTTTTTAAATAAACCAAGTCTTGAATAAACACTTTGTCCTAGAAGATACAAGAATGTCACATAACCAAATAAACACATGAAAAGTGTTCACTATGAGTAATAAATAGGGAAATACAACTTGAAACCACAATGCCTCTGCACACCTATTCATCCATTAAACTGGTTACAATAAAAACTACTGCCGACATCAAGTGCTACAAGGATGTCGAGAAGCCAGCACTCACACGTGGCCGGGGAAGTCACAATGGTCAGTCGCTCTGGAAAACCGCTCAGAGGTTTCTTACGTTTCCACACAACCGAGCTCCCACTGCCGGGTGTACACCACAGAGAAATGAAAATTCACTTTCACACAAAGACCTGTGCACAGATGTTTATAAGAGCTCTGTTTACTATCACCAAAATGTGGAGAGAACCCAATGACCACCATAGGAGAACGGATAAGCTGTGGTACATTTACATGGCGGAATACTACTCAGCAGGAAAAAGAAACACACCACAGATGCATGCAACAAATGAGCCACAAAGTGACTATGCTGTGTGACATAAACCAGCCTCGGAAAAATTACACACCCCTGACTCCATTGATATGACTGCTCTAAAAGGCCAAACCACAGTAACAAAGTACCAGCTGGCAAAAACGTAGGGGTGGGAAGAGTGTAGAGGTTCAGGGAGCATGAGGTGCCCACCCTGCTCTGTATCCTGCCTGTGGTAGTGGATACATAAATCCATGTATGTGTCTAAATCCAAAGAACCCTACACTTTCAAATACCGATGCTATTACATGTTACTTTTTAAAATTAGCATACAATGAAACCATTTAAAAAATTGTCTGACAGCATAAAGTCAAACTAAGTGTATACCTAGCTACTTCACTCTGGACTGAAACAGGTACTCATGTCCGCCACAGGCCCCATACAGGACTGTGCACATCAGCTTGATGCGTATCCGCCTTAAAATAAGCAACCTAAACATCCATCCATGCTAGGATGGATAAACTGTGAAATACCCACACAGCGGACAACTGCCCCCATGAAGAACAACGGTGACTTGCTCCATCAATAACACGGACACGTTTCAGGTGTAATGTGAAGCCACACCGCATCGGCACAGAGGACTTTTATATGAAATTTAAAAACAGGCGAAACGTGAGAATAATGGTGCGAAGCCTTCATTGAGGGGAGCAAGGGGGGGTTCTAGGCACTAGGACTCGTCTATGTCCTGAGACAGTGGTTACACGGGTACAGACACAACCCTGAGTCACAGACGTGCACTCTACAGCTGTACAAATTACTGACCTCAGTTCAAGCACATGAGGTTCTTTCTAGCTCTTTCTCTGACCTACTCCCAGATCACTATGGCAAATATGAACTAGAGAGTTATGACTGAACCTCGTTTTCTCATGGGAGCAATTTCTACAACACAGAAAAGGCCTCTAAGTGCACCCCAAGACCCATGACTGCACCATAGAATACACTGTTTGATGGCTTTAAACATTATTAACGTTACCTCCATCTTGCCACCTTTTCAGCAGTGAAAAAGAACCGCGTTATTACAAATGCCCCCTACACTACCACGTTTCTCTGACTTCAAAATTTTAATACTGCCATTTTATTTTATTTTTTGGTTTAATATTGCTATTTTAAAATGTACTTCAATCCCTACCCCAAATGGCTTCCTTTTATAAATCTCTAACAGCATTACAAAAATAGCCCTTAATTCCTATTTGAACCCTCCATGAGTGTAAAGTATATGTAATTTGATATTCCAACAGCTAGTGGCATGAGACAATTACCATAACAGAAAAATTCTGACTTTTGTAAATATGTATATCACTTAATTTTGCACACCCATTCAGAAAATAATTCTGATGGTCTAAATATTTTCATAAAATACCTATATGTTTAACTGTTAAAACACAGAAATAGCCAAATTAGTTTTATTTGAAAAAGAAAAAATTTTGGTAATACCAGTTTGTGAAAGCATCATTCCCTTTTTTGCTCTCTAAGTAATATTCACTGTAGAAAAGCCTTAAAGCTTGAGTCTTTTTATTTTTTAATTTTTTAAAATTGATTTCAGAGAAGAAGGGAGAGGGAGAGACAAGATAGAAACATCAACGATGAGAGAGAATCATTGATCGGCTGCCTCCCGCACGCCCCCCACTGGGGATCGAGTGGGCAACCCTGGCATGTGCCCTTGGCCAGAATCAAACCCGGGACCCTTTAGTCCACAGGCCGACGCTCTGTCCACTGAGCCAAACCAGCTAGGGTTAAAGCTTGAGTCTTAAATGATGTGCAAAAAGGAAAAAAGAAGACCATCAAAATTTCCACTGCAAACATTTTGATGTATATCCTATCAGACTTACCTATCGAGCGCGCGTATTTACAAAAATGGGTCCAGCCCAGCTGGTGTGGTTCAGTGGTTGAGCATCAAACCATGCACCAGGAGGTGACAGGTTTGATTCCCAGTCGGGGCACATGCCTGGGTTTTAGGCTTGATCCCCAGGAGGGGGCGTGCAGGAGGCAACTGTTCCATGTCCCTCTCTCTCTCTCCCTCACTCCAAAATCAATAAAAACACATTTTAAAAAAATTGGTCCAGCCCTGGCCGGTTTTGATCAGTGGTTAGAGCATCGGCCTGCTGACAGAAGGGTTAGATTCCCAGTCAAGGGCATGTACTTGGGTTGCAGGCTCTCCCTGGCACCAGGCTGTATGTGGCGCATGCAGGAGGCAACCAATTGATGTTTCTCTCTCACACAGATATTCCTCCCTCTCTCCTTCCCTGGCGCTCTCTCTAAAAATCAGTGGAAAAAATATCCTTGGATAAGGATAAAAAAAATAGGTCCATAAACTTTTCTATTTTGTAAGCTGCTTTCTTCACTTAATACAGCATGAATACTATAAAAATCACATTTTAAAATAGAAATGCAAAATAGTAAGATATATTCATGATATCCTTCGTCCACCAACTTTCCTTTCGGGGGACACCTACCACACAGGCTGTTCGCACAGGCCTTGTCATGACCCATGACCATGGTTTTTTTTAACTAATTTGAGAGAAAGAGGGAGAGGGAAAGAGAGAAACATCAATGTGAGAGAGAAACATTGATGGGCTGACGCCTGCAAGCCCCTTAAGTGGGGATCCAGCCAGCAACCTGGCATGTGCCCTGACTGGAATCAAACCTGGGACCTTCTGGTGCATGGACAGCACTCAGCCAACTGAGCCACACGGGCCAAGACCCATGTTCACGGCCTCTAGCCCTGCTGCTCCCCATTCCGCAGGTGGGGAGGCGTGACCAGTGACACCCTGCAGCCGAGTCCCCAGGCAAGTCCCACGGGCCTCCTGAACCGTCAGGACGCTGCACTCAGCCAGCACCGGGTGCCATGGGCGCCGTGCAGCGCCTTCCCTGCAGTCACCCTTTACCTCACTCGGGGGGTGACCCCAGGAGCTGGTGCCACATCACCTAGACGGAGGCAGCGAGGCTGACACCCGCCTGGGGACAGATCCCTCCCAGTGTGCGCCCCCAGCTTTGTCTCCCTGCTTATGTCATCGCCGCCCTGTCTCTGGAGAAGCCGCCCATGTGCCCTCCTCGGGTCCAACACTCAGCGCTGTGCCCTGCACACAGGCGGGGGGCTGAGACCCCTGAGAAGAGCCAGCGCTGGCTCTCTCTCCTCCTAGGAACCCGCCTGTGAACTGCCTGGGATGAAGAGCAGGGCCCAGGAGCCGCAGATGACCGAGCTGAGCTCCGTGCTGCCAAGCAAAGGGAACCATGAAACCCGGGCATCGGGATTTCCGCGGCACCGCCAACCTGCCTCTATCGAATCCATGAAATGGGTTCTAGCTCACGGCCAGCACCAGCCAGCGTGACCCCATCTTCGCGGAGGATGTCCACGGGCAGATGCTCCCCGCCCACAGCAGCAGCCGGCACGGCGCGGAGCCTGCAGCCTGGAACCCAACACCGGCGCCCACCTGACCCCAAGAACGACAGCCGTCTGCTCTCCGGGGCCCAGGACAAGGGCAGCCGCTGGAGAAGGCGAGTCCAGGGTCCGGCCCAGGGTCCTGACCAAGCGCGACCATGTCACCTACGGACGCCCAGCAGCTGCGCTGACCACGCCGCGGGGACCCGCACTGTGGCCCGACTCGCCGCACGCATCCCTCCCGGTGACTCCCGGGCCCCGGTCCGGGCCGCTCCCCTCCCGGCCGCTCCGGCACAATATTCTGCATCTTCCGTCCACCGATTTCTGTCTCACCATTTGGCGCACAGACACCCCGGAAGAAGCCCTGGAATCGCGAACGTCTTTGAAACGACAGCTCTAACAACTTGGGAGAAAACCCATTGTTTCTGGAAACGGCTGCGCCGACAGCGAGCCTCCGCCGGAGCCGGCCTCCTGCGGGGCTGGCCACGGAGCCTCCGCGGCCGGAGAGTCACCTGTCACCGCTCCGCTCCGCCCCGACCCGAGCGGGAGCCGCACCCACCGGAGCCCGGGAACTCCGCCGCGCAGGCTGCGGGCCGCGCCGCCCGGGAGGCTGTCAGGTGGCTCCCCAACGCCCCCCCCGGAGCAGGAAGACGGCCGCCCCAGGGCCTCACCGGACCGTGGCCGCGGCCGGCAGGAGGGCTTGGCCACGCGACCCCCGCAGCCCCCACCGGCGGCGGGGCCCGCGCGCCCCTGACGCTGAGGCTCGCGCGGCTGCACGCGAGCGATCTCCAGGGCGAGCCCCGCGCGCCGAGGCGGCACCACCCCCGGGGCCGTGACAGCCGCGCGCAGGTGGGCAGCGCGGCGGCGCCGCGCCCGGAAGATGCCGGGCCCGCGGGAGGGTGTCACGAGCCGCCGCCCGTTACCCGCGGGAGCGGCCCCGCGCCCTCCCCGCCCCCGCCGCTTACCTCGAAGTAGCCTCCGGGGGCGGCGCCGCCCGCGCCCGCGCTGAGGGGCCCGTTGGCCACCGCCGCGCCGCCCGGGGCCGCCAGGCCCGCGGCCTGGGTGCCGCGCAGCGCCGCCGCCGGGCTGGCCTTGCCGCCGCTCGCACCGCCGTGGCCCCCGCCCGAGCCGCCGCCGCCGCCCCGCTTGTTCTTCCGGCGCTTGGCCCCTCGCTTGGTGTCGGCCGGGCTCATGGCGGGCGGCAGGCGGGGAGGGCGGGGAGGCTGTGGCGGCGGCGGAGCGCTGCGGCCGGCCGAGGGCGGGGGACGCTGCGCGGGGTCGTGTCCGGGCGGGCGGGCAGAGCTGGGCGGGCGGGAGCTGCCGGGTGGCCGCAGGGCGGGAGAAACGGCGAGTCCACCGGGCCCGGCGCCGCCGCTGACCAGAGTTAGAGTCCAATATGGCGGACACAAGGGGAAAGGGATCCCAGTTTACGTCGGGGGAGGGGGAAGGAGCGGCGGGGAGGGGGTGGGGTGTGGGCGCCCTCCCCCTCCCGCCTTACTCCGCCCTCTTGAGCGCCGCTGCCCCCCTCGGCCTCGCACGCCCCCTCCCGCCGTTAACGTCAGCCGAAGCGCAGGGCACGCCGGGAGTTGGAGTCCCCGCGTCCACGCCGCCCCTGAGGGTGCCCGGAGGGAAAACTACTACTCCCGGCAGGCCGTGTTCGGTCCAGAGCGCCGACGCCGCGAGGGGCTGAAGCGAGGGAGCGGGATGCGACGCCAACGTCGCCGCGGCGCTCCCTGCCTCCCGGCCCCGCCCGCGCCGCGCGGCCTTCTGGGAGTTGTAGTTGGGTGGAGGGGCTGGGCCGGCGCGAGGCCGGGTCCCCAACGGTGAGAGAACTACCGGGCTGGAAGAGAGGAGTTCCGCCTCTTGACAGGCACCGCGACTTCCCCGCGCTCTCCGGCCGGCCGACTTGGGGCCTCAGGCCGGAGGGCCCCGCAGGATGCTCGAGGCCAGCAGCCCCGGCTCTGTCCAGCCGGGAATGGCCCGGTGACCTTGGGCCAGCCCCTGGCCTGAGTGCAGGTGACTCCGTGGGGACGATAGTAGCCCCCCTCGCGGGCCTGGTGGCGTTCCGGAGGGCGCCTGAAAGCGCTCGGAGCTGGTTCCCCGAGAGCCCCCAGCCGCCGTGCTCGACTGACGCCACAGAGGCCGAGGCGCGCAAAACCGCCTTTGGCTGCGAACCCCCGCGCCCTTCCCGGCTGGCCCGCCCTGCACCCGTCCGCCGCCGTCCAGCGCGCTAGGTGTCTGGCGACCCTGCAGGGTCCCGGAGGGCCCGCCGTCCCCTAGGCCTCGCATTCACCCAGCGCCCAGGCCACGAGCCCGGCCAGACCCTCTATCTGGACCCTCCTTCCAGGGGCGCCTGACCCACCATCACAAGCCCAGGTACATCTCTGCGCTTAGACCCAGGCAAGAGGGGACCCTGCGCTCTAGAGGGTCCCACTTATCCAACAACCGAGACACATAAGACGTGTTTCCCCTCCTTGGTTCCCTGAGCAGTCGCAGGCCCCAGGTGCAGCAGAGCTTGGCACTGGGTGTTGGGGGAGGGCCCCCATTTGCACCCTTTCCTGGGCCCTACAGCCTTTAGCTCTGAGCCTGCCAAGGCCTCGCCGCCCCCTTGCCCCAGCTGCACCCACACACAGCCTTCCAGCCCTCCGGCCCATCCTTCCTGCCATAACCAGAAAGAGCTGATGTGTATGATCAAATCAACCCTCTGCTTGAAACCCTGCAGACTCCACCTTGTCGGCTGAGTAAAGGCCCCTCCCCCTCCCGGGGGTTGTGTTTGACCCTGCCTGGCACTCCAGCCCTCCTCTAAGTGGACAATGTCTTGGGCGCCCCCACCCCACACAGGCTGGGTCAGACACTCCCTTCTCATTGGCATTGGATTGGGATTCTGGGTGTCCACCAGTATCCCCAGAAAAGAGAGGTCTCGGGGGACCAGGGGAGAGCATGGGAGTGACTGCCTCCCAAGCAAGGGCCGTGTACATACCAATCCAGGTCGCTGGGTGAATGAGTGACATAATAATGACCATTTGTCAAGCCACTATGCACCAGCCATTCTGCCTGCTGCTGTGTCATCTCATCCACTCTTGAGATAGCACCATTAGCCTACATTATGGATGAGAAATTGAAGTTCATATATGTTAAGGGATTGTCCAAAGTAAACACCAGATAGTCAGAGGCCTGGCCCAGATTCCAACTAAGGTGTGGCTCAAGTGATACAATGAGTTCCTCTGGGGTCTGGGGGCAGGGGAACAAGTGAAAATGGCAGAAGCTGCAGGCCCCACAGGAGGGGGGTTATTCTAAACTAGAGGCCTGGTGCATGAAATTTGTGCACAGGTAGGGTCCCTAGGCCTGGCCTGCGATCAGGGCCAATCAGGTTCCCTGTCTCCTGCCTCCTCCTTCCCTCACTCCCTCAACCCCCCTCTCCCCCACACTGCTGCCGCCACCGCTGGTCACCTGCCATGCTCCGTGCTGCCCCCTGGTCAAACTCCCAAGTGGACAATTTGCATATTAGCCTTTATTATATAGGAGGATACTGCTGGGAGCCATGGAGGGTTTTAAGCAGAAAGTGTCATGATAGGATGTGTGTATGTATGTGTATGTGTGTGTGTGTGTGTGTGTGTGTGTGTGTATTTTAATCCTCACCTGAGGATATTTTTCCACTGATTTTTTAGAGAGAGTGGAAGAGAGAAGGTAAGACAGAGAGAAACATTGATGTGAGAGAAACATCGATTGGTTGCCTCCTGCATGTGCCCCGACCAAGGCCTGGGCCGGGGAGGAGCCTGCAACCAAGATACGTACCCTTGATTGGAATCAAACCCGGGATCCTTTGGTCCGCAGGCCAATGCTCTATCCACTGAACCAAACCGGCGAGGGCTAGTTTTTAGAGAACTCTGGCTATTGTGTCAAGAATGGATGTCGGAAAAGAAAAGAAAAAGAATAATAATGAAAAAAATAAAAAGAATGGCTGTCAGGAGCAAGATTGGAGGCCAGGACACTGGTGTCAGCTCCATGGAGTGCAGAGGGGGCTCCTGGGAGAAGTGAGGCCAAGGCAGGAAGCAGTGGTTCTCAACCTTTGTCTGTCATCATCGCCCCCTAAGGAAAAATTAACAAGAAATTAAGATAAAAATAATTAAATACTAAATACAATTTTGTCTGGTGCGGCTGAACATTGGAAGGCCACAAGCCATTATAATACCTAAGATTTATTTCTCCCCGAGAGTCAGTTTTAACCCCCTGGAGGTCACCGTTCTCCAGAGAAGCACAACCAATAGCACATGTAGGTGGAGAGAGAGGTTGTGATAAGGAATTGGCTCACAGCAATGGAGCCTGACAAGTCCGAAGACCTGCAGTCAGCAAGCTGGAGACCCAGGAAAGCCTGTGGTGGGGTTCCAGCCAAAGCCCCCAGGTTCAAGGCCCAGGAGGCGCTGATGTGCCAGGGAGCCCAAAGGTGGGAAATAGAAACAATGATCCGTGCCCAGCTGACGGGCCACAGGCAGGCAGCAGGAGTTCCATCTTCTCGCGCTCTCTCTTTTTTTAAATCTTTATTGTTGAAAGTATTACAAGGAGTTCCATCTTTCCCATTCAGGCCCTTTTGTTCCATGCAGGCCTTCAACTGATTGGATGAAGCCCACCCACATGGAGGAGGGCCATCTGCTCAGTCTACAGATACAAATGTTCACCTCATCCAGAACCACCCTCAGACACATCCAGGTCCTTTGACCAAATGCCCGGGCTCCCTGTGAGTCCGTCAGCTTGCCACGAAGTTAACTCCCACCCAGGAGCATGCAGGCTCCGGGACCAGAAAGGGTGCTCTGCACTGGGAAGTCAGAGCTCGGTCTGGCAGGAGTTCCAGGGAGGGGTCTTGAAAGAGTGTAGCATGGAGAAAGCCGCTCAGCCCACGCTCCCCAGCCGCTTTGGCCCAGTGGATAGAGCGTCAGCCTGTGGACCAAAGGGTCCCGGGTTTGATTCAGGTCAAGGCCATGAACCTCAGCTGCAGGATCCTCCCTGGCCCAGGCCCTTGGTCAGTGCACATGCAGGAGGCAACCGATCGATGTGTTTCTCTCACATCTATGTTTCTCTCTGTCGTTCCCTCTCTCTTCCACTCGCTCTAAAACCCAATGGAAAAATATTCTCGGGTGAGGATTAACAACAGAAAAAAAGTAAGCCGCTCAGACCCGCTCTGGTCCCGGAAGGCTCTTGGAACGGGCTGGCAGGAAAAGGTGGCATAAGTTGGGTACTTCTGCAAAAGTGAAGTTTTATTACTTTCATGTACATATTATTAGCCAAGATATAAATATGTACTAGTAACCAGACAATTTTATAAGAAAAATCAGGCAAGTGAATGATCTCACAATGCATGACCCGTAGGCATTACATAACAATGACTCAGCCTTACCTCGCCAGGCCGTGCTGACTCCTGGTGGCACTGAGTCTGCAGAGGGAGGAGTGGACACCTCTGCCCAGGCCACTTCCTCGCCCGAAGCAGGGCCACAGCGGCAGGTCCCACCCGAGCAGGTCCCGGAATTCTGTGTGGATTCTAAAACAATTCAGGAACGGATGTGGACATGTTAATGTCTGGGGAACTAACGAATTGGGCAGTTCTTTGTTGTTAATCCTCATGCGAGGATACTTTTCCATTAAATTTTTTAGAGAGAGTGGAAGGGAGGGGGAGAGACACAGAGAGAGAAACACTGATGTGAGAGACACATCAATTGGTTGCCTGCCACACACACCCCAACCAGAGCCGAGGATCGAGCCTGCGACTGAGGTACATGCCCTGGTCGGGAATAGAACCCGGCACCCTTCCGTCTGTGGGCCAGCGCACTATCCACTGAGCAACACCAGCCAGAGCGTTAGGCAGTTCTTGACACCCAAACCTGAAGGCTGCAGGTCAGTAAACTTCCCATGTGGAGCTTCTAATCAGCTTTGAGACATGTCACTGTTGCCCGGCCAGGCAGCTCTGTTGATTAGAGCATCATCCCCATTCACCAAGGTTTCAGATTCGATCTCGGGTCGGGGCACATACAAGAATCAACCACTAGCCTGACCGGTTTGGCTCAGTAGATAGAGCATCGGCCTGTGCACTGAAGGGTCCCAGGTTCGATTCCGGTCAAGGGCATGTACCTTGGTTGCAGGCATATCCGCAGTGGGGGGTATGCAGGAGGCAGCTGATCGATGTTTCTCTCTCATCAATGTTTCTCTCTATCCTTCTCCCTTCCTCTCTGTAAGAAATCAATAATATATATTTTAAAAAAAAGAAAAAAAGAATCAACCACTGACTCCATAAATAAATGGAACAACAAAGCAATGTTTCTCAAATCAATACATTTTTTAAAATGACTTCAGCACAGATATAAAAAATGTATGTATGCAGGGCAGCGACAAACTTTTGTAATGAACTGAAAAAATTTCACGACACTGCTTTATAGCTTCAAAGACATTTAAGAAAGGAGTCTTGAAAATAAAAAACATAGCCAAAATTATTTTAAAAATCTCAATACAAGTGTTGCAAGATAAAGATGAGGAAATTATTCAGACAGTAGAGGAAAAAAAGACATAGAAAATGGAAGAGAAATTAGACCTAAACTTTCAATCTAGGAAATCCAACAACTTTCCAATAAGTGTTCTGGGGGGAGGGAGGGGGAGGGGGTGGGCGGGTAGTGGAGGGAAACAACTTTTGAACGAGAAAATACTATTGACCGAAAATAAGGGCTCAAGTGCCCAGATTGAGACTATCCAGGGCATGATTCATTGTAGAAAACCAGAGGTAAACCAAACAGCCTAAAACATTGAAAAGGAAGTCACGCTTAAAAAAAAAAAAGGCAGGTGAAAGGATCTCACTAAAGGTCTTAACAGTAATATTCGATGCTAAGTAACAGAGGAGGGCTTTCAAAATTGTGTACGGAAATGAAATACCACACAGAACTGTATGGAGAAAACACCCCCACAATTCTGGACATTCCAACTGTATTTTTCAGGTCATCAGACTGTGACATAGTAACACCCTCCAGGACTCCTAGATCTTTCCCACCTACAGTCCGAGGCTGCTACACATCCCTTCCCTGATGTGACCTCAGAGATCACCCAACCGTGAGAGCAATGGAGAAGGGCTGGGGAGTTTAAAGGAGAGCGAGATTGTCAAAGAAATCCACCGGAAGGCTTGCAAAGCAAAGGTAAGGAAATTATCCAGAACGAAAACAAAGACATAAAATAGGAAAGAGACAAGTTCAATAGAGGAGGTTGGACGACTTCCTAATAGGAGTTACAGCAAAAAAAATTTTTTAAAAATTAAAAAAATGTTTTCAAATAAAAAAACTTGTATTTACTTAGAAGCATTTAGAATGTCAACAAAACAGCTGCAACTTTTTTTTTTACAATTACAGAGTGGTAGTCAGTTAACAGAACAATTACTTCATACTAGTGACCCGGTGCACAGATTCCTGCACAATGAAAGGAAATCAACTAGAAGGTGGCCGGCGGGGCGGGACTGGGTGAGATGGGCCGGACATGCCCTGGAGCCAACCTCCCACGGTCCCTCCCAGCATCTGTGGAGTGAGTGGGGTCCATCGGCCTGGCCTGCAGGGATTGGGCCGAAACCAGCTCTCCGACATCCCCCGAGGTCCCAGAGTGCAAGAGGGCACTCTGCAAAGTTGCTGTCGTACAGGGTGTGGAACACAAATGCAAGTGTGGAGTAAACCAGATGGAGGCCGACAGTGCCCCAGCAACAACATAACCCACGTGCAAAGGTGGAATCGCGTGGTTTTGTTAGTAATCGGGCTCCCTCCTCTCTGGTTTCAGAGTACGTCACCTGAAAACCGCCACTGCCAAGTCACTGCAGCTCAGCAGCTCCTGCATTGAGTGTCTGCCCCCTGGTGGTCAGTGCATGTCATAGCAACCGGTCAGACAGGCAGAGGGACACTTAGCATATTAGCCTTTTATATATTCACTGAGTGGCCAGATTATTATGACCACCTGACCTTTGTAGGCAAATTAGCTATAATTTCGCGCTGAAGTTGCTAGAGGGCCAAACCATTATAAATAGGGAAGCAAGTTGTTTACCACGACAGTAGAAGTGATTTTTTTCTGAAGATATGGGTAAACAATGCGATTTAACAGCCTTTGAATGTGGGATATATATTATTATGGAGTGGCCAGATCATTATGACCACCTCACGTTTATAGGCAAATTAGCCGTACACTGCATCGTATGGGATATGGAAGCCGAAGGCCTGTTCCAACACCTTTGCTGTCTGCAGTTACCAAGATAAAACGTCTCCAATTCGCACAGGAACACAAGGATTGGACAGTCGAGCATTGGGAAAAAGTCATGTGGTCCGATGAATCACGTTTCCAGTTGCATCATGCAGATGGCAGGGTGAGAATTGGGCGGAAACAGCATGAAAGCATGCACCCCACATGCGTGAGTACAACCCTTCAAGCTGGTGGGGGCAGTGTTATGGTTTGGGGCATGTTGTCCTGGCATGATTTGGGCCCTTTAATTCGTGTGGAACAATGTCTGAATAGCACAACATACCTAAGTATCGTTGCTGATCAAGTTCATCCTATCATGTTGATGGCGTATCCCAATGGAAATGGCTTCTTCCAACAAGACAATGCGCCATGCCACGGTGCTCGTATTGTGCAGGAGTGGTTTCAAGAACATGAGGGAGACTTTACCTTTCATAGGTGGCCCCCACCATCACCAGATCTCAATCCAATTGAGCATTTGTGGGACGAAGTTAAAAGAGCCACCAGGCAGCTGGTGCCACAACCATCAGATCTCACAGAACTGGACAGTGCTATTCATCAGGCATGGTGTCAGATTCCTCGCATCACCTTTCAACCTCTCGTGGAGTCAATGCCAAAAAGAATCGCCGCAGTATTGAAGGCAGAAGGTGGCCCAGTGAAGTACTGATGGGGTGGTCATAATAATCTGGCCACTCACTCACGTTCAAATATATCCCACATTCAAAGGCTGTTAAATCGTGTTGTTTACCCATATCTTCAGAAAAAAATGACTTCTACTGTCATGGTAAACAACCTGCTTCCCTATTTATAATGGTCTGGTCCTCTAGCAACTTCAGCGTGAAATTATAGCTAATTTGCCTACAAAGGTCAGGTGGTCATAATAATCTGGCCCCTCAGTGTATAGATAAGCTGCCATCAGAGACAACTGAAGATGAAAAAATTACCATCCCCTGCCCTAGCCAGTTTGGCTCAGTGGATAGAGTCTTGGCCAGTGGACTGAATGGTCCTGGGTTTGATTCCACTCAAGGGCACATGCCCAGGTTTTGTACTCAATTGCCAGTAGGGAGCATGAAGGAGGCAGCCAATCAATGATTCTCATTAATGTTTCTCTCCCTCTCCCTTCCTCTCTGAAATCAATAAAAATACTTTAAAAACCAACCATCCCAATAGACAACTAGTTTGTGCTGAGCACCAACAAGAGCCTGCTATAACTTTCCAGGCCAGTTTACAACCCCTATTGTGTAGCAGGCAAGGTTAGTGGCTGCTGAAAATACCACCTGCACAGGTAACTGAAAGACACATTGGTGGTGTGTGAACTACGCAGAAGAGGACACGGGCAGTTTAAAAACACATCTTACGCGGCCTTACATTTCTATTTTTTAAGGGAATTGTGTACAGGGGGGTTAAATGCTCTATCGACAAGAAAACAAAACTGTGCTAAAACCAACTTATTCATCTTCACCTCCCTCCTCAGATTGTTCTGGTCTTTTCACCCGACAGCTCTTTCTGCCTCATCAGCTGTCCTTAGCTCGCTGTGCGGCAGGCAGTGTCTGCTCTTCTTCCTCCTTCAGCTCAGCAGCCTTCCTTTCCTAAGGCTGCTTGCCACCCCCCCCCCGCCCCCCCCCCCCCCCCCCCCCCGCCGACCCCCCGGCCGCCACAGTGGAGTCCACACCCCCAGCTGCTTTGCAGCGTCACCGATGGCCAGGCCGCGATGCTCTGATTTGGGGCAATATTCGGAAAACAAGCCAAAGGCCCGAAGGCAGCCTCTTGGGTGCACTGGGACCCTTGGCTTTCCTTTTCGATTTCCCTTTCAGAGGAATTTCAGTTTCATTTCTCTCTCCTAACGGGCCTTGTCCGCATTTGTCACGTCTTCACATTTTCCTTTCTCTTTAGCAGACAAGGGCTTCCACCTTTCTGAGCTCTTCTTAGGAATCGCCGAGAAACTGACTGAGCATCGGGTGCTGCTGCTGGTTCCTCAGGCAGGTTTGCTCCAAGAAAGTGCACATGGCATTCTGCCTCCGCTTCTCCTTTGCTGTTTCCTTCCTTCTCCTCAGCAAGCAGTCACCCAGTGCCTGGCCGCTCCCACTTGCCCCGGCACTCAACAGTTTTTAAATGAAAAAATAACTGAGTCCTGGCCAGTGTGGCTCAGTTGGTTGGAGCATCGTCCCATACATCGAAAGGTTGTGGGTTCGATTCCCAGTCAGACCACATACCTACATGCACATGTGGTATACAAGTGACCAACGTTTTTCTCTCATATCAATGTTTCTCTCTCTCTCTCATTCCCTTCCCCTTTCCCTGAACAAAACACTGAAGGAAGAACCAGCCCAAACTGAATAGGACAATGGAAGGAAGGTGTGAGGAAGAAGGCTGTGATAGTGGGAGTTATCTGGTGTCTGAGACTGAGAAGGCTGGGTAAATGGCAGGTACAACAGAACCTGTCACGAGCTGCTCAAGGAACAACGTATAGTCATGAGTATGGACACTTGTTTACCGATTTAAAAAAAAATTCTATTGATTTCAGAGAGGAAGAGAGAGGGAGAGGAAAAAAACATCAATGAGAGAGAATCACTGATCGGCTGCCTCCCACACGCCCCCTGCTGGGGATCGAGCCTACAACCCGGGCGTGTGCCCTGACGGGGAATCGAACCATGACCTCCTGGTTCATAGGTTGGCGCTCAACCACTGAGCCACGCAGGCCAGGCTTGTTTACTAATCCTATATAATAAAAGGCTAATATGCAAATTGATCGAACAGCGGAACCTCCAGTCACTATGATGTGCACTGACCACCAGGGGGCAGATGCTCAACACAGGAGCTGTCCCCTGGTGGTCAGTGCACCAGAAGTTGGGCTCACAAGAAGGTGCAGGCTGGGCTGAGGGAGCCCCCTGTAGCCTCCTCCCCCAGGCCCCCTGCACCGGGCCTCTAGTTTAACCATATCGGCTATATGGATGATTTATGAAAAAATAGGTTAAGGGAATTGGAGAGCTACTAAAGACAAAGTTGGGGGGTCCAGTTTTTAGCGTGCTTTCAGTTCTCGGGGTACTGGACTGAGTAGTAGGGCAGAGGGCACTCCTGGGGACGCTTTTGAGGCTGGAGACAAAGAAGTAGGGACTTGGGGCTAGGATCCCAGTGAGATGGGATGAGTAAGGCCCTGAGCCTGAAAGGTTTTCCTTCGAGTCATTGCCACATTCTCACACTGTAGGCGGGAAACTAGGAGACACTTTCTAGAAAGACCCCGGAGAGCAGAGCAGAGTCTCTGGCCATTTCAGCTGGCTGAGAAGACGAGGGTCACAGACCAGGACTGACCAGCGGGAGCCCTTCATGGTATCAGGAAAGTGGAAGTGAAGCACTGTGAGACAGCACCTCACCGACACAACCCCGCCTTGCCCAGCTTCCCGCGCGGCGGGCCACGGCAAGAGCCGCGCTCTGTGCGCCTGCCGGAGGAGGAGGCCACCTGGAGCCTCTCCACTCGCTTATGCTGAAGTCCAGCTCTCAACTGAAACTTCCTAGGCGTGGCAAGGCAGAGCCATTGGACTGAAAATAAAAAACAAAAGATGACAAAAACAAACCCATAGGCGAGTCACATACTGGAATTAGAAGGCAAGGACTGTATACTAGTAATAGCTGCAATGAACATGTTCAAGAAAATAGAGAAAAAAAGAGATGAAAGGATGGGGAATTTCACTTGAGAATTGAGCTGTTTAAAAAAATTAATTAGGGGGTGTTAAGAGATCAACCAAAGGACTTGTATGCATGCATATACGCATAAGCAATGGACATAAGACACTGGGGGGTAGGGGAGGGCGGGGGAATGTCAAGGGGGGGGAGGAGACATATGTAATACTCTTTGTAGTACTTTAAGCAATAAGAAAAAAAATTTTTTTCAAAAGAAAATTAATTAGGCCCTAGCCAGTTTGGCCCAGTGGATAGAAAGTCGGCCTGCGGACTAAAGGGTCCCAGGTTCGATTTTGGCCAAGGGCACATGCCTGGGTTGCGGGCTCGATCCCCCTCAGTAGAGGGCGTGCAGGAGGCAGCCAATCGATGATTCTCTCTCATCATTGAGTCTCTCATCAGTCATTCAGTCTCTCTTCCTCTCTGAAATCAATAAAAAAAAATATATATATATATAAAATAAAGATGGTGTATGAAACTACGTTTAAAAAAAGATAATTAGAAATCAAAAATAAAATAACGAAAATTAACAATTCAATAGATTTTAACAGATGATTGAACACAGGATGAGAGGATTGATGAATTGGAAGATAATCCAATATAAAACATCCTAGCCTGGCTGGTGTGGTTCAGTGGTTGGGCATCAACTTATGAACCAGGTCATGGTTCAATTCCCAGACAGTGCACATGCCTGGGTTGCAGGTTCAATTCCTAGTAGGGGGCATGCAGGAGACAGCCCATCAATGATTCTCCTCATTGATGTTTCTATCTTCTCTCCCTCTCCCTTCCTCTCTCTGAAATCAACAAAATCATATATTTAAAAAATCTTAATGTTTTATTTAATATATTTAAAACAACATGACTTAAACATGTAATCAATATAAATTAATTATATTAAAGTTAACCTTATGCTTTTTTTTATGTCAAGTCTTCAGCATCCTGTGTATATTATACCTCCAGATTCTCTTCATTGGGACTCACCATGTTTCTTTTTTTAATTTATATTTTTATTGATTTTTAGAGAGAGAAGGGAGCGGGAGAAACATTGATGTGAGAAGTATCAATCTGCTGCAATCTGTATTCCCCCTACTGGGTATTGAGCCCGCAATCCAGACATGTGCCCTGACAGGGAATGGAACCTGCCACCTCCTGGTGCATGGGATGACGCTCAGCCACTGAGCCACACTCCCCGAGCATGGATTCATCATGTTTCAAGTGCTGGAGCCCCAAGGGACTCATGGCAACCATATTAGGCAACAACTGGTAAGCTTTTGCTGCCCTGGCCAGTGTTGCTCAGTTGGTTGGAGCATCATCTCATGCACCAAAGGATAACAGGTTCCATTCCCAGTCAGGGTACATACCCAAGTTGCATGTTTGACCCCTGGTTGGGGTGTGTATGGGATGCAATCAATTGATGTTTCTCTCTCTCTCTCAAATCAATGAAAACATATCCTTGGGTGAGAATTAAAAAAACAAACAAAGATAAAATGGCATTTTCAGATTAACAAAAATAGTGAGCATTAACTGCCAATAAGAATTCACTAAAAGAAATTCTTATTTGGGGAGAAGAAACATTATTCCAGATGAAAATGAAGAAAGGAATAAAGACCACATACTTGTCCTATCATGTCTGTCTAGCTTGTTAACTTAGCATCATGTTATCAAGGCTCATCCATGTTGTATCAGAATGTCTTTTTCGCTTATTTCCTTTTTGATGATAGCCTTCCTAATTTCTGTGAAGTGGTATCTCTTTGTGGTTCTGATTTATATTTCACTCATAATTGACGATGCTGAGTTACTTTCATGTGCCTATTGGCCATTTGTATATCTTCTTGGGAGAATTATCTATTTCAGTCTTTTGCCACTTTTTAAAATTGTTTTTTTTGTGGGTCTTGAACTTTCAAAGCACTATATATATTGTGGTTATTAGTCCCTTATCAGATAGCTGGCTTGCAAATATTTTCCCCTATTCTATGGGTTGGTTCTCTTTTCACTGTCTTGATAGTGCTTTGATGCCTAAGTTTTTCATTTTAATGAAGTAGAATTTATTTTTTCTTTTGTTGCCTGGTTTTTGGTGTCATATTTAAGAAACCATTGGGAACAGTGTGTGGAATTGCGGAGGGAAGGCAAAGGGAGGGTGGGTGGGAGGTGATCAACCAAGACCTTGTATGCATATATGTATAACCCATGGACAGACAATAGGGTGGTGAAGGCCTGGGGCAGGGAGGCAGGCTGGAGGGAGTCAATGGGGGGAAAAGGGGTACATATGCAATACTTTCAATAATAAAAATTAAAAAAAAAAACCATTGGTATATCCAAGGTCAGGAATATTTGCCTGTTTTCTCCTAAAAATTCTATAATTTTGACTCTTAAATCTAGGTCTTTGATCCATTTTGCCTATGGCTTAAAGATCCAACTTCACTTTTTAAAATATATTTTTAGCCGAAACCGGTTTGGCTCAGTGGATAGAGCGTCGGCCTGGGGACTGAAAGGTCCCAGGTTCGATTCCGGTCAAGGGCATGTGCCTGGGTTGCGGGCACATCCCCAGTAGGAGATGTGCAGGAGGCAGCTGGTCGATGTTTCTCTCTCATCGATGTTTCTAACTCTCTCTCTCCCTTCCTCTCTGTAAAAAATCAATAAAATATATTTAAAAAATGAAAAAATAAAATTAAAAAATATTTTTATTGAATTGAGAGAAAGGGAGAGGGAGAGAAACATCAATGATGAGAATCATTGATCAGCTGCCTCCTGCACACCCCTCACTGGGGATCAATCCCACAACACTGGCATGTGCCTTGACTGGGAATCGAACCGTGACTTCCTGGTTCATAGGTCAACGCTCAACCACTAGCTATGCTGGCCGGGCCCAACTTCATTCTCATACATGTGCATATCCAGTTTTCCAAGCACCATTTGTTGGAGAGAACTTTCTTTCCCCATTGGGTGGTCTTAAAGCCCTGGTGGAAATCGTGTGACCATGGAGGTGAGGGTTTATTTCTGGGTTCTCACTCTCATTCCATTGGTCTGGGGTGGAGGCCTATCTGTTCATCCTCAGGCTACACCACAGTTTTTATTCTTTGTTGATTTCAGAGAGGGAGAGGGAGAGGTAGAAACATCAACCATGAGAAAGAACCACTGATCGGCTGCCTCTTGCACACTGGGGATTAAGCCTGCAACCCAGGCATGTGTCCTGACCGGGAATTGAACTGTGACCTCCTGGTTCAACCACTGAGCCACATCAGCTGGGCTTTCTCATATTATTGATAGTGTATAAAAATACAATTGATTTGTAAGTTTGTATCCTGCAACTATGCTGAACTCCTTTGCAGGCTCTCACAGCTGTGTGTGTACTGTGGGTTCTTCAGGGTTTTACATATAAGACCATGTCTTCTACAAACAGATGCTTTTCCTTTGTCCTTTACAATTTGGACGCCTCTTACTTCTTTCTTGCCTCATTGCTCTGGTTAGAGACCGCAGTGCTATTATAAATAGAAACGATAAAAGTGAGCCTCTGGGTCTTGTTCCTGACCTTGGGGGGGGGAGTTTGCATTCTTTCACCTTCGAGCACATTAGCTACAGGCTTTACATCAATGGCCTTTGTTATGTTGAGGTACTTTCCTTCGATCCTTGGTCTGTTTTTATCATGAAAATTTGATTTTATCAAATGCTCTTTTTGCATCAGCTGCGATGGTCATGTTTCCCCTCCACACTCTACTCAGGCAGCGTGCTGCGTGGGTTTTCAGAGGCTGGGCCCTTCCTGCATCCCTGGGAGAAAGCCCTTGTGGTCCCGGTGTGTAACCCTCTTACTGCTGAATTCGGGGCTAGCTGTGTGCTGAGGGTTTCTGCCTCAATGTTCACAAGATATGACTCTGCACTTTTCTCTCCCTGGAGTTGTGTGTGGCTTCAGTATCAAGATGACACCGACCTCACAGAATGAGTTAGGAAGTGTTCTCCTGTCATCTCGACATTTTTGGAAGAATGTGGGAAAGAGTAGTGTTCCTTCTTTTCTACATGTTTGGTAAAGTTTCCCAGTGAAGCCACCTGGTTGTTGGCTCTTATTGCTTGGGGTTTTGAGTAGTTTAAATATCACTTCTTGCAGGTCTGCTCATTTTCTATTTGCTCTGGAGTCAGCTTTTGTAGTTTGCGTCTAGGAATTTGTCCATTTCACCTAGATTACCCAATTTGTTGGCATACAGGTATTCATAGTAGTCTTTTTTTTTTTTTTTAATATATTTTATTGATTTTCCACAGAGAGGAAGGGAGAGAGATAGAGAGTTAGAAACATCGATGAGAGAGGAACATCGATCAGCTGCCTCCTGCACATCTCCTACTGGGGATGTGCCCGCAACCCAGGCACATGCCCTTGACCGGAATCGAACCTGGGACCCTTCAGTCCGCAGGCCGACGCTCTATCCACTGAGCCAAACCTATTTCGGCAATATAGTAGTCTTTTTTAACCTTTCTTATTTCTGCAAAGTTTAATAATGTGCTCTTTCACTAGTTTTAATAATTTGAGTCTTCTGTTCTTCGTCAATTTAGCAACTTCTGTTGTCCCTGATTTTCTCTAGTTTCTTATCCTCAATGTCATTTATCCCTGCTTTAATCTTTATTACTTCCTTCCTTCTGCTGGCTCTGGATTTGGTTTACTCTTCTTTTTCTGGTTCCTTGGGCACACAATTAGAAAGCTGACTTAATCTGCTTTGATGTAGACATTTACAACTATAATACCCTGGCACTGGTCTCATTGCATCCCATACACTTTGGTACATTGCATTCTCATTTCATTCTTCTCAAGGTATTTTCTACTTTCCTTTGTGATTTCTTCTCTGATCCACTGGTTGTTTAAAAGTGTTAATTCCCACATATTTTTTACTTTTCCCAGATGCTTATACCCTAAGACTCAGTCATTTCACATTGAAATATATGCCCACTAGCTAGCTATGTGAGCAAAACTGCACCAGAAGAGACAGACACAATGTTCGCTCTTGGCTATTAGCCAAAACACATAATGACCGAGAGCATAAACAGAAGCATATTCATTAATGAAATACTACACAGCAAGGAAGACGATCAACTGCACATGAACAAATCAAGGCCACCCACCTCCAAAAAACACAAATGATCCCACCTGCTTCACGTTCAGAGGCAGAACGACATTCTATAGTCAGGCTGTGTGTTCTTCTAATTAAAGTTTAAGGAGTAATTTCTGTAAAACTCACATTAGCAGTAACTCGGGGGAGAAGGTCGAGGGTACTGGCCAGGGAGAGGGGCTCCAGGTGCTGGCAGTGGTGTTTCTGGCTGCAGCTGGTTGTCTCCTGGGCATTTGCTTCATGGTACTTCATTAAGATGCACTTTTGAGATAATCCAATGAGTTGTGTGTGTGTTATACTTCGCAGTAAAAACAGTAAATATATATTGGCCTTGAGTTGGTAACTAATATTAAACACCTCCTAAAAGCAAAGACCAACACTTTCTGAAGGAATCCACCTTCAACCCAGGCCTCAAGGACTCTCTGGTCTACCCGGTTACAGGCACACAGAGGGAGGAAAGCTCACAGAGCATAAGGAAGTCCTCAGCAATGAGGAAACTTCAGAACTGGACCAGACTCGGGTGCTGGACTTGACAGAACAGGAAACTGAGAAGTTTCTAACAAACATCCTATCTAATAGAGGGAATATGCTAATTGACTTCCCTGCCCTCAAAGATGGCGGTGCCCACAGCCAATGAGGGAATATGCTAATTGACCGTCACACCTCAAAGATAGCAGCGCCCAGTCCCCTTAGCCCTGCCGGGGCGGCAGGCACACAGCAAGGCCAGGCCTGCCCCCAGGCGGGCCCAGCCGCTTCGCGTGCCTGCCTCTGGAGTCCCCCAATTCCCTCAGCCCCGCAGCAGCCCAGGGCCGCCCGAGGCTCAGGTAACCAGGGCCACCGAGGCTTACACTGCCGGCAGTGGCAGCAGCAGAGTTGTGATGAGGCATCACCTTCCCCTGATCACCAGGTTGCCTCCCGCCCATGAGGGCTCCCAGACTGTGAGAGGGGGCAGGCCAGGCTGAGGGACGCCCCCCTCCAGTGCGTGAATTTTCATGCATCGGGCTTCTAGTTACAAATAAAAGGAGCCCTGGCCAGTTGCTCAGTGGTTACAGTGCCAGCCCCAGGACAGAAGGGTTGCAGGTTTGATTGCTGGTCAAGGGCATGTACTTCGGTTGCAGGTTCACATCCCAGCCCCCGAGTTTGGGGTGTGTGTAGGAGACAACCAGTCGATTCTCTGTCTCTCTCCCCTCCGCCTCTTCTCTTTCACGCTTTCTCAAAAATCAATGGAAAAAAATATCCTTGGGTGAGGATTAAAAATAAAAAATAAAAGGCATAAATTAACATTAGTGATAAAAAGATGCATTAACTATATTTTATGAAACCTTTTATGCCAAAAACTTGTAAAGAGATGAGATGTATGAATCCTCTGAAACCTGTAACTTAACAGAACTGATTTTAAAAACTGCTAACAGTTCTCAAGTATTTTTTAAAAAATCGAATCGGCACACCACACTCACATGGAGGGCAAGTTGCGTGTCTGCACGCCCACTGGCCAAACTGCAGCGAGCCTGACCCCACTTCTGGGCCAAAGCGTCGGCTCGACTAGGGTCCAGGTTTGGACTGTGGCTCGAGTCCTGGGGGCTCAGGAGTGGCCTGGCGCCTGCTGGCATCGGAGTGTGCAGCCAGGTAAGCAACTTCCTCGCACACACGGGTGCGAAACACACTACACCTGAGGCAGACGGGAATCACACACCTTGGGCAAAAGGAGAAGAATTGGTCCCAAAGAGCAAAGGAATGCACAAGAAGCTACCTGGTTCAAATTCCTGGTTTTATTTCCATCTGTAACACCAGCAGAGGTCTGAAACAGACTGACATTATGGGTAAAGTTTAAACGTAACAAAGAAAGATTTGGACTATGTACACTGAGAAGGAGGGGTTTTCATATCGACCTTTTCCTATTTTGTAGTTTCTGACAGTAGGAACTTAACATCCCCCCAATTTAATGGAGAAGCACAGCTTTCATGATCAGTCGTTTGTCCTCAAATGTAAAGCAGGGCTTGGGCTGTGTGGTCATCCCGGCTCCTGGAGGCTAGTAATGTCAGGTCACAGGAGACGCTCCCACGCAGCCCGGAAGAAACGCGATGGCTACCATGTCCGGTCAGAGGGCAGACGCGGCACAGCCCCCATGGGAACCATGTCCTGCCTTCTCACCTCCAAGTAGAACATTATTCCTTTCATTAAAACTGACTAATTGGAAGTGAGCCAAACAGCTACAAAGGCAGAATGAAGAATAAAACTTTCACAGAAGAGGGACACTCCTTCAGCCCCGTTAAAGTGAACTGTGCCAAGTCCCTGCTCCTTCCAGGGAACTGAAGGCCAGTTATTGCTGCAAAGCCAGCGCCTCTCCCCCTGCCGATGCCCCACACGCAGAGGCTGCTGTCTGGCTTGAGGCCTGTGAGGAGGGTGTGGAGGTGGGGCAGGCTGGCACTCCCGTCACCCCTCAGCCCTGTGCGTTAGGAGCAGTGCTGCCACCTGGAAACCAGAGGCTCCCACGCCTGCAGAGTGGGCAGGGGGTGTTATCTGCCCCTTGGTGAGGAGAGGCCACAGAACTTTGCCAACCAGAACTGCAGAGGGCCACAGTCCAGATGGCCAGGGGATCAGCTTCTGAAATGGTGGGTTGGTGGGGTGGTGAGAAGGCCAAGGCAGGACCCAGCTCGTCAGGTGGGCCACGCTCTGAGACACGGGGTGGCTGCGGCTTGGGCAACAGCTGGACATGGGCTGATAAGGCCACAAATACTGCACCGCCTTCCGGTGTCCAGACTTGAGGAGACCGTGGGCAGCGGGGACTGAGGACCAGCGGGCATATGGTGACAAGGACGGATTTTATCAGAAAGGAGCGAACACCGAGTACAGGCCTGCCCTGTGTACCGTGCCAGGAGGGGAACTCTGGGGCCTGGTCAGTTCCTGAGAACGGGGGTGATAGGACAGGGCGGGGCCTGAGGGACACTCACGGTGCTGCATCTCCTGGGCTGCGAGGAGGCGGCGGTGGACGGGCTTTATTGCACGTTTCATCCTCAGAGGCCTGGGCATGGCCCTGCAGAAATCCCTGCCTGTCACTGCGAAGGTCGGGAAGGAGCCCAGTGGTTGGTCCTCCGGGGCTGTCGGCTCGGTCACTGTGCGGGCAGAGGCCGGGTGAGGTAGCATGCCCGCAGGAGCTGGGTGGACTGGCTCACGCCCTGACCAGGGCCGGCTCCCCGACAACACTTGGGGGAAGCTGCGCACACCTCCCACGCGGGGGAGCTTCTTGGCAAACGTGCAGGTCCCGGAGACGCTGGAACCTGCTTCTCAACTCCAAGGCGCTCAGCTCCTCGCCTGCCCTGGAACCAGGCCGCCAGGGGAGCAGGCCACACCCGGCCGGCAGGGCTGTGGCTCGGCTGAGGCATCAAGCTGGAGGTAGCGAGAGGACCTCAGAGGGCTGGAATTAAGGAGCAGTCTACATGTCAGGCCTTGGTTTAAAGTCTTTTGAGCTCAGGAAATTGGAGGCAGAGAACCCACGAAGGCCGTGTGAGGAGCCCGCAGGGATGTCACTGTCCGTCCTTCTCCGAGGCAGCTCGCAGCGCATCAGATATAAATGGGGTGATAGCGTTTGTGGCTCATCTTCTTCCTGCAGGTCGGGCAAGTGTTGGCGTTCTTGAGGGAATCTCGGAGGCACTGGCTGCAGAAGACGTGGCCACACTCTGTAGAGACAATGACACGCCCATTCTGCACAATCTAGAAAACAAAAAGGAACACCTTCACGTGTGTCTGTCCCAGAGCAGCAGCTCCCAGGGAGTCACACTGCCACCACCTGGGCAGTGATGGGTGAGGGAAGGGCAGGCACAGGGGGGCAGGGCAATGGGCTGCAGAACTTTGGATGCCTGACAGCCAGGCGGCAGCAGCCCAAGGGGAACTCGGGCACCAGAACCCACAGGCCTGGAAAGGTCAGGGTTGCTGTGTGGGCACAGGTGGGGCTGTGCGCAGGCTCAGGGGCCACAGTGAACACGGGGCCTTCAGCCTGGGCCAGGACAGGGAAAACACAGACGGCCTCAGCTGCACAGGCGGCGCAGGAACACAGGGCCAGAGTGGAAGGCTGTAGGCCCACACATTGGCACATTCTCCCTGCACACACATGTATGACGAGCCATGTGCCAGTCCAGGCAGGACTGAAGGAAGGCATCAAATCCCACCTAATGGGAGGGTCCTTGCTCCTCTCTCTCACTGAAGTGTGGAAGCTGAGCAGGAGGTCACAGCTGGTGTGCTTACCTCTGAGTATCCATCCATGCAGATCGGACAACTGACCGTGCCGGAGGGCCTAGAACACAGTGCCTCATGTCAGTGCCGAGCAAGCACCAACATCGGACTCCTCGCGCCAGGGGACGTCCTGTGTGCAGCCTTTCCCTCCAAGAGCCTCCTCTGACCCTGCCTTAGCGAGGGTCCAGGGACTCACAGGAGGGCTGGCCACCCGAAGGGGTTAATGGGGCCACAAGAAAAGGGGAGAGGAGAAGGTGCAGACAGCCTGAGTCACCGTGTCCACCCCACACCCCCTCTGCCCCCTCACCCCCTGCCTGGGGCAGGGCCTGCACCTAGCACCCCAGCCTGCTGGTGCCTGGCCTCAATAGTGTTATCTGCAGGCAGCCGCCAGGCAGATGTTCAACAGCTCTGCCGGGCCACGGGCTCAGAGCCCTGGCTGAAGGCCCGGTGTTTCCAACAACACCCCCTCACACAGGGAAACGGAGGGGGTGAGGATCCCACTCCAGGGCCCAGAGGCTTCCTGGAGTGAGGGCCTGGCCCAAAGTTGGCAGCAGCAGCGAGCGGGTGGGCATGCAGGTACCTGAGCCCCGGCGATGTCTCTTCCCTGGCGTTCCTGGGAGTGTGCGTGGTCACATACACGTCCCTGTCCCTGCTCAGCTCCTCGTCATCGCTGCTCACCACACAGCTGTCAGCGTGGTCCTGGCGCTGCCTCCTAGTGTTCCTCCTGGGCCGCCTCCTTTCTAAGACGGGGCTCCGCACTCAGGAGAGGGGCCTCCCGCCCACCGCCCACCGCCCACCACCCACCTTCCAGCCAGGGATAGGCCAGTCTCAGACCCCAGAGACTCTGCTGCCACACCCATGAGGTCCTGCCCAGCCAAGGAGGCCACCCCCGTCTTGCCAGGAGAAGCCCATCCCTGCTATGATGGCAAGTGCCGAGCTGTGGGCCGGGCCCAGGCGAGCAGTCAATCCGAACGCAGCATCACTGCGGATGCCCTCCCACTGGTGTCAGGTGTCCGTCCAACCCAACGAAAAAGGGAACCACTCACCATCAACGATCTTTTAAAAAAAGGAGAGAAAAGAGAAAGTCACAATCAGTTTGACATAAAACATTCTGTGTCATCTGAATGCACAAATGACCACTTCCAAGCATTTATTTCAAATGCAAAATCCCCAGGGGACCAGCACCCCGCCCTGGGGCCTGCCCCCCTGCAGCTGCCGCAGGAAATCTGGGGGAGCTGCTGGCCACGTGACCCAGGAAGTGACTTTACCCTGAGCGGTGTTGTGAGGACTAAGGGAGACAAGGCTACGGCCGCTGGGCACCAGGGACATGGAGCCCGGGACTAGCTCCACACGCTCGCCAACGACAACTGACTCCACGTGGCCACTGCCAAGGAATGGGACAGCACGGATGAGGGTGTGCGGTGCCCAACACACTGTGAAAAGAATGAACTCCCAGACAAAAGCAAGCAGGCGAGGGGACTGATGTGTGTGCACACACCAAGGACCCACTGGACCCAGGGAAAGCTGCTGAGACCTGGACGAGCCCCTGCCTGAGGCTCAGCCTGACAGCCAGACCGTTCTGCACCGACGGTTTCCAGCCAGCTCACAACCCTCGGGGTGACCAGCCACGAGTCTGCGGGACAGCAGCAGACCCACTCCCCCAGCGCCATGGGCTGGGCGACCTCCTTCGGGACAGCCCTGTGGCCTCTCCTCACGGACCCTGGCTTGCAGCTCCCACGCAGGGTTCCAGGCTGAGATGCTGGAGTTACTTCTGGAGACCTGCTCCTCCAGCCGTTTCACATGAAGCGCCTGCTCCCACAAATAAACCCTTTTCTGCTTTGAGACAACAGGAGTGGACTCGGGGTTCTAGCCTGACCCCTGATCGGCACAGCCATCCACCCCAGGAAGCAGCAGCATGAAGCCCACATGTGGGGCTACAGAAACCCTCCCCCAGGAGGCTGCAGCGTGACGACCAAACTGGGAGATAGCCCTCACTACGGGGCCGCATTTCCTGGGACACCGGGTGGCTGGCAGAGGTACTGTCCACATGAGTCTAGAAGAGGCCACAGGAGGACCACCATCGGGGTGAGTGCATGGGGAGGGACAGGACGCCCCGGCTCCCGGCAGTGTGCGGGGAACTGGTCCCCACAGACCTGGCACACAGCAGGGCCTCCACACTTAGCGACCAGAGAGCCTCCCTCTCTGGGTGACGGACTGTCCCCGTCTTCAACAGGAAAACAGCTCAGAGAGGGGGCAGAAAAGGATGGCACCCCAGCCTGGCCTCGCGGCGCAACGCCCTCCTGCGCCCCTGCTACCTCCTAGCACTTCTTCCACCCAGCGGTTGCACCACATCCTTCCAGAACCCCGGAGGCGGGACTGCCCGCTCTGGGTGCCCTCCTCTGGGAGCACATGCTTGCAGGGCAGGGGACAGGTAGGGGAAGGGCACGGGCTTCAGACACGTGAGCTGGAGGAGCAAAGCGACGGGACAGGGACAGCAAAGCTCTGGAGCCTCTCCTCTGGCCAAGAGGCCTTTACGGAGCAAACACCACTTGCCCCGGCCGGGTAGCTCAGTTGGTTAGAGTGTCAAGGTTGAGGGTTCGATCCCCAGTCAGGGTACATACAAGAATCAGTCAATGAACTGATAAATAACTGGAACAAATAAGATGTTTCTCTCTCTCTAAAATCAATCAATAAAAAACCGAACAGCCCTAACTGATTTGGCTTAGTGGTTAGGGCATCGGTTTGCGAACTGAAGGGTCCCAGGTTTTATCCCCAGTAGGGGCTGTACAGGAGGCAGCAGATCAATGATTCTCTCATCGATGTTTCTCTCTCTCCCTTCCTCTCTGAAATTAATGATAATGAAAAAAAAAAACACAAAAAAAACCCCCAAAGTAGCTGTCATAATTTAAAAAACAACAAAAAAGACAAATACCAACTTAAACAACAGCCATTCGGTCACCCGGCCTCAACAGCAGGCAGAACTAGGGGAGCTGGTCCAGACCAGCAGCCTGGCTTCTCTCCGAGCCACAGACTAGCCACAGGCCAGAGCGTTCAGGACGGAGACAACTGGTGCCCCCCCCCCCCCCCCCCAACTGACCCAGGTGTCCCGAGCTTCTGAAGCACAGGCGAGCCTCAGAACACCTGTGAGGGCTGACACCGTCACAGGCTCCTGGTGAGCGGAGGACAAGCCCTTCTCTTAGGAGACAAATACCCAGCATCCCAGGGGGCCTCCTAGGGCTGAAGCAATATCCTGGGGTGAATGACAGGGCAGGGCAGCATGGCAGGACCACTGGGGTCCTCTGCACCAGCTGACCCCGGAAATACTAAGGATGCTGCTCCCCAACCCAGAGCTCAGAGTCACCTGCTTTAGACGACCTGGTCCACTGGAGAACACGGCCACACCCATCACCCAAGGCCACCAAAGGTGCCCACCCAACAGTTGCACCCCCCCCCCCCCCCCCCCTGCAGCGACAGACACGGAGCGATGACAGATGCTGTTCCAGTGGCAGCGCCAGGAGAACTGCAGAGCAGCCAGGCAACGCACGCCTGTGCGAGACGGTGTCCCTGATGCCAGGCTGCTTCTTTCTTCACCAGGACTCAGGTTCACTCGCTCTCACTGTGTCCCTCACGGCCTCTACTCCTAGACAGATGGACAGGGGTCTGCCCCTGCCCGCAGGAGCCACGGGGAAGCAGACCCTCTCAATAGTCTCATAAACGAAAAGCCAGGTGGGGTACAGACAGTGTGACTCATCCGCGCCCAGGAAAAGACCACATGAAGATTCCGGGAAACCAAGCGGGCTTTCAATGAACCAGTCTCTTTCCAGCCTGGACCGCGGCGGCCAGAGCAGACCTGGCCCAGCGCATGGTGGGGGAGCCAGGAGGAGAGCAGAGGAGGGAAGCACACGGGAGGTGTCAATAAGCACAGGCTAGTGTTCACCCATCTTCCCACTGAAAACAACAAACAAGATAGGACACATCTTAAAATAAAGAGCTATCAAGAAAAAGGTATTAGGTCCAAAGTAAAGGGAATATGATAATCTAGATGAGAAAAAACAACAACAAAAACAGCCCAGCAGGCTCCCGAGACCCTGCAGCGTCCTTGGGAAAGCCTCCCAGCGAAGCCAGGCCCGGCAGGAGCCGTGGCCAGTCAGTGCAGGGCCCACGCGGGCGGCGGCAGAGTCTCAGCCAATGGCCAAGGGCCGACAGGCAGGACGTCTCTGCGGACCAGTCATGTAAAGAATGAGTAATAAAAACAAAAGAGAGGGGCCGAAGCCGGTTTGGCTCAGTGGATAGAGCGTCGGCCTGCGGACTGGAGGGTCCCGGGTTCGATTCCGGTCAAGGGCGTGTGCCTGGGTTGCGGGCACATCCCCAGTGGGAGGTGTGCAGGAGGCAGCTGATCGATGTTTCTCTCTCTCATCGATGTTTCTAACTTTCTATCTCTCTCCCTTCCTTTCTGTAGAAAATCAATAAAATATATTAAAAACAAAAAACAAAAAACAAAAAGAAAACAAAAGAGAGGGAATCCCCAGAGTGTGGAAGTTAAAAAATACAAATATGAAAAATACACTAAACTGAATGTAAGATACTAATAACAAAAACTGTAGGATACAGCTAAAGAAAATATCATCTTAAATGCATTTACTGGAAAAGAAACAATCAAAATTATTAGGTTAGAAAAACAGCAAAATAAACTCAAAAAAAATCAATGAATAAAAACAAACAAACTTACAAGAGAAAGGGTCCATAAAGCTAAAATTTGGTTCTCTGAAAGATCTAATTAAGCTCTGGTGATACTAATCTAAAAAGACAGAAAACACAGCTAGTATCAGAAATGAAAAAGAGACATCTCTACAGATCCCACAGAAATAAGACATTACGAACAAAACGTATGCAAATAAAAGTGAAAATTTTAGATAAAATGGACAAATTCCTAAAAAATAATTACCCAAACTCATAACTTAGGATTAGGTACTATCACTGTAGAGTTCTATCAAACATTCAGCAAAGAAATAATTCCACTGGGCAAAGTCTTCTGGAGAACAGACAAAAAAGGGGAGGGCTAACTCACTTTATAGAGTTACCAATACTGTGATACCGGAACTCTATAAGCAATGTGTATAAAAGAAAAATTACAAACCAATCTTTTTTTTTTAATAGATTTTATTGATTTTTTACAGAGAGGAAGGGAGAGAGATAGAGAGTTAGAAACATCGATGAGAGAGAAACATCCATCAGCTGCCTCCTGCACATCTCCCAATGGGGATGTGCCCGCAACCCAGGTACATGCCCTTGACAGGAATCGAACCTGGGACCCTTCAGTCCGCAGGCCGACGCTCTATCCACTGAGCCAAACCGGTTTTGGCACAAACCAATCTTAAAAATAGTTGCAAAAATAACAGTATAAAACATTAGCAAACTGAATCTAGCAATATTCAAAATGATAATTTCACGACAACAATGTTGAATCTGTTTAAGACTAGAAACCAATGTTAATTCTCCACTTCAATGTATGAAAGGGAGAAAAAATATCATTAGACGGAGTTGTTAAAATTAAAATGCAGCACTGAATCCCCAGATGAAACCTGCAGCCAAACAGGAAACCGATGAATATCTCCGATCTGATAATGGATATAAACAAACAAATAAATACCCAACAAGAGGTCTTATTAATGGTGAGACTTTAAAAGGATTCTTTCAGATTTGGAATGAGAAAAGAAGGTCACCATTTTCATTTAGATAAAAAATAAAACAGAACTTTAAAACACCATTTTTTGCCGAGGCCAGTGTGGCTCAGTTGATTGGAGCATCGTTTTGTATATGGAAAGGTTGCTGGTTCGATTCCCAGTCAGGAAATGTAGGGAAGGCAACCAATTGATGTTATCTCTCCCTCCCCATCCCCCCTCAAATCAGTAAGCATAACATTGGGTGAGGATTAAAAACAAACAAACAGAAAAACTCCACACCATTTTCTTTTCTTTTTTAAAAATATATTTGTACTGATTTCAGAGAGAGAGGGAGAGAGAAACATCAATGATGAGAGGGAATTACTGATTGACCTCCTGCACACCTCCCCTGGGCTCGAGCCCACATCAGGGACTGTGACCTGGTTCATGGGTCAACACCCAACCACTGATGGAGTCACACCAGTCAGACCCCACACCATTTCTTTCTTTTTTTTAAATATTTTTATTGTTTTCAGAGAGGGAGAGGTGGAGAGGTGGGGAGGTGGAGAGAGGGAGATAGAAACATCAATGATGAGAGAGAATCACTGATCGGCTGCCTCCCACACGCCCCCTACTGAGGATTGAGCCTGCAACCTGGGCATGTGCCCTTGATCAGAATCAAACCTGGGACCATTCAGTCCGCAGGCTGACGCTCTATCCACTGAACCCCAAACCATTTTCAATAGCAACTTAAAATGTTATGTACATAGGAACAAGTGACTTCCCTGAAACATCTATGTTGGGATCATCACTGAGTTTCTTTAGCAGAAACTTAACCAGACTTGCAGGAACACCTCAGGGAACATTATAAAACTTTAATAAGAGGCATTAAAGACGCCATCTCGAACAACACACAAAAGCAATTTATGTGGATTATGGAACTAAATATGAAAGGTAAAACTTTTGAACACAGGAACATATTTTAACAATAAGATTTTCTCGAACAAGCTGATAAATTCAACTGTGTTAAAATTAAAAACCTCTGTGTAAAAGCCAACGAGGAAAGGCAAGTCTCTGAGTAGAAGGTACAAAATATAACAAACTAGAGGCCTGGTGCACAAAATTCATGCACTGGAATAGTGGTGGTGGTGGTGGTGGTGTGTGTGCATCCCTCAGCCTGGCCTGCGCCCTCTCCCAGTCCAGGAGCCCTTGAGGGATGCTGTGGAGGCAGGAGAGGCTCCCACCACCACCGCTGTGTTCGCCAGCCTGTGGGCCTGGCTTCTGGCTGAGCAGCACTCCGCCTGTGGGAGTGCACTGACCACCAGGGGGCTGATCCTGCATTGAGCGTCTGCCCCCTGGTGGTCATTGCGTGTCTAAGCGACTGGTCATCCCGCCATTCAGTCGATTTGCAAATTAGCCTTTTATTATATAGGACTAGAGGCCCGATGCACAAAAATTTGTGCACTTGGGGGGGAGGTCCCTCAGCCCGGCCTGTGCCCTCTTGCAGTCTGGGACCCCTTGGGGGATGACCACCTGCTGGCTTAGGCCCGCTCCCTGGGGAATTGGGCCTAAGCTGGCAGTCAGACATCCCTCTGGCAGCCCGGGAGCCCTGGGGGGATGTCCACTTGCCAGCGGAGAGCAGGCCTAAGCTGCAGTCGGACATTCTTAGCACTGCTGAGGAGGCAGGAGAGGCCCCCAACACCACTGCTGTACTGGCAGCCGTCAGCCTGGCTTGTAGCTGAGCAGAGCTCCCCCTGTGGGAGCGCACTGACCACCGGGGGGCAGCTCCTGCATTGAGCATCTGCCCCCTGGTGGTCAGTGTGTGTCATAGTGACCAGTAATTCCCAGTTGTTCTGCTGTTAGGATCAATTTGCATATTACCTTTTTATTATATAGGAGTGCCTGGCCAGCCTGGGTGAGGGGCTGACGGCTGTTTGAAGGCTGGCCACAGCCCCTTCAGGGTGGGGGTCCCACTGGGGTGCCTGGACAGTCTGGGTGAGGGGCTGAGGGCTGTTTTCAGGCTAGCTAAGGCCCCCAGCGGGGACCCTCACCCCATGAGGGTGTGGCCAGCCTGGGTGAGGGGCTGATGGCTGTTTGCAGACTGGCCACAACCCCCAGCCACCCAAACTCCCAGTGGAGGCTGGCTGGAAGCAGGTATCTGGGATTTATTTAGCTTCTATAATTGAAACTTTATTGCCATGAGTGGAGGCCGCAGATCCTCCATCGCCTGAGCAATCAAGCCTCCTGCTTGCTCCAGCTCTGTGGCTGCCAGCCGCCATCTTGGTTGGGTTAATTTGCACATAGTCGCTCTGATTGGCTGGTGGGCGTGGCTTAGGGTATAGCGAAGGTACGGCCAATTAGCATTTTTGTCTCTTATTAGTGTAGATCAGTGATGGTGAACCTTTTGAGCTCTGCGTGTCAGCATTTTGAAAAACCCTAACTTAACTCTGGTGCCATGTCACGTATAGAAGTTTTTTGCAACCACAGTAAAGCAAAGATGTATAGTTTTGATATTTATTTTATATATTTAAATGCCATTTAACAAAGAAAAATCAACCAACAAAATGAGTTCGCGTGTCACCTCTGACACGCGTGTCATAGTTTTGCCATCACTGGTGTAGATGGTAGGCTCCCTGTAACCAAAGAGGTGTCCTGGACAGACAAGTTGCCCAGGATGCTGACCAGACCCCCACGCGCCAGACCATCCCAGGTCTCTTCCCTCAAGGGCCACAGAGTCCAGACCTGATGCCACAGGAAGGGGACACCAGCAGCCTCCCAGGCTCCCCTGTCCCTGGAGTCACACACAACCAAGGCACCAGGTGGCAACTCCAGGTACCCAAATCCTCCAAGCCAGCTTCTCTGGGAACCAAGAAAGCATTCCTGCTCACCAGCCGGGAGGTATACACTGGTATTTGTGGGCACCACCCCAGGTGCCAGGCACTCAAGGCCAGCATCTCTTAGTCCTCACAACACTCTACTGCTCCAGACAACATGTCCCACTCTATGAACAAAGTGAACGAGGCTCAGTCACTCACTCGGGGTCACATAGCTGGTGCAGTGTAGAGACAGGGACTAAGGAGAGAGGGCCCCTCGGAGTTTGCCCCCAAGGGCTTTTGTGCCGATGAGGGAAGGTCAGGGGCACACAGGTTTTCCCTCCACACCCAACAAAGCCACAAGCAACTTCCCTGAAACATCTATGTGAGGACATCACTGAGTTTCTTCCGCATAAACCTAACCGGTGGCCAAGGCCTGTAGACCTCATGCGGCCAGGGCCCGACAACAGTGCAAGGCTTACCACTACAGAGTCGTTGTGTGTCAGGTCGACGACCACGGGCTCCAAAGACTCACAGGTGAGGTCCACTATTTCATCTCCAGCTTCAAAACAAAGCATTTTAACAAACATTAGGAGGAAAGGAAAAGCATACACTCTCGCTTCGTTCATGACAACAGAGCTCGGGCTTCTAGCAACCCCCGGAAGTACAGCAGGCAAAGAGTATGAGGACCAGCCCTCTGCAGGGCTGACAGCCGAGGAACGCCCTCCTAGCACTTGGCTGGGTGGCAGCAGAGGGCTTCTACCAGCACCCCACCGGGGATGGGATGTCTGTGCTCACGCACCTTGTCCCCGTGGCCTCACACTGCCACCCTGCAAGACCTCTGTGCCCTCACCTGCTCCCTCACAGGGGAGAGGCAGTGACTGACAGGTAGGGACCAGGCATGGGCGGCTCAGGGCCTTTCTCTTTGGGATGCATGAGTCTGAAACCTCTGACCAGGAAATCAACCCTGCTCCCCTTCAGTGCTGGAGCTGACACTCTAACCACTGAGCAAACCGGCCAGGACCATCAGTAATGTTTTAATGGGCCCTGGAACCTCAACAGCCAAACGGGTCAGGTCTGGCCTGCAGCTTGCCTTTGAGCCCCGGGGCCCACTGCAGTGTCCACATGAACACACGGCAACACGGGAAAGAGCGGGTGCCCAGCGTCTCCTGGCACGTATGTCCGAATGAAGGGCAGAGCACACTCTAGTCCTATACGCTGAAAGACATACCTGTTTTCCTCTGTTATTAACTTTAGAAAGTATGAGGGTAGAATTTTTAAAAACAGCATTTGTTTAAATTTGGGGGAAGTGACTTGTAACATCTTTAGCATGTTCAAATTGTTTTATTTTCTTGTGTTAAAAGTTTCAGAGGAATAAAAATCACACTGTATCAGAGATGTCCAATGTAATTTATACAAAATGACCTTGTTCTTTTTGAAATAGTCCACGTACTAACACACCATAATTCATAGAGCCATTCCTTCTCTTGCCGATGGACCCAATTTTGGACTCTTACAAATAAGGCGACCCTCCCAGGGCAGCTAGTGCTCAGCCCTGCACAGAGGCGCGACCACCTGCTCCCACCCACCCGGGAGACCCAAGGAGCAGCCCCTGCACCAGCCTCCCCTAACGGAGGGCAGGGTGCAGATCCCAGGACGCCAGATTTGGGGCAGTGGACTGGGTGGACTAGGGCCTCAGGCTCCAGGCTCTTTGGGATTCACGGTTCTGAGTGACCTACTGCTCTGGAGGGCCCACAAAATGTATCTAAGACCAGCAGCTTCTCTTTAGAGTCAGTTTTCAGGCATCTATGATAATAAAAGCGTAATATGCTCATTAGACCAGACGTCCTTCCGGATGAAGCTGGGGCTATGAGGGCCGAGGCAGAGGCGGCCGCCACGGCAGGCTGTAGTCACAGTTACAACAACAGCCTTAGACTTGCAGAGTGCAGGGTCATGGTTTGCCACCTGCACTTCCCTGGGCAGGCAGCCTGACCACACGTCTGCCTTCTTGGACAATTTCCTGTCTTAATGAAAAAGAGGAGAGGAAAGCCGAGTTATTCACTAGGCCACGCACACTGGAGACAGGATTTTAAATAGTGAAGGTGGGCCCTAACCGGTTTGGCTCAGGGGGTTGAGCATCGGCCTGGGCCTGCGGACTGAAGGGTCCCAGGTTCGATTCCGGTCAAGGGCATGTACCTTGGTTGCAGGCACATCCCCAGTAGGGGGTGTGCAGGAGGCAGCTGATCGATGTTTCTATCCCTCTCCCTTCCTATCTATTAAAAAAAGCAACTAAATAAATAAATAAATAAATAGTGAAGGTGGGCCACTCCCTGAAGGTTGACTGGCAGCCCAGCCAAGCTAGTGGCCATTGGTGACCCGTGGAGGTCCTAGGGCACCCAAGGGCAGCTCGACTCCCTTCAGCAGCAAGTTGTAAGGCAGGTGAGTCTGAGACTGTGTGGTCCTAGAGCGACACCGCACTAAGCCCACCTGTACAGCATGGTCACCTGATTGGCTCATTCCAGCCACATGACAACCTTGTGCAGCAGGTGCACCATTCCCATTTCAGCGGAGGAAAGGGAGGCCCCGTGGCTGGGAGGTGGCAATGCTGGCACCGACTGGCTGCGGTGGGGTGGCCACCCACACCCACGTGTGCTGCACCTGCCAACGCCCCATGGTCAGTGTCCCGGGAGCTTACCGCTTTCTACGAGCTCTATGGGTTCTGTCTCCAAGGCCATCACCGGGGTGGGGGCTGCTTCCCGAGCTCGCTTCTGGGCTTGTCTGGAATTTGCTGCCCCTCCTCGTCGCTTCCTCTAAAGGTGAGGGGGGAGGGGCAGGGAGAGACAGTCACATGAGCTCCTGACTGACGGGATTTCAGCAAGACAAATCAAAAAAGTCAACAAAAAGGAAGAGTAGAAGGCAGGGAGCCGACCTGAGGTTGGGGTCCTTTCAAAACACGAGATTCCAAACACTGAATGTTTAAATAGAAATCACTCAGAACAGAGAATGAATACAAATTCCTTAAGTAGAGCTCACTCCATCAAACCATCATCTGTCAAAATCACATGAAAGCCCTAGCCTGTTTGGCTCAGTGGATAGAGCGCCAGCCTGTGGACTGAAGGGTCCCAGGTTCGATCACCAGTAGGGAGCGTGCAGGAGACAGCTGATCCATCATCCTCTCTCATCACTGGTGTTTCTATATCTCTCTCCTCCTCGCCCTCCCTTCCTCTCTGAAATCAATAAAAATATATTTAAAAATAAAATTAAAAACATAAAATACAATAAAAAGCACATGACACACAACTCAACCGAATCCTCTGGTGCAGGTGGGATTGGGCCAGGAACCCTTTTTTTTTTTTTTTTTTAAATATATTTTATTGATTTTTTACAGAGAGGAAGGGAGAGAGATAGAGAGCTAGAAACATCGATGAGAGAGAAACATCGATGAGCTGCCCCCCCGCACATCTCCTACTGGGGATGTGCCCGCAACCGAGGTACATGCCCTTGACCGGAATCGAACCTGGGACCTTTCAGTCCGCAGGCCGACGCGCTATCCACTGAGCCAAACCGGTTTTGGCTAGGAACCCTTTTTTTGTTTTCTTCTTTATTAATTTCAGAGAGGGGGAGGGAGAGAAACTTCAACTGGTTGCCTCCCAAACAGGCCCCTGCCGGGGACTGAACCTACAACCTGGGTAATGTGCCCTGACCAGGAATCAAACCCATCACTGCTTGGTATACAGCAAGCATGTTAAGTTCAAAGGCTAACATGGGCCAAATAAACAAGGTTTGAATTTATGTGGGCCACACACACAAAAAAAGGTTCAATTTTCATAGAAATGTAGGTTTATTTTGATAGACATGCTGAATTCAAAGGGCTGAAATAAATGAGTCATTGTTAACATAGACTATTTTAATAAAAATTAATGGTTTTTTTTAACATTATCTTACCAGACACGGAATAACTGCACAAATTAAAAAGCGTCATGCAAATAAACCTATTTTCTTGTTCTCTGAAAGTGAAATATTTCCGGTTGTGCACACCAAACAAGTCCGTCCAAGACTAATGACATGGCAATCGCTGCTAAAATATTTGCTGCTAGTATTAGTGGAGAGAAATGGTACGCCTGCATGTAAGGCGCATAAGGAAAATGAATGCAACACGATTATATAGTAATCAGTCATTAGCGAACGCTGTAATTCGTTATTAATAACTAGAGACCCGTTGCACGAAAATTCGTGCAAGAGTAGGCCTTCCTTCTCTGGGCTGCCAGCACCAGCTTCCCTCCGGCACCCAGGCCCAGGGCTTCCCTCCCTCTGGCTGGCTGCAGGCACCCGGGACCCCTGGCAGCTTCCCCTAGGTTGGGCCCCAGCTTTGTCAGGAAGGATGCCCGGAATGACATCAGGTCTATCCAGTCTAATAAACATATTACCCTTTTATTGAAAGGGCCGGCGGGGCACATGGCCCCGCAGGCATCCGGCAGGGAGGATGACGGGCAGCCATGGCCGAGGCAGCGCCTGACCAGATAGGCGCAGGCCCGCGGACGCCCAGAAGGACCCGGGCCGCCCTCCTCGGCCTCCGAGTCACTTTCGGGCCGAGCAGCGGGCGACCCAAGGGCCAGGCGGGGTGATGGGCGGCCCGCCTCCCGGTGACGCCCACGGCGGCAGGCCTTGCATGGGAGCCGAGTGGCTGGCTTCCCATCCATTAAGGGACCTCCATTTTGTATGGAACCATGTGCTCAGCGAAGGCTCCTTCCCCCTCGGAAGGAGCCTCTGCTAGCCACACCCACCATTTCTCTGGACTAACCAATGGTAATCAAGGGAAGTGCACGCCATCGCTATGACCACATCCTGTGTAATGGGTCACCAGCTCGCACCTGGCCAATCGGCGGGGGGCACAGCCCCCTCTCCCGCCCCTACTCCAACCCTCTATGAAACCCCTGGTTCGAGCAGACTGCTCTCTCTTTGCCACCTGCTGCTGCGTCAGTAAGGAAGGTAGAGGAGCTAAGCCCGGGCTTAAAATAAAAGACTCTTTGCTTTTGCATCGGACTGGCTGGCTCCCTGGTGGCTTCTTGGGAATCTTGAAATCTGGGCATAACATTTATGTGTGTGTGTGTGTGTGTATTTGTGTGTGTATGTATGTATACATATATATTTCAGAAAGAAAGGGAGAGTGGGGAGAGAGAAACATCAATGATAGGGAATCATGGATCGGCTGCCTCCTGCATGCCCCCCACTGGGGATCGAGCCTGAAACCCGGGCATGTGCCCTTGACCAGAATCGAACTCGGGACCCTGCAGTCTGCAGGCTGACGCTCTATTCACTGAGCCAAACCAGCCAGGGCACACCAGTCACTTTTAGAATGTTGTATTGCTTCTAGAAGAAACCCCGTACCACCTTCCCCATCCGGCTGCCTGCCCCACCCAGCCATCTGCACACCGCTGTTTCAGACACTTCATGGGAACGGACCATACACAATGGGCGCTTTGTGACCGGCTGCCTCACTTGGCTGTATACCCCGGAGTGGCGGGTTGCAGGGTCCTATGTGACTGATATTAATCACCTGAGGAGCGGCCGCACCATTTCCATTCCGACAGCAGTGTGTGAGGGCTCAGATTTGTCCACATCCTCGCCAACACTTGCTATCATCTAACTTTTGGTTCTAGCCTCCAAGGTGACCTCGGGGTCCTGCTGCAGCATGCTCTCTCTCTCGAGCAGTGGTTCTCAACCTTCCTGACGCCGTGACCCTTTAATACAGTTCCTCATGTTGTGGTGACCCCCAACCATAAAATTATTTTCGTTGCTACTTCATAACTGTAATGTTGCTACACTTATGAATCGTAATGTAAAGATCTGATATGCAGGATGTATTTTCATTGTTACACATTGAACATAATTAAAGCATAGTGATTAATCACAAAAACAATATGTAATTATATATGTGTTTTCCGATGGTCTTGGGTGATCCCTGTGAAAGGGTCGTTCGACCCAAAGGGGTCGCGACCCACAGGTTGAGAACCACTGCTCTAGAGCAACAATCTATGCTTTCCAATTCAGTTTTAAAAGTGGACGTTGTTTAAAATGTCTGCACAAACATCCCTATTGGTGAGTTCTCGCTGTTCAGGATCCACTGTGACACAGCTTGCAGGGGCTAAGTCTGTGCCAGGCCAATCCCATCCCCCCCCCCCCCCCCCCCCCCCCCGCTCCTGTCTGGTACTGGGGAGGCCCTGAGGAGGGTGTTTGGGGGAACCAGCCAACCCTCTGCGGGGCTGGCCACAGGCTGCGTTGGGCTTTGGGAGCCAAGGGAGGAAGAGTGAGGCTCAGGAGCAGCTTTGGGGCTGTGCCTGTCACGGTGACTGTGCTGCTCCCCGCAGGCCAAGGTGAGCGGTGCATGAGGGCCGGCCTCTCTGAATGAAGCCCTCGGAGCCGAGGAGCTCCGCTGCGCCCACCGTCCTGGCTTCTACGCCTCAGAAGGCCAAGATCCGATCAGCAAAAATGAAAACTTTAAAGAGGTGACGTGGGCTCCACCTCAGAGTGGCTCAGACACGGTTCACGGTCCCACGTGGGAATGCAGACACCAGTGGGTGTGGGCAGCGGCCACGCGGGCCCAGCATGGCCCTCTGGCAGGGCCTGAGTGCAGGGAGGAGCCGGACCTTCGTTGGGAAAGTCCACTGGGCTGAAGGCTCCCTCTTCAAACACTGATCGCTGGTCACGGTCTGGCCCCAACTCCCATCCACAGGGCAAAGGGCGCCAAGTGAGGCCTCTTCCTGGCCGTCCCCACGGACCCGTTGGCTCTCCTGAGTCTGTGGGGGCAGATTGTGGGGCTCCTCGCTGTGCAGCGCAGCCACAGCTACAGCCATGAGGCCAGGCTCTGGGCTCGGAGCTGGCGTCCCCAGTGCCGCAGCCCCAATCTGCAGCCCCCTGGACCATTGCCCCCCGTTCAGTGACTCTGGGCTCATTGTGAATGTGTCATTGTTCCAGGCCTGAAGGTGTGCTGGCTGCTAGGGGGCTGGTGGTGCTGGGAGCCTGCGACTGCTCAGATCCCTGCTGTACAGTCGTGACATTACGGAGTCTGGGCTAATTTGCATGTTTCTCTATATTTTATACGTATATAGAAGATTATGTATAAGAGGACATTGTAAAAATTATTAAAACGTTTCTTACGTACCGTTATATTGGCTGGGCTGCAAAAATATTTGCTGTGGGCCGCATGCAGCCTGCGGGCCTGGAGTTTGACATGCCTGGTCTACAGGAGGATGCTCACGCTTCACACCTCGACTGGGTCACTGCCCAGGGCCAGGAAGCCCTTCTTTAACCAAGTGACAGACCCACCTTCTTTGCGTTTCTATTGGCCTCATTGAGCCCTTTTTGTTTTTAGCCCCAAGACCTTCAGTTTCCGCAGGTTTTATCCACTGTGGAAAGCAGGTCTTCCTTTCAGAAATCTGGCCTCTAATCATCAGGTGTGGTTTTCCCGTCCACCCTCAACTCAAAGAAAGGGAGTTTTCTAAGCCTGTCCCCAGGGTTGCCTGAGAGCCACGACTCCAGACTCTGCCCGGCCTTCCTTCCACGCCCGTTGAGTCCTCCGGCACTTCCACCTGGCCAGCCTGAAAGGCAAGTGGACCACGCACCCCCTGCAGCCTTCCTCAAATGCGACAGAGCCTCCCGCACAAGCCTGTCGCCTTGCCATCCCCGTATGGTCCGCCCTGTGCACGCCTCACAGTGCACCTGTTATGCTTCCCAGTGACTGACTTGGCGGCTCCTTCCCTACCGAGCCTGACCTCCCTCGCCAGCAGCAGCCTGGCAGAGCTGCCACAGGACTTGGCGACATGACAAAAGGCCATTACCACCCCAGCTGCTCCATGCTGCCCTGGCATTGCCTCGGGCCTGGGGAAGGACTGTTCACTGCTGGGGAGACCCACACAGGGCCCCAGAGCACCCCCGCCCAGCCTCAGGAGGCAAGAGAGAAGCCTGATTCTGCGTCCAGACAACTCCTCTGTCACATGGCCGCTTGAGGAGCTGCGTTTAGCAGCTTCCTATGGATGAAGGGGCAGGGACCATCCCAGGGCCAGAGGAAGTGGCAGCAGTTCAGGTCTCCGGTGAGAAGTGGCCAGTCCGAGGGCCATCCAGCTGGTGAGGCTGCTGCCCACTCATGGCTTCCCCAGCAGCCTCCAGGTGACCGAGGACTCCTGCACCTTTACCCCATTCTCCTGCAGGTGGCCTTGCCTCTGCCCGTCTCGGAAAAGGACCAGATCTTTCTGAGTAGACACGGCTGCACAGACCCTCATGCCCACTGCAGCCCATGTGGTTTCTGATCACCACTGAGTGAGTGAAGAGGCAGCCACAGCCCTGGCCTAAGTCCAGGTGCTGGACCTGACCACCCCGTAGTGGGCACTGTAGCAATATGTCCCCAATACCGCCGCCCCAAACCTCCACAGCAATCCCCTTTCCTGGCTGCCCCCTCAGCCCCTCCATGCCTTTAACCCGGCCTTGTCCCCAGCCTGGACTACCCATCCCTCCCTGCCTTCACCCAACCGATTCTTACAGCTTTCAGAGACATATTCAAATGTCCCCTCCATCGCAGGGACATGCCTCCTGTGCCCAGCTTAACTGTCCAGGGACCTCCTGCAAGTACACTCCCCCGGGGCAGGGAGGACGTGCTGTTCCGTCAGGGCCCAAGAGAGAAACTGTAGAACGTATGCTAGGACTTTGCACCCTCGCCCTTCTCTGCCCTCCTGCTCCTCATCACAGCTCCCTCCTTCCTGTGGGCAGAGCCCAAAGGGTCCACAGCTCTCAGGTAAACATGACCACCTAGCTCTCTCCCATCCCACTTAACTGCACACACTCTCCTACACGCTGCACTGCCGCCTGTCCAGATCCCCGAGCAGAGTGTGGGCTCAGAGGGGAGGTACCAGCTCAGGACTGTGCTTCCCAGTGTGGTCAGGAGGATGGGGGGGCGGGCAGGGGGCGGGAGAGGCAGTGAATGGAAATGGAAACGTTTCTATTATTGTTCACCCAGGAGCCACTGGAGCAACCTCACCCTGCCCCACTCCCACCCTCACCCCCACCGCCCCTGCAAGGAAAGCGAGGCTGTTTCACATCTGGTCCACCTGATGGGAGTTCAGCATCTCACTAAATAGCTGTCTTGAGTTAGATCATTGGACCAACCCTCTCGGTAGGGAATAAGGGGGGGGTGCTGGGGAGGATGACCTTCGGGCAGCCTTCCCTGGAGTCAAGGGGCTCCTGGTGACACCAAAGCAGAGCTGCTGCTGCACCCGAGAACAGCTCACAGCACAGTTATGACGACGCACCCACTTTGGTTGCCGAGTAAGAGAGCTCTAAGGATTCTTACCACCACGCTCACATTGGACCCAGAAGGACACAGGGAAGAAACTGAAGGGAAGGTGGAAACTGGGCTGTGAAAGGTTACATAAGCCAGAGCCTAACATTCTAGGACGGACAGCTGCCCTGCAGGCACGGACTTCCCAACCCTCAGCCTCCCTTCAGAAGGCCACGCAGACCCTGGCCGACTAGACAGCATGTCGCTCTCACTCCCAAAGGTCCTGACCTGGGCTCCTCAGAAGCACCTCACTGTGCCGTCGGAACAAGTTCCGAGCTGGGAGAACTCACCGTGCTCATGGTGCTGCCCGGCTGCACCCGCAGAGACGGCAGTGACTGAGCCAAGGCCTGCAGGGACGTCCAGCGTTCTCAGCCACTCATGCCCGCCGCTCACTCATCCTCTGGCTGCCACGGCATTCGAGGCCACACAGATGTCCTCCAAGTCCTGAAGAGCAAACGCATCAAGCTGATCAACACTGCCACCTCCACGGTGCCACCGGTCACAGGTCCTTTCGTCGGCGGGGCCTTTGCTGAACACTCTGCAACGTCAACGTGCCCTTCAGCCCACGTCCCCCTCAGGAAACGAGCTCCTGTGGATGCAGGACCACGGACCCCAGAGCCTGTCACCGTGCCCTCGTCCTGGTGCTGAGCCCCGGGATAGCTGCTGGGAAAAGAGGAGAATCCACCGCCTCACGTGGCCTCACCAACCCTTTCGCAATGGGAAGGACAGAGGTTCCCAGGCTGCAGCCGAGCCCAGGGCCCCTTGCTCTTCCCGAAACGTCACTGCCTGCGTCCTCTGGAGGAGACGAGAGCCACCCCCCCCGACTCGCCCTGTGGCCAAGGGAGAGTGAAGGACCAAGAGTGTGAATGGGTAGCCCAGGAGGAGGTTCCAGGAAGGGCAGAGAAAGAAGGTGCAGAGGCTGCCGGAGAAGGAGGGGCCCTGGGTTTCACTGGGAGGTGGCAGCTAACCACAGCCCAGTCAGCGTCAGGGGGGCAGTGGCTAAAGGAGCAGCCGAGAAGCAAAACCCTGGAGCCTGGAGTGAAAGCAAGAAGGCGGCTCTGGTCACCCGTCCCCGGTGACTGTGGGCTGGAGCCGGCACAGGCTCACCTGAGGCCGTGTCACACCAGGCTCTGGTCAGCAGGTCTGGGATGAGCTCGAAACGTGCATTTCAGACAGGTTCCCAACAGTGCTGCTGGAGCAGCGCCGGCTGACCTCCTCCCAACTGACCTCCCGCCGCAGTGCCCTCCCCCACGCTAAAGCACACACCGACCACAACGACCTTTGCCTGGTCCGTCAAGTCCTCACTCCTAAGCGTGGCCTATGGAGAAAGGCCGGCCTTGCAGCCAGGCCCTCCACGCCCTCCCTGTGGCCATGGTGAGGCACTGACCTCCGTGCCCCGTTTCCTCACCCACAAGGCAGGACAGCCCCCCTCCACGCTGTGTGGGGACCACAGGGCCAGTGCAGAGCATGGGCAGCAGGGTGCACGCTTTAAAGGCTGTGAGCTGACCCCGCCGCCGCCTTCCCCAGTAACCCCACAGCACAGCTCCCCTTTCCTCGAGCCCTTAGGGGTGCTGTGTAGCTGATGGGCTGCAGTCCCACCTCGCTCACTGGCCACTAGGGCTCCTGCCCTCATGTAGCAACCAACCCAGCCACCAGCTCCAGTGCTCTTGCTGTGGCACGCGCTCCGCAAGACGCAGGACAAGGAGGCCGAGGTCTGTCCCTGCGCAGCTGGCCTTTCTCTCGCACCCGGTGGCTGCACCCTGCATGCCTGCACCCAGCACCTCATTATCCGTCTGCCCCCGTGGGGTTTGGAGGGACAGCTCTTCACTGTGTTTCTCTGTAGACTTGCTGGCAGGCCTCAGGTGGGGGCACACCCTGGGCCACATGTGCTCCCCCCGAGAATGGCACAAGTTCTTCCCAAAGCAGCACCTCACCTGGTGAGCCCCCACCTTAGCCTGGTCTGCACGGACAGGGGAGGCGCCCCAACAGCTCCAAAAGACTCACAAGACCTGCCCCAATTCCCCGAGCCCAACACATTTATGTTCCTGAGCAAGAAGTGTCTTGCATCTGGAGGTACACCCACAACGGAGCTTTCTTTGGGGAAAAGCCATCTACACCAGTGGTGAGTCTCAGAATTGAGAAGATGGCTTTAATTTGAGGCTTTCCATGTGGTTGTTACAGGTGTCTTGTGCTGTGCCGGAGCTGCCCCCACTGCGTGGCCTGCACACCCCCCTTACCCTCTGACACCAGCCTCCTGCATCCCGCAAACCCCAGTGAGACTGCTTTCCAGGAGCTTCCTCACTCTCCATCTTCTCGCCCTTCCACACCCTCCCAGGCCCAAGGCCCCAAGGTCAGGCATTCCACCCAAACCTGTTCTCCTTTTGGGGATAGCAAGGGCCAGTGGCCAGAGGACAGAGGAAGCTGGGAAGATGGCCTTTGGGAAATCTACCCAGGGGCTGGGTCGCACCGGGTGTAGGGGAAGCAGGGCCTCCCCAGCAGACCACGTGGGAACGAGGAAGGCGCGGGTGGGTGGGCAGAGGCTCACTCCCCACACCGTGCCACAGGCGGCCAAGCCATCCTGACTCTAGGTGGCTCCCTGCGCACTCACTCTCCTGAGGGAGCTGGTGTGCAGACACAAGGGGTCCGATCGTGCTGACTGAGAGGCTAGGGTCGTGGGAAAGGCAGCCTTCACCAACTACAAAGGCTCCTGGGTCACAGGTGAGAGGCCATCGGACTAACGAAACTACCGTGTGCAAGGCACCGCACTCTGCACACACGTCTCATGTCATCCCTTATCACCGAGGAGGCGGCTCCGAGGTCACCATTTCACACACAAGGAAGCTGAGGATGATCAGGGGAAGGAACTTGCCCAAGGCCCACAGCCAGGACACGAGAACCTGATTTAAAACAGGGCGTCCTGACACCAGAACCCACTCAAATAGAGCCCATGGCAGAATCAGCTGTATCCACGAACCTGACCCAGGGGAGGGCGACAAGACACAGGTGCTGAGGACAGGCAGTTCCCAAGGCCACGGAAAGGCTCAGGGGAGAACCGGGTGCAGGTAGAGGTCACAGCATGTGTGAAATCCAGGGAGTCAGGTAGAGAAAAGAGAATATAAAGAGAATAAGCAGTCAGAAATGAAGCCTGGGCCCTGGAGATCCCAGCAGGAGGAAGCAGGAGAAAGGGCTGGTACAAGGGCTAGAATGAGGCCAGAGCGGCCCCAGGGAGCGGATCACTGTGCCCTATGCAGGTCCAGGCCCAAGCCAGGCTGCCTGGAGGAAGTGACTCAAAACATCAGGCCCCAGATGAAGGGGTTACTCCAGAAACAAAGCAGGTCGAGGGGCACACAGAGCACAGAAGGTGCCCCAGACAAGGACTGCCCTGTGCAGTGGGTCAGAGAACCCAGGACGGAAGGTAACACGGGCTCACCTCCTAAGCCACAGGTCAAGGGGGGCAATCAAGGGCTTTAGACAGAGGCCACATTCAGAGATCCTGTCACCTGTGCTCCGAGGGCCAATAGAGACTGAACAAGTCAGACCCCAGACCAGTAAGGAGACTCAGAGCAACCCAGGCAGGACAAAACTGTGGGCTGTGAGGGGGTGGCAGTGAGTGAAGGAACAGAGGTGACTGACTGGATGGTGGTGGTGTGTGTGTGTGTGTGTTGGGGGGGGGGGGGTGTTTGAGGCTGATGTTTTCTGTGTTCTTACCGATTTAAAAAACATGTTTTTCTTTATTTCAGAGAGAAAGGGAGAGGGAGAGAGAAACATCGATGATGAAAGAGAATCGACTGGCTGCCTCCTGCACACCCCACCCTGGGGATCGAGCCCGCAATCCGGGCATGTGCCCTGACCGGGAATCGAGCCGTGACCTCCGGTTCATAGGTCCAACGTTCAACCACTGAGTCATGCCAGCTGGGCTGTTCTTACCGATTTAATGGTCCACTCAACCATCCGGTTTTGTGAGGTGACACCGCGCAGTGACACTGGCACTCAGGGATGTGCATGTGGACACGGGGACATGGTTACATCATGGTAGCGGCAGACTGGGGCAGGCAGGAAGCAGGAAGCAGGAAGCGTTGCGACTGGAACCGAATTGTTGTTGCATCTTACACCACTGTTTTCCAGTGCCCCCGACCCACGAGGGCACGTGAGCCCTCACACCGTGCCAGGGTAGCCCCCGAAAACCCGGGGCTAACTCCCCGCACCGTGCCACAGGTGCCAAGCAATCCTGACTCTTGGTGGCTCCCTGGGCACTCACTCTCCTGAGGGCGCCGGTGTGCAGACACAAGGAGCCCTCATCCTGTTGACTTAGAAGGCAGCTGAGCAGTCCCCGTGCATTTGGATGAGGTGGCTGGGCAGCCTCCTGATGCGGTGTGGTGCGGTGATAGCAGGGAAAATGCCTAGGCACTAACTAGATCAGTGGTCGCCAACCGGTGGTCCGTGGACTACTGGTGGTCCGTGAGGTCTGAAAGGTTGGCGACCGCTGGACTAGATCACATCTCCCCTTTTAAGCCATAAACACAGAATCATTCCCATGTTATTTTAAGCACTTCCAAAAATGGAATTTCAAAAGTAGGATTACAGAACGCATGTTACAAAGCAACAATATTTTGCCTTGGCTGCATGGCTCAGCTGGTTTGAGTGTTGTCCCTACACCTGAAGGTCATGGGTTTGATCCCTGGTTGGGGCATGTAGGGGAGGCAACTGACTATGTTTCTCTCTCTCCCTTCCTTTCTACAAATCAATTTATTATTTTTTTTAAAATATATATTTTATTGATTTTTTACAGAGAGGAAGGGAGAGAGATAGAGAGTTAGAAACATCGATCAGCCGCCTCCTGCACATCTCCCACCGGGGATGTGCCCACAACCCAGGTACATGCCCTTGACCGGAATCGAACCTGGGACCCTTCAGTCCGCAGGCCGACGCTCTATCCACCGAGCCAAACCGGTTTCGGCGGTCTACAAATCAATTTAAAAAATATTTTCTTGCCGAAACCGGTTTGGCTCAGTAGATAGAGCGTCGGCCTGCGGACTGAAAGGTCCCGGGTTCGATTCCGGTCAAGGGCATGTACCTGGGTTGCGGGCACATCCCCGGTGGGAGATGTGCAGGAGGCGGCTGATCGATGTTTCTAACTCTCTCTCTCTCTCCCTTCTTCTCTGTAAAAAATCAATAAAACATATTTAAAAAAAAATAAAAAAAAATAAAAAAAATAAATAAAAAATATTTTCTTGCATGAGGATTGAAAAAAAAAAAAAAAAAGCAAGAATCTTTTCAAGACTGTTCCGTGTATACCCAAGTGTCCTTGGCAATGGACCAGTGCCCGGCACGACCTGCCCTCCCTGGTACTCACTGGGCACGAGCATTACAAGTTGCAGTAACTTTCATCTCAAAGCTTCTGAAATAGAACTTTATGACATGCTCACATCACAACCAGGCCTTGGCACTAAGAAAAACAGGAGCCTCTGGAGTGTTACACAAAGAAGGCACGTGGCAAACAGCCAGCACTGTGCAGCCGGCACTCTGCGCCGTGGAGCCTTGCACACATACATACTTGACCTCCGTGCCTCAGCTTCGCCACCTTTCACGTGGGAAACGCCCCTTCCCCTGCAGCTGTCCTATGGGACAGAGGTGCCCAGTATGGCTCTGAGCACCCCGGAGGCTCCATCAGCTGATTCACTCAACGACTATGCACAGGGTCAGCCTGCTCCAGAAAGAGGGGTGAACGCAGCAGACAGGAAGCAATATTCTAAGGGGGAAAAACCATCAGTATTAGGTAAAGACTGCGTATTGTGCCAGAAGGGCCAGAAGTCGTGACTCTTTTGACAAGTGTAAGAGCAAAGCGAGCTTTCAACCCCAGGAAGAACTGGGACAAGTGTTGCCGGCTCTTCTCCCAGGCACTTCTTCCTAAAGGAGGCCCAGCAGCCTCACCCTCTGCCCTCCCCTCAGGGACCAGACAAACGGATGTGGCAAAACCAGGAAGCAGCAGACAGTGCTTGGACAGACAGTAAGCGGGTCCTTCGTAGGTTTGCCTGATGACCCCAGGAAGTCCCAGAGGCAGGGGCCTGCCTCACCCCGCGCAGTGCCTGCACACAGGGAGTCCTCCTTCCCCCGAGCAGGACCATCAAGGACTGCCTTCTCTTCACTGGAGGACAGAGATGCTCGACTTCTGTGATGCAGGCCTCGAGAAAGAGAATGAGCTTTAGCTTATGAAAAACCTATGAAAAAGGTTAGTACCAACAAAAAGATTCTTCAGCCTTAAACAGAAATTCCTGATACATGCTGAAGACATTACACTCAGTGAAGTAACACACAAAAGGACAAATATTGCATAATTCCTCTTATGTGAGGTACTGAGAGCCATCAATCCAAAGACAGAAAGCAGAATGGGTCTGGCCAGTGTGGCTCAGTGTTTGAGTGTGACCTATGAACCAGGAGATCACGATTCCATTCCTGGTCAGAGCACATGCCTGGGGGGGTGAGGGGCGTGCAGGAGGCAGCCGAACAATGATTCTCTCTCACCATTAATGCTGCTCTCTCTCTCTCTCTCTCCCTCTTCCTTCCTCTCTGAAATCAATAATAATAAAAAATACACACACACACACACACACACACACACGCACATTTTCTTAAAGAAAGAATGGTGAGAGAAACCAAGATGGAGGCATAGGTAAACACCAGAAATTGCTGCCTCGCACAACCACTTCAAAAATACAACTAAAAGACAAAACGGACATCATCCAGAACCACAGGAAGGCTGGCTGAGTGGAAATTCTACAACTAGAAGGAAAGAGAAAAGCACATTGAGACTCAGAGGAGGTGCGGAAGTGCAGAGGTATGGAGGCGCACGCGGAAAGGGCAGGCAACTGAGGACACAGTTGTCTTTTTCAATCGGGAGGGACTCTCAAGCTCCCTATAGCTCTGAACTCCAGTTCCGGGCGAGTCTCTGGGGACCCAGACTCATACGGGGAGAAACTGGACTGTCAGGCAGCGGGCGGAACTCGAAGGCGGCTTTCTCTCAGAGGTGCTTGCAGCGATTACCGGGACACTGAGACTCGGGGCCTCTTAGGGCAGGGCTGAGGATCAGCCATAACCGTCTGCTCCGCCCTGTTGATTCCCTGAGACCCCGCCCCACCAAAGCTGTGCAGAGGCTTTTGCATATGAAAGGCCTGGCCCTTTGCAATCTGAAAATTATCTAACTAACTGCAGCTGGGTCAGAGAGACCCAGAACTTCCAAAAGAAGGCCCAAGGCCCCACAGGAGCTTGCATTGCTTCACAGCTGGGCCTCATCTGGGCACCTCCAAACCCCAAACAAAGAAGAGGAATCTGCAGCTCTCTCCATAGCTCCTGCTGGGTAGCCTCAGGCAGAGGCTAAATTAGCACCTCCTTAGAGATCCAAGAGCCAGTGTAACCAGTGGTCAGAGTGGGACCATCCAGATTATAGCTCCTCAGATCCATAAGGGACACACTCAGGGGGCAGACTCAGGGAGCACCAAAGCCCCACTGAAGCAAGTCATGCCCCATAAGGTTGTCTCCAGCACAGAAGTTCTCCCACTGTAGACACAGCTGATTCTCATAGCCAATTGGCCTGGAGGTCAATTCCTCCCAGTGATACCTACAACAATCAAGGCTTAACTACAACAAGACTGTGCACAAAGCCCACAAAGGGGTGCACCAAGAGTGTCCACCTCAGGTAATTGGGGAGGCTGAGCCACTGGGCCCTATAGGACACCTAGCACACAAAGCCACTCTATCAACACAGGGAAGCAGCCAAAATGCGGAGACAAAGAAACAGGACACAAATGGCAGAAATGGAGGAAAGCAAACTACTGGATATAGAGTTCAAAACCACACTTAAAAGGTTTTTCAAGAATTTTCTAGAAACCGCTGATAAATTTAGTGAGACCCTCAAGAAATCTAGTGAGACCCTCGAGGTTATGAAAAAGGACCAACTAGAAATTAAGCATACACTGACTGAAATAAAGAATATTATACAGACCCCCAACAGCAGACCAGAGGATCGCAAGAATCAAGTCAAAGATTTGAAATACGAAGAAGCAAAAAACGCCCAACCGGAAAAACAAAAAAAAAAGAATCCAAAAATATGAAGATAGTGTAAGGAGCCTCTAGGACAACTTCAAACATACCAATCCGAATTATGGGGGTGCCAGAAGGAGAGAAAGAGCAAGATATTGAAAACCTATTTGAAGAAATAATGACAGAAAACTTACCCTACCTGGTGAAAGAAATAGACTTACAGGTCCAGGAAGCACAGAGAAGCCCAAACGAAAGGAATCCAAAGAGGACCACACCAAGACACATCATAATTAAAATGCCAAGAGCAGAAGACAAAGAGAGAATCTTAAAAGCAGCAAGAGAAAGAGACTCAATTACCTACAAGGGAGTACCCATATGACTGTCAGCTGATTTCTCAACAGAAACTATGCAGGCCAGAAGGGAGTGGCAAGAAATATTTAAAGTGACGAATACCAAGAACCTACAACCAAAATTACTTTACCCAGCAAAGCTATCATTCAGAATTGAAGGTCAGATAAAGAGCTTCACAGATAAGGAAAAGCTAAAGGAGTTCATTACCACCAAACCAGTATTATATGAAATGCTGAAAGGTATCCTTTAAGAAGAGGAAGAAGCCGAAACCGGTTTGGCTCGGTGGATAGAGCGTCGGCCTGCGGACTGAGGGGTCCCGGGTTTGATTCCGGTCAAGGGCATGTACCTGGGTTGCAGGCACATCCCCAGTAGGAGATGTGCAGGAGGCAGCTGATCGATGTTTCTCTCTCATCGATGTTTCTAACTCTCTATCTCTCTCCCTTCCTCTCTGTAAAAAATCAATAAAATATATTTAAAAAAAAAAAAGAGGAAGAAGAAAAAGGTAAAGATACAAATTATGAACAACAAATACACATCTATCAACAAGTGAATCTAAAAATCAAGTGAATAAATAATCTGATGAACAGAATAAACTGGTGAATATAATAGAATCAGGGACATAGAAAGGGAGTGGACTGACTATTCTGGGGGGGGGGTGTTGGGGGTGCAGGAAGAGGCTGGACAAAAATCGTACACCTATGGATGAGGACGGGACAAAAATCGTACACCTATGGATGAGGACGGGGGGGGGGGGGGGGGGGGGAGGGTAAGGGCAGAGGGTGAGTTGGGAAAAAAGAGGAACAACTGTAATAATCTGAACAATAAAGATTTATTTAAAAAAAAAAAAAAAAAGAAAGAAAGAATGGTGACAGCCAGGGGCTGGGGGTTATGTTTGGTGAGTACGGAGCTGGGTCTGGGAAGGATAAAACAAGCCCTAGAGATGAATGGTGGTGAGGGTTTCACAACAACGTGAATATACTTAATGCCACTGAACACCTAAAAGTGCTTCAAATGGTCTGCTTCATGTTGTGTATATTTTTTACCAAAACAAAACTAAAAATAACTTCACCTAATGTTCCTTTTCTAGGCATTTTAAATAGGTTTAGTCAAGGATTCAGAAATGCTCTGCAGTGGGCACAGCTCTGGAAACATCTGAAGGTGTTGCCTGGAGTGGGATCGTCAGCCTCCCGTGTCCCTGAGAGCCCAGGACTCACACACAGACACAGCCCCAGCAACCGGGCTCCTCCTCTTCTCAAAGCAGCCGCCCGTACAAGTGTCTCTACAGCTTCCCAGGCAGGATTACGGAGAAGCCCCTCCCATGCCAGGCTGACCCTTTGGTCAACGAACCCTGCAGTCCCGCCTGACGCGGTTGTAGCAGTGACTGGTTTGGAGGATCTTCAACAAGTGGGAGCGATGGTAAAAGCCGGCAGGTGAGAAGCAGACCACCTGGTCCCACAACTACTTCTCTGTAGAGGGTTTCTCTGGGTCACCACAGAAGCCAAGCGGGGTGGCTGCTCCACCTCTCTGATCCCAACTTTTCGTGTTCTTTCAGCTATGGTGGCCTGGGATCTGGGGGGCTGGTGACACAAATAAGGCAATTCCTGGGGGCCAGGAGCAAGGGTGATATCATGGAACCTAAGGGGCAAATCACCCTCAGGTGCTGAGCCACTACCTCCCCCTCCTTCCCGGGTCAAGACCACTTTCGCCATAAAACCCCAAGAAGGGAGGCAGGCGTACGGGGCCTGTATGGATGGCATCCGAGTCCCGGCCTGTCAGAGATGAGAAAGCCAGCTGGGAAGCTTGCTGCTTCTACTGAATCCTGGACCTGGATGGGTGGTGTGTGTGGAATGAATCTAGGCCCAGGCCCTGGAGGTGGGTGGGGTGGGGGGTGAAGGCTGGGCCACAGGCTCACAAATTAGATTCAGCTGAGCAGTGCAGCTCAGGGGGAACCCCTCATTTGCATACGGTGGCGGCGGGGCTGGTCTTTCCCTTCTCTCCCCAGGCAGGTGCAGTGGGCTGGCTAACCAACAGATGCAAGCTCCGTAGGGCTGGCCAAGCCCAGGCCAGAGGCACTAATCTTGGTGGTGGGATCCCACATCTGGGCCAGTAAGCAACAGCAGATGAAGGCACAGATGCGGTCACATCTCAATCATGTTCTATAGGGGACACCTTATCCTCCAGATTCCTAACTTGGGGACCGTGCAAGATGCAGACAATGGAACAACGCAGGACACACCAAGCCATTTTCATCCAGCACACAAGCCAATCACCGGTGCACGAGATGGACTTGCTAACAGAAGAGCCAGTGAGGAGCTGCCCTGGTCCAGCTACTCTTCTCTCTCTGGTCCTGAGGCCGCTAGTCTTGCCCACCTCTGTCCCATGCTTAGCACAGTGACTTTTCTGAGACAAACAACCCTGTTACTTCCTGCAGACAACTCAGTTTAGTGGCTTCCCATTTGGCCGTAAGGTAAATTCTGAATTCCTCAACAGGTGAGCACACAAAGATCTCCTGTGACCCCTCTACCCCCGCCCCAGTCCCAGCTCTCCAACAGTCTAGTCCAGCGGTCCTCAACCTGTGGGTAGCGACCCCTTTGGCAGTCCAACGACCCTTTCACAGGGTTCGCCTAAGACCATCCTGCACATCAGATATTTACATTACGGTTCATAACAGTAGCAACATTACAGTTACAAAGTAGCCACGAAAATAATTTTATGGTTGGGTCACAACATGAGGAACTGCATTTAAAGGGCCAGAAGGTTAGAACCACTGGGTCTGTATTGCAATCTCAGGCAGTTCCTCTCCTCCCCTCCACCCTCGCTGCTCGCCGTGCCAGGCTTCTCCTGTTCACTGCTACACCCCAAGCAGAAAGCGCGGCGCACGGCAGACCCCAACCACGCGCCGACTTAGAATATTAAGGAATGCGATCCCTAAAGGGGCGAAAAGAAATCTTCCAACCAGCGCTGGGAGCTCAAGTCCAGGCCATGTAAAAAGACGGCAATGCATCTTCCCACTGAAATGTTCCCGTCTCACATGAAACCCACAGACAAACGGGAGCCCATGTGTCCCCGCACCCATTTAAGAAAAATGAGAACATGCCCCTCACTGTCCGCCTTTCCTCACCAGCCGGCCCCCACCCCTGCTTCCGGACCGCGAAGGCCTGGTCCTGCCGGCAGGGACCCGAGGCGCTGGTTCGCTCCGCCGGCAGCCGGGGGCCGCGTGACCTTGGGCGGCGCGAGCCGAGTGCAGGCCGAGACCCAAGGTGGGCCCGGGGGTGTCGACGAGCGCGGACGCGGATCAGACAAAAGCCGACCCCCCAGCAAGTCGGCTGCCGCGGGCTCCGGGCGGCTCGGGGGCCGGGGCGCTCTCCCCCCTCCCTCCACGGGTCGCAGGGTGGGACGGGGCCCTCACCGAGCACGGCGTTCCGGGCCTCGCGCCGCGGCGTGGGACCCCGACTCCCCTCCGGCACCTGTCTGCCGGCACCCAGGGGGCGGGCCTCCGCCCGAGCGGTCACGGGTTCCACCACCGACCGGAAGCCGAGGACTCCCTGAGCTCAGGCCCCAGCTGGGCGCCCCCACCCCTGGAAGCCCGGAGGAGGCCCCGCCACGAGGTCCAGGCGGGCTCGCAGGCCCACTGCTGTGGGGACCGGCGCGAGCACACAAAGGCGGCGGCATCAGCAGGAACAAAAACCTGGCCCCGTCTCCCCCGAGAGGCCCACCGCTCTGCGCCCGGGGCCGCCCTGCCCGACTCTCCGGGTGACCTTGGGAGCGTCCCGCCACCCCCCCCACCCCCCAGCCTCAGTTTCCCCGATTATGCTACTAACCGAGCGCAGCAGGCCGCCGTCCGCCCGAGCAGCCGAGACCCAGGGCGAGGCCTCCCCACTTCTGTTGACCCCGCCGGGCCGGGCTCGTGCAACCACGCAGACGGCGGCGCGGGCGGGCGAGGAGGCTCGCGGTCCCGGGGAAGGCCCGGCGTCGGGGCCTGAGGGAGGTCGGACGCGCCAAGGCGGCTCCTGGGCCGCGGCTCCAAGGTTTCTGCAGGCCGCGCGGCCGCCCGAGTCCCCTACCCGCCCGGCCCTGGCCTTCCGCTCCCTCCCCGCGAGGCCTGGCTGTACCTGGGCTGCTCTGGGCTGGTAGGCGCCCCCGCCGACGCATTCGAGCTAGGAAGCACCTTCGGAAGAGGCTGCGGAGAGGCACTCCAGCCAGACGCCACCACCTCAACAGCGACCCACTTCCGCTCCGGACGCCTTGGCTCCGCCCCCTGGCGTTTCTATTGGCTGCCGCCAGCTCTGCTCCCGCGTTTTACGGGTCGAGGAGGTATATTTTCAATGCTATTGGAAGAGATAACCGTCTATTACCGCTTTGAACCGCGGCTTCCGGCCCCGCTCAGTCTCGCGAGTTTAAGCTCCCATCTCCTCGCGCGAGATACGCGGCCGGCACCCCTCGCTCGCCCGCAAGGCCTCTCGGGAGTTGTGGTCTGCGAGGGGTAGAACTGCGGGCGGGCGGCGGGGAGCGGGACTGTGGGGTACGCGGCCCTTACGCGCGCTGGTACCCGACCTAACCCGCCCCTCTCCCGGCCTCCGCTTCCTCCCCTATTGGAGTGGCCTTTGTGAACTATGTTCCCGGGGGAAAGTGGGCCTGGATCCGCAGCCCCTCCAGGGCGCCCTGGGCCGGAGTCTGTCCCCAGGCTGGAGGTTGCGGCCGAGAGCAGCACAGCCCGGCCCACGTGCCGGAACCCGGAGGAGGCGCTCGACCCGGGCTTGGGCAGCGCCAGGAAGAGGCGGTCCTTCTTCCTCTGCAGGCTGGGGCTGCTCTTAGTGTGGAGACAGCGCCTGGACCAGGCGTGCCCTGAAGTCCACCCACCTTTGGATTGCCAGTTCTGGGAGCTAATGATTCCCCTTTGAATCTCCTGAGGGCCTCTCTGGACAGGTCATCATCAATGTATTCCCTTGATATCAAATGAAATGGGTTTGAGACACGCACAGAATATAAGAAATGCCATGCTTATTTCTCTAAATGAAATTTAATCTCCCAGCTCTAAATTTAAAAAATGTATCTTTTATTGATTTCAGAAGGGAAGGGAGAGAGAAACATCAATAATGAGCCCTAGCCGGTTTGGCTCAGTGGATAGAGCTTCGACCTGCGGACTGAAGGGTCCCAGGTTCGATCCCTGTCAAGGGCAGGTACCTTGGTTGCAGGCTCCTCCCCAGTATGGACGAAAGGGGCCACATGCTGACCTGACAAGCTCAGGAGAGGCCTGCATGGCAGACTTGCAAACTCAGAGACCTAAAGTCACCACAAAGGATGGTCTGAAATTAAACTTTAACTAAAAGCAGTTATGGTGGGCAGTTACATCCTAGGCCTGCATCTTCACTGACAAGGTCAACCTTTACCTTAACTGAGCCTATCTGTCTGTCTTTTTGCATCTATGATAATATACCCTTGAAATGTCTGGGTAACTTCTGACTTCCCTTTTTCTGGAGCCCCTGGGGCACAACCAAATGTGCTGGGCGCCAGGACAGATACCACAAATTCCTTCATTATCATGTTAATTGATCCTGCACCCACCTAAGTATGTGTCCATCATTTTACTTTTTATCCAATCCCAGGGGTTTTCCCTGCTTTGCTTTATCCCTCCTCCTTAATCTATCACCAATGAATTTCATGTAACCCACCTACATCCCTCCTTTGATTGCAAATGTATGAGTACAGATGTGACCCGCCATTCTCAGGAGCATTATCTCAATTCGTTGAGGTTCTGCTTCCCGGCCTATGTTGACAGTTTGGCTCAAATAAACTCACAAAAATCCTTTATAGATTTCAATGGTTTTTACATTAACACCAGCCAGGGCCCTGGTCAGGGCATGTGCAGGAGGCAACCAATCGATGTGTTTCTCTCACATCGATATTTCTGTCTTTCCTCCTTTCACTCTCTAAAAATCAATGGAAAAATATCCTCGGATGAGGATTTTTAAAAAAAGAAACATCAGTGATAAGAGAGCATCATTGATGGGCTGCCTCCTGGGAATCCAGCCCACAACCTGGGCATGTGCCCTGACCTGGAATCCAACCATGACCACCGTCACCACCTGGTTCATAGCCGGACACTCAACCACTGAGCCACACTGGCAGGGCTCCCAGCTCTAATTGGACAGGGAGGTGGGAAATTCCTCTTTTCACCAGCCTGGGTTGTGGGCAAGTCCTGGGGTTCTAACGCAGTTCAGAGTACTGCGGGAGAACTCTGGTCTTTTGGCTCTTGTCACTTGGAGTTACCTACCTTCCTGACCAGAATGTCCCGGGGTCCAGCCTCCCCCTCTGAGGTGTCACCTTCTCTGCAGACCCAAGCAGGGTGGGGGGTTGGGGTCTCTCTCCTGGACCTCTGCCCACCTGGCAGTCTCCGGCCCGCGCCGTGGGCTTGCCCACTGTCTCCTTCCTGGGAGTGGCAGCTCAGCCAGCCTGTTCCCGAGGCCACCCCCTCTCCAGCCTGGGCTGGGACCCAGGACCCAGGACCCAGGAGAACGAATCCATCCCTGTCCCCGGCGGGCAGGTGCCCAGCGGCTCAACCTCGTTCTTTGGGTGATGCTGAGGGGAGGGGCAGTGCTCAGCTTTGGGCCCTGGTTCTGGGCCATGTCACCTCGCCTCTCGGCACCAGGGTTCACCCACTGAATAGGGATGGGGGACAAGTCCCACCCCACCCGGTGCCCCATTGCTGCTAGGTTTACATGAGAAGGGCCAGTCCCAGCGGCTCAAGAACCCTGGCCACTTCTCCGGCCAAACACAATCACACACCCAGTCTTCGGGGTCCCCGGATTAAGCCACTGGACTCTGGACACAGTGCAGGTGGCAGGTTTCTACACGCAGAGGGGGTTCTGGTGCCGGAGGCCGGGGAGCAGGGAAGGGAAGGTGGCCTCGTTTAGCGCATCAAATACGGGCGGGTTGACTGGACTCCAAATAAAGAGCAGATACTCGTTGGCATCAGGCTGTCTCCATCCCGCGTCCAGCGTTCTGGCTGGCCGCGCTGCTCCGGCAGGTGGAGCCTGGGGCGGGCGGGGCGGCGGGGGCGGCCGAGCCAGAGGAGGCGCACAGGCGGGTCGCACGCTTTATTATGCGGGGATCTCGGGGGCAGGGACGCTCTGGCCCCGCTCAGGCGACGCGGGGTCTCGGGGTGCAGGGGCGCGCTCCCCCGGCTCAGGCGGCCTCCAGGCGGCTGGCGGGCCCGCAGGCCGAGCTCCCCTGCTGCAGCGCCCGCAGCCTGCGCTCGCGGCTCTGCTGCAGCCTCAGCCAGTGCTGCGACTCCAGCTGCGCCTGACGCGGGAGGGGCGGGGGAGGGGGGAAAGGGGGAGAATGTCGGAGTGGGCGGGGCGGCATCCCTCACACTCAGTCCCCGGGGACCCTCCGCCCTCCGCCCTCCGCCCCCCGCCGGTCCCGGGCTCACCCGCGGCTTGGGGTGCGCGGCCCGCGAAGCTGGCACCGTGGGCTGGGCCGCCTGCCTGCGGCGCTCGGCCACCTCCTCGATCCGGCGCTGCAGCTCCTGCACGCGCTCGTCCTGGGACGGTGTGGCCTGGGCCTCCGCTGTCTTCTCCTGCCCCCTGGGCGTGCAACAGGGGCCTTAGCAGGGGCCACGTGCATGAACCGTGTGTATTTGGGGTAAAGGGAGCGCTCCCCTTTACCTTGTGCTCCCCCCCCACTTGCCTAGAAGCAACACCTGGGACTTGGTTCTCTGCCCACCTTCCCGCACCATCCAGCCCATTTTCCTCTTGAAGGGAAAGGCTGTACAGCAGTGGTTCTCAACCTTCTGGCTCCTCATGTTGTGACCCAACCATAAAATTATTTTCGTTGCTACTTCGTAACTGTCATGTTGCTACTGTGATGAATCGTCATGTAAATATCTGATATGCAGGATGGTCTTAGGCGATCCCTGTGAAAGGGTCGTTCGACCGCCACAGGGGTCGCGACCCACAGGTTGAGAACCACTGCCTTATAGGCTGTTGGCTGCCACCTTCCCTTCAAGGGCACGTCACAGCCCCCGGGCCTTGGCAGGTGCGGTTCCGCAGCCACCCTGCTGCCTGGCTGCCTGCAGCCGAACCGCCCACTAACACGCCCCAAACGTCCGGCCAGCGTGGGCTCGGTGGTTGAGGTTGACCTATGAATCAGGAGGTCACGGTTCTATTCCCGGTCGGGGCACATGCCTGGGTTGCTGGCTTGATCCCCAGTGTGGGGCGTGGAGGAGGCAGCTGATGAATGATTCTCTCTCATCATTGATGTTTCTATCTCTCTCTCCCTCTCCCTTCCTCTCTGGAATCAATAAAAGTATCTTTAAAAATAAATAAATAAAGCGCCCCTAACGAACTAATGCCATGGGGTTGGCTCCACGCAGGCGGCTCCAGGGGCTGTGCGGGGCCAACCCCATGGCATTAGTTAGCAGGTTTGGACGCCTCCACCCCACCTATCACTCCATCACTGGTGGGTAAGGCCCCTGCTAAGCCGCCCTGTTGCTGGCCCAGGTGGGAGGAGAAGAAACACGGCCCAACACTAACCAGACTGTACTTGGGGGGCTGTCAGGGCGGCTGGGAGGGTGAGGTCTCCCGGCGCACGCCGCCTTGGGGAGCTGCAGCGGCTGTCCCAGGCCTCCTCGAGTCATAACCGGGGCCACAGACACTTGGGACCACAGCACTGGATCTGCGCTGTCCTTCCGTCTGCCCACCCCGCCCAGCTACGCTCAGACACCCCCTCTGGAGCTGTGTGTGCCAGCCCCTGAGCCAGGCTGTGCTCTGACAGAGCTGGGTGCCACCTCCCCCGGGCAGCCTGGCTTCCCCACGGGGTCAGGCCAGGGCCCAGAGGCCGGCCCATCCCGGGCTGACACCAGCCGCTGCCTGACCGAATGCCATGGACAGTCACCACAGGGTTCCCCAGACGAACGCAAAGGGGTCCCGCACATGCTCTGGGGAGAGGGGAGGGGGGAGGGGGAACAGGACGCTCACAATCCCATGCCGTCGATGTTTCAAAAGGGAAAAGGTCCACAAACAACTCAGGACCCCGGCGGCGGAACAACAGGGTATCAGACTCAGGGGCACCCTGTTAGCCCTCCCGGCTGGGCCGTGTGCTGCGCTATGCAGGCCAATGGCTCTTTTTCAGAAGATGCGCACCAAAGTGCTCAGGACAAAGTGTCAGCCGCCTGCAGTGCTTCCAGATGGTTCTGCAGAGGAAGGTAGAGCCAGCTCGCTGGCCGGGGCACTCGGCACAGGTCGGACCATGACCCAGATGCGAAAGGACCGGATCTAGGTCATGGGCGTCGCGCCATCACCGGTGATTTCCTCACCTTCTCTGTGTGCCTGAGGCTCCTCGGCTGATAAAACAGCCAGGGTGGAGGCACTGCCCAGGCCGTGTGTGTGTGTGTGTGTGTGTGTGTGTGTGTGTGTGTGTGTTGGGGGAGCGAAGCGCACCCACCTCAAGGCCGCAGACCTCCCCATGGCCGCGCGGCACAGCGAGATCCGCTCCAGCGCCTCCTGCAGCTCCTGGCTCCGGGCGCGCTTGCCCTGGATGATCTGGTCTCGCTTCTCCTCCTCCTGGCGCTGCTGGGCCTCCTTGAGCAGGGCCAGCCGCTCTCGCAGCTCCACGACCGACATCTCCCCTTCCAGGCCGTGCCCCGGGATCTGGGGGCGGGCAGGTGGGCCCCACCGGGCCAGAGCCTTGGCCAGCAGCTCAGCTGCCCAGCGTCTCCCGTCTCCCGAGCCTGGCCCTGCTCTGCTCCTCCTGATGCCCCGCCCGCCTTCCATGGGCCTGGCCCCTCACCCAGGCCCCGCCTCCCCTCCGCCCAGTGGAGTCTGTGGGCATGTCCGCCATCGGTGGCTTCTCCAGCCCGGGCCCTCTGCAGCCCGAGACCCCCCGGGGTGACTGCACCTCTCAGCCCCAATGGAGCTCACAGTGCCGCCCAGCCCGGGCCCAGCCTGCCCGCCTCACCCACCGGCCTGGCCTACGGTCGAGCTTTGCACACAGGCTCCCGGGCTGCAAGGTCCGGCCTTTGTGCCCGCCTCTCCCTGTACCGCCTTCCCTCCTGGGGAGTCCTGGGCCTCCCCGAATGTGCAGCAAGGGGAAGCCCACCCTGTCCACACCGGGGAGCCCTGGCCCCGTCCTCAGGGGTCACCAAGGTGCCCCGACAGGACTGTGCCCTCTTTTCCAGCCCCAGGCCTCTGGCGCGGTGGGCACAAGTGGAGCTCGGCTTGGGTGGAGGTGGGCATTGCGGGCACGCCCTCCACGGCAATGCCAGGCACAGGGAGACACGGGAGCCCCCAGGGCTGCGCACCCACCTGGGTCAGGTCCACGAGTTTGCCCCTGCGCGTGGGCTGTGTCTCCATGGCCCGCAGGTGGGCGATGAGCTCACAGCGCCGCTGCTGCTCCTCCCGGGCCGCCTCTGCGCGGTGCTGGTGCAGGGCCAGCGTCTCCGCGGTCACCTCCTGGGCTGGGGGCCGAGGGGGCTGCTCAGGGTCCCGAGCAGCTGGGCCGGGGGCCTCCCTCCAGGACCTTGGCCCTCGCTGACCTGCACCCCAGGCCCCGCCTACCTGCCTGGCGCCGGTCCCTCAGGAGCTTCATCTGCGCGGCCTTGATGTTCTTCTGCTCCTCCATCACCTGCTCCACCCGCTCCTTCGCAGACCGCTCCTCCTGCAGGCGCCTCTGCGCGCAGCGCTGCATCAGCTCCGCCATCTGCTGGGACAGGGCCCGTCACAGCCCCTGCCGACCCGTGTCCCAGGGCCGTCCCAGGCCCGGAGCAGCACAAGGTCTGGAGGGCTGTTGAGGGAGGACAGGGACACAGTCAGAGGCTGAGAGGGGACATGGCCAGGGGCAGAGCAGGGACAGGGACACGGCCAGGGGCTGAGAGGGGACAGGGACACAGCCAGGGGCTGAGAGGGGACAGGGACACGGCCAGGGGCAGAGCAGGGACAGGGACACGGCCAGGGGCTGAGAGGGGACAGGGATACAGCCAGGGGCTGAGAGGGGACAGGGACACGGCCAGGGGCTGAGAGGGGACAGGGACACGGCCAGGGGCTGAAAGGGGACAGGGACACGGCCAGGGGCTGAGAGGGGACACGGCCAGGGGCTGAGAGGGGACATGGCCAGGGGCTGAGAGAGGACGCAGGGAGAAATGACCCAGGGCCAGCTGTGAGCCCATGACCACAGGTGCGCAGCCCACTGCCGGCAGAGCCCCGGTTCCTGGGTGGCGGCCAGGCCAGTGTCCTCACCTCCTCCTTCTTCTGGGCCGCCCTGCGCTGGTTCTGCTGCAGCAGCTGCTGCCGGGCCAGCGCAGCCTCCTCACGGCTGAGCTGCCCCCGCAGCCGCCGGCACGCGCCCGCCGCCCGCTGCTCCTCCAGGTCCTTCGCCTGCATCTTCTGCTGCCACTCGAGGAACTCGGAGAAGTCCCCGGCTCCGTCCATGAGCCTGTCCACCCTGCGCAGGAGAGGCGGCTCAGGGTCCTCGCGGCACCGGGCGGCCGCAGGTTCCCGTGGACACCGGCCCTCGCAGCGTGGGCTGCTCTGCACCCAGCAGCCACGCCACCTGGACACCACCCTCCACCCACATCTTCCCACCCCCCTCCATCTCCTCTCTACTCACCTGTCCGTCCGGCACCATCCCTCTGTCCACCTGTCTGTCTCTCACCCACACTCCCACCCACGGCCCCGCTTCTGGGGCAAGAACAGGGGCTGCAGCTGGTGGTTCAGGGGAGGGGGTCCCGGAAGGGGCCCGGGGAGGCAGCGACCCTGAGGCCGGTCCGGGCTGGGCCGCTGCCTCCTGAGTCTGCTCCATCCAGAGTGCCTCCCTCACTGAGCCGAGGTGGTCTTTCTAGGGTGCCTCTGTGACCCCGACACCAGCCTGCTGGGCCCTCCCCCCTTCCGGGCCTGCCCTCCTCCTCCTGCCCCCACCTCTGCAGCTCCTTCTCCACCTGCCGCTGGTACAGGGCCTCTTCTCGCAGGATGGCCGTCGTGTTCAGCTTCACCGGGACCTCGTTGGGCTGCGGGCGGAGGGGTGGGCTGTGATGGGGTGCCTGGAGGGCAGCCAGGGCCCCGCCCTCCAGCCCCCACCTCTGCCCCCGCCCAAGTACTTCCCTCCGTGGGGACAGGAGGGCTGTGCTCACGGCCTCTGTTCTGGTCCTCCAGCCCCAGGGGGCAGAACAGGCGAGAGGTGGGGGCTCAGGGACGCCCACCCCCACCGGCCGGTCAGGAGCAGCCCTCACCTTGTAGAAGGTCAGCTTCGGACTCTGGCGGATCAGGGAAGAGCACCGCAGGCGCAGCTTCTTGGAGTCCTGCGGGGGGCGGGGGGCAGGCTGGCACCAGAGTCTGCAGGACACCCCACCCCCCACCCCTGTGCATTCTGGGAGGCCTGCCCTGCACACGAGCTCCCCTGAACCTCAGGGCAGCACCTCTGTCCTGTAAGGCCCCCCCAAGCCTGGGCTGCCCGGGAGGACCAGGGAGGGTGCAGGGCCTGCTGGACCGGGGACCACGGTTCTGTCAAGGGTGCTTGGCCCCTGACCCAGGTTCATCCCCCCAGCGGCTCCAGGGCTGCCCCAGGGCCTGTGCGGTTGCACCACAAGCCACAGCGGGTAGCAGCTGGTAAAGGACCCCTGGGAACCAGCGATCACACCCTTTGGGGCCTGCTGGGTGCTGCGTGCCCATCCCCCACCTGTCCCGACTGCAGGGGGTCCCAGGGTGGGCGGCAGGGGCTGGGCCAGCGCCCATGGCATCCACGGGCCACTCGCCCTCCTGGTCCTGCCCCGTCCCTCTCTCCTTAAGGGATTAGTAAATGCCGAGTGTGGGCGCTGGGCCACACCCAGAGGGACCGACCAGAGGCTCCCGGGGGCTCTGGACCCGTCTCCGGGCCCACAGAGCTGCATCCGCCTGGCGGCACTGGGAGCCTGGCCCTCGAGCTGAGGGGGCCTGAGCCGGGAAGGACGCACAGTGCCTCACAGTGGCGCCATTTTCCTGGGCCTGACGTGAGGGCAGGGTGTCACCTGCATGGGGGGCTCCCCGCGGGCCCAGGGCATCGCACAGCGCATCTCATCCAGGTTCGCCTTCAGCAGCAGCTCCTGGGGGGCCAACGAGCGGCTCAACCCCACTGGCCACCACCCTGTGCATGGCCCAAGGGATGAAGGCGCAAAGCCAGCTCCCTCCTCCCTCTCCTCCCTCTCCTCCTCCTCCAGCTCCCTCTCCCCTTCCTCCTCCTCCTTCTCTTCCTCCTCCTCCTCTTCCTCATCCTGCTCCCTCTCCCCTTTCTCCTCCTTTTCCTCCTCCTCCTCCTCCTCCTCCCTCCTTCTTCCTCCTCCTCCTGCTCCCTCTCTCCTTCCTCCTCCTTCTCCTCCTCCTCTCTGCCTCTCCCGGAAGGCTGGGGTCCCCTGTGGCTGCTCACCTCCGCCTTCCGGCGATTATAACTCTTGGTCATTTCCAGCACCTGCGGCTCCCTGGGTGACTGGTAGGTGCTCCTGGGGACCTGGTGGGTGGGGGAAGGAAGAGCCACGGTCAGAGGCTGCAGTTGAGGGTGTGCGGGTGGGCGGGGCCCGGGCGGTGGGTGAGGGTGGGCTGTGGTCCCCACCCAGGAGAGGGGGCTGGAAGGGGGGCCTTGGGGCTACGCTGGGACTGTGGGTGCTGGCAGTCATCTGGGGAGGGAAGGACAGGCCGGCAGCAGGAAGGAAGGTGGCCCAGGCCCCCGGGCCCAGGAGGGACAGGCAGAGGACTCCTGGCAGGGTGGGGTGGTAGGCGAGGCCAGGAGTGTCATGGGCTCCATGAGCTGCCGGCGCAGGGCAGGGGCCCAGCACGGACACAGAGCAGGACAGCCCAAGACCAGCCACGGGACCCTCAGCGCCCCGAGGGAGCAGTATCCTAGGGGGGCAGGGCAGAGACGCCTGGAGACCCCGGACTCCAGCCTCTGACTCCACTCCTCTCCCCTGCGCTTTGAGCAGGCGGAGAACTCATCCTGTCCAAACCTCCAACCTCCCCCTCCCCCCACACCCCCTCCCAGCCTGACCCTGACTCGGCCCATTCCGGCCCCCATGGTCTCGGGGTCCTCCTCGTTGGCCCCCAGCACCTCTCTGTCTCCGGCACCATCGCAAAAGCAGTCGGATGCTTCAAGATCCCAGCCACCACCTCTCACCCTCGCCTTTGCCATGGCAGCCAGAGCAGCCAGATGGACCGGGAGCCTGCCCTGCCTCGGGGTGTGTCCTGGCTGCCCCCAGTCCTCTCCCATCCCTCCTTCCCCTCCTGCCCCAGGGCCTGTGTCTGTGCTGCCTCCTTCTGCAACGTTCTTCCCCAGACAAGCCATGGCTCACTGCCCACTTTCTTCAACCTCCCGCCTGCCCCCTCTCATCTCGGGAGGCCTGTCCGGCTGTACTCTCCCAGGCTTCTCACCCGCTTCCCTGGGATGGCCTTCCCTCAGCACTGCCGCCAGCCAAACACCATGCGTCTTCTTGTCCTGTTTGCTCTCTGAGTCCACCCGCCCCCGCCCCTGGAGGGAATGCTCCATGAAGGCAGGGCCTGGCACACGCTAGGCGCCCATACACACTGCTGAGCGAGTGAGTGAGTGAGTGAGTGAGTGAACCGGAGCAGGCCCACACCCAGGAGGGGAAGGGGGTCCCGGGCATGGAACAGGGCAGGGAGGCTGGGGGGAGGCGAGCCTGTGGCTCCAGCACAGCCGCCAGAGACCCAGGGGAGACGGCTGGCCACCAGCATCTCACAGTCCAGGCCGAGAGGCACACACACAACTGAGGGTCAGGTGGGGCATGGAGGGCGGTCAGGGGCCAGGCAGAGCGGGAGGTGCCGCTGGAAGATGACCAGAGGTAAACACACTGACCTGGGGACCTGGGGCCAGAAACGTTGCAGATCCTACCCATAGGGTAACTGTGGGCTTGCTCAGCAACAGGCCGCTGATCATCTGTCCACCCACCAATCCATTCATCCATCATCGATCCATCCATCATCCATCATCGATTCATCCATCCATCCGTCCATTCATCATCCATCTATCCATCATCCATCATCCATCATCCATCATCCATCCATCCATCCATTCATCATCCATCCATCCAGCCATCATCCATTTACCCATCCATTCATCCATTATCCATCCATCCATCAATCCATCATCCATCCATCCATCCATCCAGCCATTCATCCATTATCCTTCCTTCCATCCATCCATCCATCCATCAACCATCCATCCATCATCCATCCATCATCCATCCAGTCATCCATCATCCATCCATCAATCATCCATCCATCATGCATGCATGCATCCATCCATCCATCCATCAACCATTCATCTATCCATCATCCATCTATCCATCCATCCATCATCCATTCATCCATCAATCCATTATCCATCCATTCATCCATCATCCATCCATCCATTATTCATCCATCCATCATCCATCCATCCATCCATCCTCCATCATCCATCATCCATCCATCCATCCATGTAGCCACCGTCGAATGCTCCTTTTCTGGTCTGGGTCAGTACCCCCTGGCTCTGGGAGGAGCCCGGCCCCCACTGGCCCACAGGGCCCACTCTCCCAGCCTGGACAGCCTGTGCCCACTGCAAATGCTGGCACTTACTGGTCTTGGCTTGGCCACGACAGGGACAGGCTCAGGCATTGGAATGGCTCGGGGCTTGGGGACAGTCAGGTTGAACTTCTTGGGCTTGGTGACCTTGGCCTTTGAAGGAGGGGGATGAATGGCCACCACCCCCTCCAGCTGGTTGATGAGCCCCTGGACATCCGGCTGCCATCTTGAAGGCAAAGGTGGAAATGGCTGCGGAGGCTCCTCCTGAGCAGGCTGGCATGGGGCCCTCGAGACCTGAAGGGCCCCCGAGAGCTTGGCTCGGCCTCAGGGTGGGGGTGGCAGTGGAACCGGCGGCCACTCTTCCCTGAGTGCCTACTGCTGGGCAGGTGCTACACCACCCGCACCGAGTCTTGCAGAGCAGTGTGTTCTGGGACAGATAAGGAAACTGAGGCCGTGACTTCGCTGTCTTAGGGAAGTGGGGAGCTGGGAGGACAGGGAGTGGGGAGCTGGGAGGACGGGGAGTGGGGAGCTGGGAGGACGGGAAGTGGGGAGCTGGGAGGACGGGGAGTGGGGAGCTGGGAGGACGGGAAGTGGGGAGCTGGGAGGACGGGGAGTGGGGAGCTGGAAGGGTAGAGAGTGGGGAGCTGGGAGGGCAGAGAGTGGGGAGCTGGGAGGACAGGGAGTGGGGAGCTGGAAGGGTAGAGAGTGGGGAGCTGGGAGGACAGGGAGTGGGGAGCTGGGAGGGTAGAGAGTGGGGAGCTGGGAGGGCAGGGAGTGGGGAGCTGAGAGGACAGGGAGTGGGGAGCTGGAAGGGTAGAGAGTGGGGAGCTGGGAGGACAGGGAGTGGGGAGCTGGGAGGACAGAGAGTGGGGAGCTGGGAGGGCAGGGAGTGGGGAGCTGGGAGGGTAGGGAGTAGGGAGCTGGGAGGACAGAGAGTGGGGAGCTGGGAGGGCAGAGAGTGGGGAGCTGGAAGGGTAGAGAGTGGGGAGCTGGGAGGGCAGAGAGTGGGGAGCTGGGGGGACAGGGAGTGGGGAGCTGGGAGGACAGGGAGTGGGGAGCTGGGAGGGCAGAGAGTGGGGAGCTGGAAGGGTAGAGAGTGGGGAGCTGGGAGGACAGGGAGTGGGGAGCTGGGAGGACGGGGAGTGGGGAGCTGGGAGGACAGAGAATGGGGAGCTGGGAAGACGGGAAGTGGGGAGCTGGGAGGACAGGGAGTAGGGAGCTGGGAGGACAGAGAGTGGGGAGCTGGGAGGTCAGAGAATGGGGAGGTGGGAGGACAGGGAGTGGGGAGCTGGGAGGACGGACGGGGCTGAGCAGACCCCGCTGCTGGAATCTAGGGCCTCTGAGGACGAGCCGCAGCTGGGACGGGAGCTCCTCTGGGCTGGAGGAGGTGGCCGGGGCAGGAAGCCAGGAGGGGAAGGAGGGCGGTCCCAAAGGCTCCTCTCTGGGGCTGCACCCGCCCCTGGAAAGGGCGCCAGGTGGGAGTAGATGGGGCAGGGAGAGCCCAGGTGGGGTGCCCTGGAGCAGGGCTTTGGGAAGGGCCCTGCTGGGCTGCCCAAGGCCAGGTCCCCCTTTCATGCCCCCACACCCCATGCAGGCACAGCTCCCCGTCACCCGCCTGGCTGGTCTCCCCTTCCTGGGGGCTCCCTGGGGGCAGGCAGCAGGGTTTGGAATAGCTCCTGCCCCACCTGAGGACCAGGCTACTCGAGGGAGGGAGTCACGTCCGAGGCCAGCAGGTGGGCAGGGATCGTCTGTGGTGGGCTGGTCCCGGGAAGGCAGGGAAGGTTGCACATGGGTGGTGGGGGAGGCGGGCAACCTGGAAACAGCTGGGCAGCTGTCAGGTGGCTCTCAGGGCCCAGCAGGTCCAGCCACAGGTGAGGCCTGAGGGTGGGCATGGAGTCCAGCCTGGCTGGGACTGAGGCCATGCCCTGCCCGGGCCAGGGCCTCCTCTCCCTCCCACAGGGGTCCGCCTTCCCTGGCCCGGGCCTCCCACACACACGGACCCACATGGTCTGCCTGTCCCAGGAGGGGCAGGTGGCTCCACCATCCTACTGGAGGGTGAGCAGCGGGGGAAGCCGTACCCAGGCCCCGGCAGCTGCCCCACGGAGGCCAAGGGCAGGGCCAAGGCACCGTGCTGGCCCTCTGCCAGTACCAGGGGTTCTGGTGCCGCCCGGGCCTGGCATGAGGCGCGGGAAGGCAGGGAGGCAGCTGTGGGGTGGTGGGCCCAGCAGTGGTGCCCTGGAGGTGCCAGACAGAGGTGTAGGGCAGAATCCACTGGGAACTCCCCACCCCACCGTGCCCCCTGAATTTGTGGGAAGAGGCTGGGCAGGCCTGGAGCCCCACAGGTCCCTGCAGGTCCCAGCCCTGCCTCACGGGGGCCGGGGTGGGGGTGCGGGGTGGGGGGGGTCTGGAGCAGAAGGGGCTGTGCTCACCCCACCGACTCGGAGGGTCCCGAGAGCACCCCTGGCCTCAGGCCTGCTGCTGCTAGCCAGCCGCCTGCTGTGGGGTCAGCCTGCGTCTCTGGGTTTCACGCTCTCGTACCACAGGCCGTGGCTGCTCCGAACCCCCTCACCCCTCCCGCCCGTGAGCAGGAAGGGACCCCCCTAGGCCCCCCACCTCAGCAGGGGGGCCGTCCAGGTCTCCACTAGCTGCTTCTCGTAGACGAGGCTCCACTCGTCCTGCACCCACGAGTTCAGGTTCAAGGGGTTGAAGAAGAACCTGAGGAACTGACGGAGGAGTGGGAGGTGGGGGCTCGGCCTGGCACCCACACCTGGGGCCCCCCCTGGGACAGTCCGTGCCCAGGGGCAGGTGGGACTAACGCACCAGGAGAGGGACCAGCGCGCCTGCCAGGCAGGAGGCCCCTCGGGACAGACCTCCCTCACCGCCCCTCAGGCTGGGCCGGGGCGCCCACTGTGGGGGAGCTGCCCTCACCAGACGACTTCTGCTCACAGTGTCTGGCACTTGGGCCAGCCCGGCTGGAGGTGGGCTCACTAGGGGGGCCCCCCCGAGCCCCAGCCACTCCCTAGAACCTGGAGGCCTGCACCCCACTTCCAGGGAGTTCTTGGAACTGCCTGCCCCATCCCCCCACGGGCTCTGGAATCCACACGTGGACGGGACAGCTCCATTTCAGCAACCTGCCCCCCTCCCCGCCCAGGCAGTGCCAGGGGGAGGGTCCTCGGAAGCCTCCTGTTCCCCCAGCCCTTGCTGGGGCGGTTGGTGCCAGCGCTGGGGAGACCGTGTGGCCTGGGGGAGGCCCAGGACAGCTGCGGCTTCTGAGCTGTTCCCAGCCCCCACCCTCAGCTGACATGGGACCCGGTTATGTTCCTGGTGGCAGCTGCCACCTGGGTGGGGTGGGGGTGGGGGGCTGGAGGTGCAGACCAACTAGGCTGGCGGGGCCCCACCAGGCCTCTCTCTGCACCACGGGGGCGACGCACAGACCCTTGTCCGAACACAGGACAGACCAGCAGCTTCTCTCAGAGCCAGGCAAGAGCCGGGCAGGTGCGGGGCGGCGCCCCTGGGACAGCCCAGCCCGGGGCTGCGGGGCCTGGCGGCTCACCTTGCACATCTTGTCCGCCGGCTGGGACTTGACGATGCTGCTGAAGAGCTGGAAGCCGAGCTCCTGGAGCTGGAACGTGGCCAGGTAGCAGGTCACTAGGGAGACAGGGCGGTGCATGGGAGGGCGTGAGCGGGGGTGGGGGGTGGGGGTGGAGGGTGGGAGTGGGGGGGCATTGACCTTGGGGAGTCAGCCGGAGGCACTGCCGGGTGCCAGTGCGCAACCAACGGCCAAAGCTCCCCGTGCCCCCGGCGAAAGCTGTCACCAGGACGCAATGGTACTGGGACCGCGTCCCAGACGGGACGTTCTTAGTTTCAAAGCGCTTGCCCACGCTTGCTCAGGGACGCGCGCTCGCTTGGGGTCTCCGCTGGTCAGTCCTGAGGGACGCAGGGCCTCGGTGCCATCGGGACTCCCCCCGCTGGGCGGCGAGGGTCCCCAGCGGGCACTGTGTCACCGTCTGGGGGTGAGCAGGCCGGGCGCTTACCCAGGAAGCGGTTGTAGTCGGCCCACAGGCAGAGCCGGCCCTCCTGCGCGTAGAAGGCGTCCACCACGACCGCCAGCAGCTGCCGGTACTCCAGGCAGCCGGACAGCACCTCCAGGACGAACGCCTGCTTCCGGAGGCTCAGGCTCTGGAAGAGACGCAGGCTGCCCTGGGGGCCGAGGACGGGGAGCAGGGGCGAGGCGGGGGGGGGGGGGGGGGGGCGGGGGTCAGGAATCTGTCCGGGTCCTGGGTAGCGACGGCAGGTGGAGCGAGAACAGAAATAAACACGAGAACCACCAGGCATGAGAAGGGAGGGCAGGCCCTGTAGTCCCACTCACATGTGGGCCCCGAGAGACACAGAGAGCGGGTGGAGGGCCGGGGGCGGGAGGGGACTCCCCATTTAACTGGGACGGAGTCTCAGCTGGGAAGATGGAAAGTCCCGGCGGCAATAGTGGTGACTGTGCCGACGCCGCTGACCCGTGCGCCTGACGATGGGAAAGGTGGTCAATTTCATGTGTGTATTTTCCCACAATAAAAAAAGAGCAGCCCTAGCCGGTTTGGCTCAGCGGATAGAGCGTCGGCCTGCGGACTGAAAGGTCCCAGGTTCAATTCCGGCCAAGGGCATGTACCTTGGTTGCGGGCACATCCCCAGTGGGGAGTGTGCAGGAGGCAGCTGATCGATGTTTCTCTCTCTCATCGATTTTTTTAACTCTCTATCCCTCTCCCTTCTTCTCTGTAAAAAATCAATTAAAAAATATATTTTAAAGCCGGAGAAATGGCAGCAAGTGGTGGTTGATGGGGAAGCCAGGGCCTGGGACCACAACCAGGGGAGTGGCGGGGGCGGGGGGGGGGGGGGCTGCAGCCGGGCTCTGGGGAGCAGGCGGCAGGATGGGGTGCCCTGTGCTGAAGGGGGTTAGGCCTGGGGAACCGGGTTAGGGTCGAGCTCTCTCTCAGGTCCCGGAACCCCTCCGGCCCGATGTGCATGCCCGCCCGCCTGCCCGGCCCCAAGGCTTCCTGCTGCTGCACACAGGGCCCGCCCCAGGAGGGCGCAGCGGAGGCCACACCTGAGCAGGCGAGGGGCTGGGGGGCTGCCCCCTTGGGGGCCACGAGCTCTCACAGGCCCTGTTAGCAGAGCTAACAGCCAGGCTGCAGCTGGCAGTGAAGGCAAACACCGTCAGTAACCCGCCTACCATAGCAGCCCCCATGGTGGTGGTGATGGGGGCGCTTTCCCTGCTCATGGGGCCTCCTGCGCCTGCTCCATCTGCAGGGCGTGTCCCCGAGGCCTGGGGCGGGGCCCCTGCAGTGCAGGCACCTGCCCCCAACAGCTGACGGATGGACAGAACGACCTATGAGGGGAGGCCTGAGGCTGCTGCTGGGGCGGGGGGTGCAGCTGGAGCGAGGACAGACCTGGAGGACAGCCATCTCCACATGGACATGAAGTGGGCCGTGCAGGGAAGAAGGGCAGGACCCCCGAGGGGGGCAGAGCCCTGGTGGGCCGCCCCGAGGCCTTGGGCCCTGGCCAGTTGGCAGATAGACACAGCACAGCAGGGGTTACGGCCAAGGGCTGCTGGCTGCGGGCACCGCACACCCTGGGGCTGGAACAGCGGGCAGGGCGTGGGGTGCCATCTAGCTGGCTTGTCTGTTTCCAGTCGGGGACAGTAAGACTGAGGACACAGGACCGCCACCCGGGGCAAGTGGGGGTGTGTCCCCGACGGGTGACCCACAGGCCCGCCAGCGTCTGGAGACGAGGGATCGTGCCCAGGCCTCGCCTGGGTCAGAGGGAACCGAGGCTGCTCCCTTCCCGAGGTCGCTGCTACCTGGGTGTCGCCGAGGGGTCTCGGCGCCCGGCCTCGCGGACCCACCTGCAGGGCGGCGGCCGTGGCCTCCAGGAGCTGATCGGCACTGTCCTTCTCAGGCTTAAACCGGTCCAGCTGCTCGATCACAGTCTCGATGCATTTCCCGTGGTACCCCATCTTCCCGGGAGGCGCCCTGCAAGCAAACCGCGCAGGTCACACCCTCCACGGCCCCTGACTGGCTGCCAGGACCCTCACCCACACGGACAGGAGGCCGCCGGCGGCCCGGCCCCGCCCCGCGCATGGCGAGGAGAGTTGAATGGAAGTGGGGGCCCGGCTGTGGCCGCCCCGGGCCACTTCCTAGACCGTGTCCCTGCATCCTCTGCTGCCGGCCCAGGCTGCCCCCACGGGCCCCCCAACCCCACAGCTGTGCACAGGCCGGGACCCCAGCCCAGGGTTCAGTCAGGGTTACTCCACAGGCCCTGCCCAGTGGGACGTGGGACCTCCTAACAGCATGTCAGGGCAAGAAGACCTGAGGTCACCCTGTTCGACACCCCCATTTTCTTGATTTATTTTGACTGTTTTTCGACACCCCCATTTTAAAGTTGAGGGAGCGAGACCCGGAGAGGGAGCACAGCGGCAGTGGCCAGGCCTCGTATGGGCTCTGAACATCCTGGGGACCCATGAGCTGGAGGAGACAGCGTGCCCAGCGCCCCTGGGAGACCCGGGAGGGACTGTGGGGTGGGGCTGGGACCAGGCGCTGCTCAAGGGGCGGGCTTCCTCTCAGGCCCTGGTTCCACGCTGGCCTTTCTGGGCACCGGCTATTGGCCAAGCCAGACCACGCGCGCCCTGGGGCGGGGGTACCCAGCCGGTGCCACGGAAGTGCCGATGGAGTGAACGGCAGAATGTAAACACACAGAGGACCACGTACCCTAAACAGCACCCTCGGTTTAATCTGAAACGCGCCTTTGACATCCAGGTGCAGGCCTACCCGAGGCCACGTGAGCGCCTGTGGAGCCGTGGCTTTCACAGATGCTTTGCCTTCAGTAAAGCCCAGCTTTCCTCATCTCCCTGGGGACTCACAGGGGCCACAATATGCTTGCTGAGCAAGTCAACGAGAAAGAGAACAGAACTGTGTTGCGTGGGGGTGGGGGTGGGGGGGGCAGGCTCCCCACCCCCATGAGGGGTTGTCCTGCCTGTGGAGTCCCTGAGGCCTAGCACCTCCGCCTGACCCGCGACCCCTCGGACGAGCCACAGCTGGCGAAGAGGCACCCGTCAATGCCGTGAAGGAAACGACACCCACGCATCCGGGGCTCGCAGGGAAAGGAGTCACCAGGATAAAGAGTCTGAGTCTATAGCCCGGCCGGCTTGGCTCAGCGTCGGCCTGGGAACCAGGTCTCGGTTCACTTCCCAGTCAGGGCACAGGCCCGGGCTGCAGGCTGGGTCCCCAGTGGGGGGGTGCAGGAGGCAGCCGATCCATGATTCTCTCATCATCGATGTCTCTATCTCTCTCTCCCTCTCCTTTCCTCTCTGAAACGAATACAAATATATCTTATGTTTCTATTCTACATAATGTTATAAACAATGCTCAGGATGGAGTTTTTTGTGGCCCCGTCCCCCTGTGGTGGTCATGGGGGGCGACCCTGGGAGGGCCCTCGCCCGCCTTCCTATGTCAGCCTCGAGCCCAGCTCTGCCTGGAGGAATGACCCAGGCCTCCTGCACCTCACGAGGCGGGGACAGTGGTGGCCTGCGTGTGCGCAGCGGGAGCTGCTCCGGGCCCAAGGCCTCCCTGTGTCCTGGAGCCTGACCGCTGGAGAGAGGGCGGTCCAGTCAGGGAGCAGCCAGGGAACCAGCCGCCCTCCCCGGTACAGATGAGCGCAGGGGAGGGTGCAGAGGGGCGTCTGCGGAGGGTGGTGGGGAGGAGGGTGGCCCTGGAGCAGCCCAGCTGGGCTTGAACCATCCCTTCTGCAACGCCGGCCCGGAGCAGCCACGCCAGGCGGTGCACGTCGCAAAAGAGGCTCTCGGGTTGTGTATTCCCACGGAAGTTAGCCTATGAACTTAGTCAGAATACTCACATCTTGCCCTGGCCGGTGTGGCTCAGTGGAGAGAGCGTCGGCCTGCAGAATGAAGGGTCCCGGGTTCGATTCCGGTCAAGGGCACGTACCTCGGTGGCAGGCTCCTCCCCAGCCTCGGCCCTGGTCGGGGTGCGTGCAGGAGGCAACCAATCGATGTGTTTCTCTCACATGGATGTTCCTCTCTGTCTTTCCCTCTCCCTTCCACTCTCCCTAAAATCAGTGGAGAAATATCCCCGGGTGAGGATTGAAAAAATGCTCACACCTTAGGTTTGGAAATAGGTGTCAATGCTGCACGTCTTCAGCGCCCAGCTCTACGTATTTTACATTTTTGCGATCCTTACCCCAGGACGTGTTCACTGATTTCCGAGGGAGGGAGAGAAACAGCGGTCCGCTGCCTCCTGTACGCAGCCCAACCACAGATCCAACCGGATGTGCCCTGACCGGGAATCGAACCCGAAACCTCTCAGTGTCGGGGGTGACGCGCCGACGGACCGAGCCACACGGGCCAGGGCTCCTCTTTATTTCCATGGTGTGAGACCAGCCATGTGGGCAGTGGGACTAGTTCCCACGCTTACTGACTTTTTGGTATCGACTTTTCACTTCACTAATCAGGGCTTGACTACCTCAGATGCACGGTCACTCGGGGGCGGGCTGGACCGGCCGGCACGTCCCTTTTCCTAGCAAATCCGTCACAGACAGAAACGAGGGCGAAATTTTACTCGCCACAGGCCAGTGCGGCACCCTCACGCACCAGAGACGTTCCGTTCGCAGGGATCCCAACTGTGTCTTAATTAAAACAGATTCTGTTCCTGCTTTTAATTCTGATTACAGCGCGTCTCCCAAGGGCTGCTGCCAAGTCACGCTCTGATGGCTTGTGCTTCAAGCGCAGGCCCACGCGGCTGTTTTGTTGGTTGTTTTTCAAGCTACGCTCTCCCTTTCCCCCTGAGGAAACAAAACCCGGATTTCGCGTTGAGCCCTTTCCAGACGCCCTGGCCGCAGCGCGACAAGAAGTGACAGTGTCTGAGACGTGGGGAACGTCTCTGCGTAAGGGAGGGGCACGCCCTTCTCTGCTTTCCCTCCTGCTGCCTGGACCCAGGAGGTGATGGCAGGAACGTAGCAGCCATTCTGCACTGGGAGGCAGGAGAGCAAGCTCGAAGGGCCCAGGTCCCTGAGGAGTTCTGGGGGCTGCCTTACCTCCCAGGATCGCCTCCCTCTGGGTCTCCTTTATGGAAACATGAATAATCTTATTTAGGCTCCAACGATGCTGCATTTTTCTTCTCTGCAGCCGAAACCAGTCCTCAGGGACACGCCCACTGCCCTGAGGTCGGCCTTCACCCCGAGCAGCTTCAATCTGGGCAGGAGAATCTGAGCAGCAGCAACCACCCTGGCCTTGGAGTCAGTCAAAGACAGACCCACAGAGCACAGTCCACCACGTGTCTGCCCGAGTCTCACTCCGGACAAGGTGTCTGGGGGAGGAGCAGGTTTGAGGGGGCAGACGGAGAGCGCAGAGGGACACGCTGGGTTTCAGGGGATCTGTCACACACTAACTGGCAAAGAACAGGCGAGGGCCTTGGGCTCCCGGGGCAAGGCTCAGGCTGCAGACGGGAGTGTGGGGCAGGTGGGGGAGATGGTTGTTTGCGAAATATGACGCAGGAAGGCGCCCGAAATGACGGGGATGCTTCCCAGCACTAAGTCTGGAGGCTCTCGTGTGAGAAGGTGGGAGAGCCAGAGGAGGCTCAGCCGAGGAGACGGAGAAGAGCCGCAGGGAGCGGCAGAGACTGTGACGATGGGTGATCCGGCACGGGTGGTCCTCTCGGCCAGGAGGACGGTGTCTGGGAGGGGAGCACTCTGCGGGCCACCTGCTGCTGGGCTGAGCTCCGATCGCTGGACTTAGAGCACTGAGGTCAGGGTTGACTTTGAGGGGCAGCCTCGGAGGAAGGGCTGGTGGGACTCTGGTTGGAGTGGTGGAGCCGGAGAGGAGGCAACTCCAGCGGGCGGTACGCTTAGGGGAGCCGTGGCTGGGCGGCAGCTGGAGGCCAGCGGGGAAGTCAGGCAGGTTCTCAGAAACGGACGTGGGTGACCACCAGCACACAGAGAGGAAGAGGCGGAGACAGATCTGTCGCCTCCTGTACTCACCCTAACCAGAGGTCCAGCCGGCACGCACCCTGACCACGAATCGAACCCGAAACCTTTCAGTGCACTCGGGAGGCTGGCCCTCCCCAGACTCACACTGACTTTAACGGAACAGAGGGGCCAGGGGGGCCAGCACTACCCGGGCACCCCAACCCTGTGCCAGGGTAACAGGAGCAGCAGAGGGCACATTCTCCCTCGGGCAGGCGCCACTCCCTTCTCTGGCTCCTAAACCAGCCCATTTCAGAGCAGCCGGAGGGGGCCGCTGGGTGGGGGCAGGGAAAGCCTGGGCTGTGGGGAGGCAGACCCGGCCCTGGCTCCCCTCTCCTGGCCAGCGTGTGGCAACCTCTCCGTGCCTCAGTTTCCCCGGCTGACGGTGGGAATTTAAAGCGAGCCCCCATACCTGTTTTTAGCGTCTGCTCGGCACATGATAGGTTCTCAGATTTTGGTGGCTGTTTTTATGGATCCAAATTGGGGCACCGTTGGGAGGGGGAAATAGTGAATATTGGGGTGGGGGGACTAGTGAATACAGGGGAATTATCCTTTTCTTCCTTTACCAGGTGTACCGGTTAATAGTGCAGATTTTTTTCACTAGAGTTACACATATGTTGATATATATGTGATTTGATATGGATGCTATTTTGTTGTATTGACAGCAAGCTTCAAAACTTCATATGTCAAATTTTCTGAAGGTGTTAACATCATAGATATTTTTACGCTTAAAAATGTTGAATTTCGTGCCAAAAAAAGAGCATTGGCAGGAAGTTTTAATTCATTACTTTATTTTGAAGAAAAGTGCTTCTGAAAGTGATCGTATACTTCGTGAAGCTTATGGTGAACATGCTCCGTCTCAAGATACTTGTGATCACTGGTTTAAACGCTTTAAAAGTGATGATTTCGATGTGGAAGACAAAGAACATCCAGGTCAACCGAAAAAGTTTGAAGACCAACAATGACAAGCATTATTGGATGAAGATGCGTGTCAAACTCAAAAACAACTTGCAGAAAGTTTAAACGTTGCTCAGCAAACAATTTCCGATCGTTTACAAGCAATGGGAAAGATTTTAAAGGAAGGAAAATGGGTGCCACATCAACTGAACGAAAGACAAATGGAAAACCGAAAAGTCATCAGTAAAATGTTGCTTCAATGGCATGAAAGAGTCTTTTTTGCATCGAATTGTGACTGGCGATGAAAAGTGGATTTATTTTGAGAATCCCAAACGCACAAAATCATGGGTTAATCCAGGTCAACCATCAACATCAACTGCAAGGCCAAATTGCTTCGGAAAGAAGACAATGCTCTGCGTTTGGTGGGATCAGGAAGGTGTGGTGTATTATGAGCTTCTAAAACCAGGTGAAACCGTTAATACTGATTGCTATTGACAGACAACAAATAATCAATTTGAGCCACGCTTTGATCGTGAAATGACCAGAATGGGCCAGAAGACACGCAAAGTAATTTTGCTTCATGATGATGCACCATCACACACTTCAAAACCAGATAAAGGCACGTTAAGAGATCTTGCCTGGGAAGTGTTAACCCACCCACTGTATTCACCAGAACTTGCTCCTTCAGATTACCACTCGTTCCGATCCATGGCACACGCACTTTCTGAGCAGCACTTCAAAACGTACGAAGAAGTGGAAAATTTGATCTCTGAATGGTTTGCCTCAAAACAAGAAAATTTCTATTGGGACGGTATCCACAAATTACCTAAAAGATGGGGGGAATGTGTAGCTAGCGATGGACATTACTTTGAATAAAGCACTTTTGATGTTTCTCTTGAAATTATCGTGTTTTCTTTGATTACAAAATCCGCACTATTAACCGGTACACCTGGTAAGTCCTGTTTACTGGGGCGATTAAAAAAAAGACCGCCGTTAACTTTAGTCAAGGAGCCGGGAAGTCCAAAAAGGTGGTGACCGAAAGCAAGGAGGCGGGAAGCATGGCCGCGGGGAACTGCCCGCAGGTGGTGGGGCGGTGCGGGTGCGGGTGCGGGAACAGCCTCGCCCCTCCACTCCGGCCCCGCCTCTCCGCCTCCGTACCTGCCTGCGGGCGGCTCCACGGCGCTCTCGCACCTTCTTTCTAGCTTCCACTCGCCGCCACCGGGGCTGCCCGGCACAGAGGGCGCGAAGGGACCGGGGAGTTTCGGTGGCTGCCCCACTTCTCTCCTGCTCCGCTGGGATTCTGCAAGCGCCCGAGCGTCTGCCGTGGGCGGGAGGAAGGGCGTGCCGGTTGGGTGTCGTCGCCAAGCAACCAGCATCACGCTCCGGCTCCGTGGCGAGAAGACTACAACCCCCAGAATTCCTAGCGCCCGCGGCGCGGCAGAGGACAGGGCCCCGCCCCTGCGATGCCCGACGGGACTTGTAGTTTCCAGGCCCCGCTAGGCGCCCGGGCTGCCCCCGGGCCGGGAGCGCGCCTCGGGCGGGGCGCGGCGCGGCGCGGCTTGCGGATTGGGCGGCCTGGACCGCGGGCGGCGGGCAGGGGGCTCACCGGCATCGGCGCATGTGCGGCGCGGGCGGCGGGGGCCGGCGGAGGCGCGGGTGTCAGTGAGCGGCGAGGCGCGGGCGCCCCGAGCCGCGTCAGCCCGTCGCCCGCCGCGGTCTGCGGGTCCGCGCCGCGCGCCGCTGGCGGAGCATCTTTCGGCTGCGCACCTGCCCGGCGCCCCCGGCGCCCTGGGACCGCCGCCGCCGCCGGGCCCGGGCGCCTCGCCGTGGAGGGAGGGCCGCCGGGCGGGCCGGGCCGGCGCGGCGATGATGCACAGGTTCCGAAAGTGGCTGTACAAACCCAAGGTGAGCGGCCCCGTCCCGCCGCCCGCGCAGACCTCCCGCACTCCGCCCGGCGCTGACGTCGCCCTCCCCCGCGGCGGGTCCCGGTTCCAGCCCAGCGAGCGGCTGTGTCCAGGAAGGGCGCCCAGCCCCGTGCGCGACGGACCCGCCCGCGCTCACCCTCGGCCTGGGTGCGCCCGCGCCCAGGGCGGCCCCTCTCGCTCACCATCCGTGTCCGCTTGCACCTCGCGACCCCCCTCCCCCAGCCCGTAGCGGACCCCTCCTCCTGAGTCCTGCACCCGGTGACTCCTCATTCCCCACCCCCTCCCCCCATCCTGGGCTTGGGAGGTACTTCTCGACCTTTCTCCGCATCCCGGGGCAGAACCGTCCTCTTCCCCCGGGTTCTGGAGGGAACCCCGTTTCCTCTCACCGGGCCCTGTGTCCAGAGCCGATTCCCGTCCACTGTCTGGGCCTTGCCTTCCAGAGCCGGGACCGGTCCACACCTCGGCCAGCGGCGCCCCCACCCGTGCCCGGCGCCCACCCGCGCGCTCCCCCATCTCCCGGCGCGGCGTCCCTCCTCGGCGCGGGGTCGGGGTCGGGGTCCGGTCTGGGCGGCGTGCCCCGTGCCGAGCCTCGGCGGCTGCGCCAGTCGCACTGCGGGCGCTGTGTCCCCGCCGCCCGCCCGCCTGGGCTCGTGTCTGCTGAGGCCAGAGCGTCCAGGGCAGGGTCCTTGGCGCAGGGTCCTAGTGGCTCCCTCTGGGTTCCGGGCCCGCGAAGCGGGAGGACCCCCGGGCGCCCAGGTCTTGGTTGGGGGGTTGTGGCTCGGGTGGGGTTACCGGGGACCAAAGGGCGCCTCGGACATCCGAGGTCCAATGTCGCTGCTGGACCCAGGGGACTCACCTCTCCTCCCGGGGAAACCGCTTCCCAGCTCCCGTCCCCCTCGAGGGTGTCCCTCCGGGTGGGGTTTCCTTAAATCCATGCCCTCCTGGTGCCCCCGGAGTGGGGTGGCAGCAGGTCCCTCAGGAGGACAGGCACTGGAGGTTGTGGGGCGCGAGCTCAGGGACCTGAAGGCTCCAGGCCTTTGGAGGGAAGAGTCCTCCCAGTGTGTGTTGGTTTGGAGGCTCAGGGTGCCTGGGGTCCTGCCTTGGGCCCTGGTTTCGGGTCCCTGCGTTCCTGGAGCAGCAGCACTGCCCTCCTGCCACGCAGCCCTACTGAGGGGTGGTGGCAGCTGCACAGGACCCTGGCTTCTGGCGCTGAGTGTGGTTTGGGGCCTCACTGCCCTTGGCTGCCTTCTGCGGGCCCTCTTCTCACCCAGACCCCCAGGCCTCAGCCCCCCCAGACCTCAGCCCTCCAGGCCTCAGCACCCCCACGCCTCAGCCCCCCTAGACCTCAGCGCCCCAGGCCTCAGTCCCCCAGGCCTCAGCCCCCACAAAGCCTCAGCCCCCCAGGCCTCAGCCCCCAGGAGGCTTGCCCTGCCCGCTGTCACTGTAGGTTGCCAGGGAAGGTGGCAGGCAGCCGCTGCACGGGAACCGCTTCTGTCTGTGTGACTTCTGTCACAAGTAAAGGAAAAACGAAGTCTGCTTGTCAAAGGTCATGGGTGGGGGCAGCACTGCATGTTCAGTGACAGATGGCAGGGCCAAGGGACATTCTCCCAGGTCAGGTAACACCGGTGCCTCAGAAACGCTTTGTCAGGGGTCTGGGCCGGCGCCTCCGTCCCGGTGGGGCTGGAAGAGCCTCGCTGCCAGGGCCGCCCGCCCCCGGGCTCTGCTGTCGGAGGGAGGAGAAGGGACTGTGGGCGCCGGTGTCATCGCTGGGTAATGCCGCGGCCCTGCCTGTGCCATTCAGGGCAAGTCTTTGAAAGTGGAGAAGGATGCTGCCCGTCCTTGGGCGTGTGTCCCAGAGCTGAGGATGGAGTCCCTACGTTGCCCTCTGCGGCGGGCGCTGCCCCTGCAAGGCCAGGGGTGGTGAGTTACCAACCCTGGTGACGGGGCCCAAAGATGTGTGCTCGGGCCGGAGGGGGTGATGTTTGCTCTGATCCTCACCTTTTCCTGCCTTTTCCTCTCTGTCATCTCGTCATACTGTCTAATTCTTGTCGCTGACCCCTGGGCTCCGGACGCATCTGCACCCCGCATCTCTGTGTCCTGCGTGGCATTTGCGGGCAGCGGCGCCCCGCGTGCAGCCCGAGGCTGGGCAGTCCCTTATTTGAGATCTGTCTTTGGACTTAAATGTCTTGATTGTTCGGAGGCGTGGGGTATGTTAGGTCACCCCAGCCAGCTTTTCATTCTTTACACCACAGCTCAGCCCTTTGCCCGGCATTGTGAGTTGAGTTTTATGCTCCCCCTCCTACCTAATTTACCACATTTCGGCACAAGTCAGCACCCAGCCAGGCCTGCCCGGGAAGGTTCCGGGCCTGGCATGGTTGGCGTGTTAAATGTGAGCGGTGGGGGGATGTGTCTGGGGGAGGCGGTGGCCTGCGATAGGACTTTGTTTGCTTTTGTGCTGAGATGCACATACAATCCCAGCTGCATTCTTGACCGAACCCCAGCTCTGTGTGCGGGGACACTGCGCTGCTTGCTCGCGGCTGCAGGGGAAATACCCCGAGACCAGAAACACTCGTCGTCCTTGTCGCTCTGAGGAGCGTTGGGAAGTGCTTTCAACTGCTCCTGACACCGGATCATGTTCGTGTCTGGGTCATTAGTAACTACCTGAGTTGAGTAGAAAATAAATCGGATGTAGGTGCAGTAGTTTCACATTAAAATGCCATTGGCTGCCCGGCCGGCGTGGCTCCGTGATTGAGCATCGTCCTATGAACCAGCAGGTCATGGTTTGATTCCTGGTCGGGGCACATGCCGGGCTTGTGGGCTCTTTCCTGAGCTGGGGCGTGCAGGGAGGCAGCCCATCAGTGATTCTCTCTCGTCATTGATGTTTCTATCTCTCCCTCTCCCTCTCCCTCTCCCTTCCTCTGTGAAACCAATTTAAAACATGTTTCCAGACGCCCTCTGCACTCTCCCATTTCCATGTACCTTCCTGAAGGCCGTCTTTTAAACTCCGCGGTGGTTTTCCTTCATGCAAAGCATGAGGGGCTGTGTCTCCTCTGGACTGACGCGGCCCGGAGAAGGCGTGGGACGCTGCTCGCTGAGTGGGAGGGGGGCCGGAGGGGGCATTACTGGCAGTCAGCGGGAGGTGTCCGTGATGGGCCAGGATGAATTTGTGTTTTCCATCTTCGAGGAAGAATTGCCGGGCGGGTGGGTGATGCCGTCCAGATGGACGGGGGCCTCCACGGGCCGGGTGACGGCCCGCTGGGTCAGAGCCCGGGGCTGGGCACAGATGCGGTTCCGGGGCCTGGGGTGTCTGTGTTCACTCCTAGCCGGGCGGCGACGCTGACGAAGGCTGAGCGCCCCGCAGCACTGAGGCCACCCTCGGAGGAGCAGCCTGCTGTCGGCGTGAGCTGCTGGAGAGCCAGGCTTCCCGAAAGCCGGGCTCAGCCTGTGCCGGGCCAGTCCCGCTGCCAGCAGGTGCCTGGCACAGAGCGGGCCGGGAAGTTCTGGGAAGGATGCTGGGCAGCGCTGAGTCAGGGCGGGCAGGGCGGGCTGCTCTGCTCTGTCCTGAACTCCGAAGGGACCGGCCCCTCCCTCCCCACTGCCAGGTCTGCTCCCCCCCCACCCCCCCCAGGCTTCCTGCAGGCGCACAGAGTGCCGGGCTGTGGGCAGCCGGAGGCCTGAGGTCTGGGGAGCCACTCAGCAGGCTCCCGCTCACTGCCCCGGCTTCATGGATCCCTGCGGGCGGGCGGGGCAGAGCCGGGCAGAGCGTCCGCAGGGAGGCCGAGCTGTAGACGCGAGTGCGCTGGCATCACCGTCATCACTGTCCCCGCTGGGCGCTGGGCGCGAGCTTGGCAGAGCAGTGAGCTGACGGGAAGTCAGGGCCGAGGTCTGCAGCCTCACCTAATGGCTCCGGCGGCGCCCCCCCCCCCCCCAACGGGAGCCTGTGAGGTCACTCAGATGCTCAGCCCTCTCCAGCCTCGGGGATGCCCAGAGCAGCAGATGCGCTTGTTTTCAACGTGTGATGCCCATCCCAGAGCCCACGGTGGCTGTGCTGGTGGCGCAGTTCTCCCGTGGGGTGCTGTGTGCCCCGTGTGCTGTGTCCCCCCGCGTGCTGTGTGCCCCCGTGTGCTGTGTGTCCCCCGTGTGCTGTGTGCCCCGTGTGCTGTGTCCCCCCGCGTGCTGTGTGCCCCCGTGTGCTGTGTGTCCCCCGTGTGCTGTGTGCCCCTGTGTGCTGTGTCCCCCCGTGTGCTGTGTGCCCCCCCGTGTGCTGTGTGCCCCCCGTGTGCTGTGTCCCCCCCGTGTGCTGTGTGCCCCCGTGTGCTGTGTGCCCCCCGTGTGCTGTGTCCCCCCGTGTGCTGTGTGCCCCCCGTGTGCTGTGTCCCCCCCGTGTGCTGTGTGCCCCCCGTGTGCTGTGTCCCCCCCGTGTGCTGTGTGCCCCCGTGTGCTGTGTGCCCCCCGTGTGCTGTGTGCCCCCGTGTGCTGTGTGTCCCCGTGTGTGCTGTGTCCCCCCCGTGTGCTGTGTGCCCCCGTGTGCTGTGTCCCCCCGTGTGCAGTGTCCCCCCGTGTGCTGTGTCCCCCCCGTGTTCTGTGTCCCCCCGTGTGCTGTGTGTCCCCGTGTGTGCTGTGTCCCCCCCGTGTGCTGTGTGCCCCCCCGTGTGCTGTGTCCCCCCCGTGTGCTGTGTCCCATGTGCTGTGCCCCCCCGTGTGCTGTGTGCCCCCCCGTGTGCTGTGTCCCCCCGTGTGCTGTGTCCCCACGTGTGCTGTGTGCCCCCGTGTGCTGTGTCCCCCCCGTGTGCAGTGTCCCCGTGTGCTGTGTGTCCCCGTGTGCTGTGTCCCCCCGTGTGCTGTGTGCCCCCGTGTGCTGTGTGCCCCCCCGTGTGCTGTGTGCCCCGTGTGCTGTGTGCCCCCCCGTGTGCTGTGTCCCCCCGTGTGCTGTGTGCCCCGTGTGCTGTGTGCCCCCCCGTGTGCTGTGTGCCCCCCCGTGTGCTGTGTGCCCCGTGTGCTGTGTCCCCCGTGTGCTGTGCGCCCCCTGTGTGCTGTGTCCCCCCCATGTGCTGTGTGCCCCCGTGTGCTGTGTCCCCCCGTGTGCTGTGTCCCCCCGTGTGCTGTGCCCCCCGTGTGCTGTGTCCCCCCGTGTGCTGTGTCCCCGTGTGCTGTGTCCCCCCACGCGTCCTGCTCTGTGACAGCACCTGGGGCGCTGTGAGGCTGTGTTCTTGTTCTTTATCGGTTGAGGGATCACACGTGTGTCCTTGTCCCCTTGTTGCCCCCCCCCTCCCCCGTTGGGCTGTGTTTTATTGTCCTGCCTGCCACCTGCTGTGGCTTCGGGTCTGAGCAGAGGGCAGCGTACAGGGCAGCAGGGCCGTCCTTGCAGGCCTGTGTCCCTGTCTGTCAGGTGGGGGTGGCGGCCCTGCGTGTGCAGTTAGGTGGGCAGTAACGGCCTGCCTATCTAAGGACCGCCCTCATGGCCGGGTGGGGGCGCGGGGGCGCACGGCGGGAGAGAGGCGCGGGCTCCTCCCAGAACCGCACACGGGTCTTCTGGGCCCCAGAGGCCGGCGTCGCTCCAGCTGTCACCTGAGAGTGGGCGTGTCCGGCAGGTGCAGCCCCACCACCAAAAGGGGGGTGATCAGTTTCAGGAAACACCCTCAGCACACGAGGGGCCTGTCACGAGCTGCCAGTAGGAATGGCAATGCCCCCTGTGCCCTCACTGCCCCTGGGCACGCGCCTCCCGCGTGGGCAGCAGTGGGGACACCATCTCAGGCCCGGCCCCAGAACCCCTCAAGCCGTCTTCCTGTGGCTGTGGCTGTGGCCGTGGCCTGTGACCTGTGACCCACGCCCTCCCTCCAGTTCCTTGGCTGGAGGCTCAGGATCCAGGAGAGGACCCCAGGGCCGTGGGCGGCGAAGTCCGAGGGGCAGGGGCTGGTGGAATGACGGCTCGGGGATGGGCCTCCTGGTCAAGCCGCTGAGGTTTGGGGGGCTTTGTTAACAACCGGACTGTCCGAGTGCACCCTGTTTTCCACATGAGGTCTCGGGCCGTCCCCGCAGCCGGGGGTCCTGCGGGAGGGGCCAGAGCTGTCTCAGAGTTGACCTGAGTCTCATCTGATGGAGCAGTTGCTTTTGTTTTCCCAGTGGCCGCCAGGCTCCCAGATGTCGGTGGGGATGCGGAGTTGGGAGGAGGACAGGAGTGAATGGTTTAAAGGGGCTGAAGAGGTTAGGCTGCGGGGAGGAGGGGAGGATGTGTCACACGCTGTGGCGACCTCCGGGGGGAGCCGGTGTGCTGAATGGAGCGGCCTCCCCTCCGCACAGGGAGGTTGAGGCTCTGCCTCCATGTTTCCGTGGGGGGGGGGGTGGGGGGGCACTTCGCGTGGGACCCCCTTCCTGGCCGGGTCCTCGGGCTCTGCGTGGGGGTACTCCAGCGTGCCCCCCACCATGGCATGGGCTCGGGGAGATGGGTTAGCATGCCCACGGGGGGGGGCACTTCGCGTGGGACCCCCTCCTGGCCGGGTCCTCGGGCTCTGCGTGGGGGTACTCCAGCGTGCCCCCCACCATGGCACCGGCTTGGGGAGATGGGTTAGCACGCCCACGGGCAGGGGGCAGACATTTTTACCTTCGGATTTTCCGTTTCCGAGGGTGATTCTAGTGATTTTGGGGGGTGTTATAAAATAGCCTGAAAGGACAGCAAACTACCTAGATGGCAGCCGCGCCCTGGCCAGGGGGGCTCAGTTGATTGGCCACCGCTCCGAAGGTGGCGGGTTCAGTTTCCGGTCAGGGCACATCCCCAGGTTGGGGGTTCGATCCCCAGTTGGGGTGTGTGTGGGAGGCAACCCCTCAATGTTTCTCTCTCACACTGACATTTCTCTCCCTCTCTCCTTCCCTCTAAGATCAATAAAAACCACAAACAATGTCAGATGCATTTAAGAACGCACCGTGCTCACGGTAACGTTCACAATGGCCAGAAGGCCGGCCCACGGTCACCGGGCAGGTCAAGGTGGTCTGTGCTCACCCGGGTGTTACTCAGCCACGAAAGGGAAGGAACTAACTACCTGCCACCACACGGGCGAGCCCGAAACACGGTGCTGAGCCAGGAGCCAGACACAGAGGCCACAGTGTGTGCTTTTGTGCACACGAAACACCGCACGTGCAGAACAGGCGAGTCCAGAGACAGCAGGGCTGGGCGGGAGGGATGGGGGTGGCGGCTGAGGGATCGGGTCTCCTCTGGGGCAGTGGAAAGGTCCTACGACCAGAGAAAGAGGGTTGGACAACAGTGTGAACGTACCACCTGCCACCGACTTGCTCACTGTAAAATGGCTCATTGGCCCGGTCGGCCATTGACCTGTGAACCAGGAGGTCAGAGTTCGATTCCCAGCCAGGGCACAGGCCCGGGTGGTGGGTCTCGATCCCCAGCGGGGGGCGTGCAGGAGGCAGCCGATCCATGATTCTCCCTCATCATTGATGTCTCTCTCTCCCTCTCCCTTCCTCTCTGAAATCAATAAAAATACATATTTTAAAAATGGTTAATTGTATGTTATGTGACTTTCACCGCAATAAACAAAAGGGTTTGGCATCTGGGGAGGTCTTTTCGGGGAAGCGCCGCGTCCCTGGCGGTCGCGGGGCGGGGACGCTCGGCCATCTCTCCAGGGGCTGGTGTTCGAGGCCCAGCTTGGAGCCCACAGGTCCCTTTCCCTGGATCCGAGGGCCAGGCCATCCTCAGAGGCCGTCCACTCCGCCTCCTGGTGGTGGACGGGACACTGTGTCCCGGGGTCACTCCCGTGGTGGCCCCGGCGTGAGGTGTGGGGGTGGGTGATGGGTGGCGGGGGCTGTGGGGCCAGGGCTGGCTCTGGGCTGAGCTCCGGTGGGCGGGGTCGAGGCCCACTCACACCCACTCAGCTGTGCCCTGGCCGGCGGCCGGGAAGGCCCCACACCCAGTTTGGTTCCCCGAGGGCCTGAGTCACCTGGGGGCCGGCAGAGTAATCCTCCGAGTGGACTTCCCGGAAAAGCTCCAGCCCTCGGGAGGAAGGGTTCCCGGAGCCCGAGTAGGCCAGCAGCAGGCCGACAGCCGGGGGGGACGCAGGCCCCCCGCCCTGAGGGAGCCGAGGGAGAGTCAGGGCGGGAGGCGCCTGGGGACACCAGCCCTGAACGCAGGAGCGGGCCCTCCCAGGTGAGGCATCGTCACCGGGTTTATTGGTTTCTTTATTTATTTAGCATCTTTCTAAACATATTTTCATTGATTTCAGAGAGGGAGAGGGAAAGAGAGAGAGAAACATCAATAATGAGAGAGAATCATGGATCGGCTGCCTCCTGCACGCCCCCCACTGGGGATTGAGCCCACAACCCAGGCCTGTGCCCTGGACGGGAATTGAACCTGGGACCCTTCAGTCTGCAGGCCGACGCTCTATCCACCGAGCCAAATGGGCTAGGGCTTTATTTAGCATTTTAATAATAATTTTATTTACCCCATCTATCCGAAGTATATTTTGATGTGGAAATACAATCAATAAATCCAAATTAATACCTATAAATTGATTCTATTCACATGTACTAATTTGGATTTATTGATTATACTTCTATTGATTACATATCATATCTATAATAATAAAAGTGTAATATGCTAATTAGACCAGACGTCCTTCTGGACGTCCTTCCTTCCAGACAAAGCCACCCTGGGCGGGGGGGCGGGGCCAAGGCCCTTGCATGCATTTCGTGCATCGGGCCTCTAGTACATACATAGAACGAAATGAGTCACTGCATTTAAAGGCTAAGAATGGAAACCTGCCCTCGAACAGCTGAGGGGTGGCAGTCACCCCCTGGGCACTGGACCTCACCCCCTTTGCCTGTTCAGTATTGTCCCCTGTGTTCCATACTGGTCTCTCCAGGCTTCTAGATCATTCCCTAGAGGTGAAACCTGCTGTGACCTCTGGTCTCTAAAACAGTACCAGCCCGGCCGGCGTGGCTCAGGGGTTGAGCGCCAACCTATGAACCAGGAGGCCCCCCGGTGATTCCCGGTCAGGGCACAGGCCCGGGGTTGCAGGCTTTATCCCCAGTGTGGGGCGTGCAGGAGGCAGCCGATCAGTGATTCTCTCTCATCACTGATGTCTCTCTCTCTCTCTCTACCTTCCTCTCTGAGATCGATAAAAATATGTGTTTTGAACAGAGAGAAGGGGGTCCTGAGACCTGAGACATGGCTGCTGAGGCGTGAAGTGTGCGACCCAGAAACGCTGCCAGCAGCCAGCCGATGGTGGGCCCCAAAGAGCTCACGCCTTGACCCCCAGAGCCTGGGAGTAGCAGGGGTCACGTGCAGGTTGCACATGGAGCCAAGGCCTCCAGGCGGCTGCCTTGTGAGATGGCCCTGGATTAGCCGGGGGCGGGGGCGGGGGTGCGGACAGTGTGACCATAGGGGCCTCCGTGGAGGGGCAGCAGTGGAGGGGGGCCGAAGATGACCAGAGGGAGCTGGGACTGGACGACTGTTGGGCTTCCAAGAGGAGCTCGGCCTCTAGACGCCAGGAGAGGTGGGGACACAGGTCTCCCCGAGACCCTCCAGAGGGAGCGGTCCTGTGACCCCTGGTTTTAGCCGCTGACCCTGTGCTGGGGCTCTGTCCTCAGAGCTCTACAGTAATACCTCCTGCTGTTGAACCACCGAGTTGGGAGTGAATTGTTACAGCGGCAACGGAGGCAGTGCCGCCTCCTGGGGACAGTGCCCCACAGCCAGGGCATTCACGTGGCTTCGTGCCCGTGGGCTCGCCGAGGGGCGCCCGGCTGCAGAAGTCACTCCACGGGCAGCGCACAGGATGTGACAAATCAAAGCCCGTCTCAGAATATCACACGCGCGTGACATCCTTTTTATAGCGTTAAAAACAACCCGAAATACATCGAGACTCCGTGTGGCAGCAGCCACGCTGTGCTCAAGGGCCGCGTGAGTCAGGATGCGGTAGCCGGGAGCTGTGGGGAGCAGGAGCTGAGCCACCGGCTGGGGTGATGGGCTCCCGGTGTCAAAGCCGCTGCGGCCCGCGGGCCTGTGCGTCGCTGAGACACAGCCAACTGGGGCAGTGTGCCCTGTGGCCTGCCTCCTTCCAGAGTATTCGCAGCCCAGGGGTTGTGAATTAGGGTTGCCAGGAGCCTCACGTAGTGGAAGGGACCTGCGGGGAGCCCAGGGGGCAGGTGCCTGTGTGCAGGGGGCACTGGGCTCCCGGGCCTGTGTGATTGGGGGGCCCCAGGGTGGTTCCCCTCGGGAACCAGGGGTCAGCAAAGGAGCACGGTGGACTTCGTGGCAATAAGATGCCGGTGGAGGCGAGAAGGACGGAGCCGAGGTCCTTTGGGGGGAGCTTGGCGGCTCCGCTTCCTTCCAGGGCAGGAGCCAGAGCCAAACTCCAGGGCCAATGCTACACCACACGGGCAGCTGTCTCATTCCAGCTCTGTCATCACCCCCAGAGGAGGCCCCGTATCTGTGTCCCCCCCAGCCCCCGCTGAGGAGCAGCTTTTAAGGATTAGGTGTGGCTTATGATGACTCATCGCTCTCCATGTATTTAAGGAGGATGAAGGTCAGCGGGGTGGTGGGGTGCACAGGCCGCCCCTGACCCCACGGCGCCACCCCGTAGCTGTGTGACTTTGGCCGGTGTCTTGGCCTCTCTGTGCCCGGTTTCCTGCCCTCCAGATGAGACGGGCAGGGGCATTGCACACAGGGCCGTGGGGAGGAGAGGGGACGGTGCTGCTGGGCAGGCCGGAGCCTGACCCCCTGCAGGTGCCGAGCGGGAGGACTCTGATGGGACGAACCACAGACACGCCGTGCCCATCTGACAGCCTGCAGGGCCAGCTTTTCTCCCCCAGAGAGCCGAGGTCTCGGGTGGCCATCTGGTTCCACACCCCCGCCTCCGGCCCCTGAATATGCTGGGTCCGGCCCGACTGCGGGCGGCAGTGTGCACAGCGCGCCCGCCTCGAGACAGGCGCCATCGGGGCAGACCTGGCCACACCGCCCTCAGAAGCAGGCGCTTTCTCCCTGGCCGGTGTGGCTCAGTGGATAGAGCATCCGCCTGAGGACTGAAGGGTCCGGGGTTTGGTTCTGGTCAAAGGCATGTACCTCGGGTGAGGCTCCATCCTGGACCTGGTCGGGGCCCCTGCAGGGAGTAACCAGGGGATGTGTCTCACATCGATGTGTCTCTCTGTTTCTCACCCTCCCACTCTCTCTAAAAATCAATGGGAGAAAAGGAGTAACAAAGAAAGAAACAGGAGTCTTCTGAGACATGTCAATCTGTTAGATGTTTATAAAAATAAAAGAAGCGGGCCGCTCCCAGTGGAGGGCCCGGGGCTCGGCATGCGGGTGGCTTGTGGCGTGAGGCCAGCAGGTCCTCGCGTCTGAGTGCGCCAATCACGGCCTGGTGTCTGCCCTGCCCGCGGGGTCAGTAGGGGAGGCCCGCCTGGCGAGACCGTGGCTGGAGCGTGCCCACCCGGTGGCCTCTGCTGGTCAGCAACCACGCGTGCCGGCAGCAGGGGTGGCGCTTCCTCGGCGTCGGGTGCTGGGAGCACCATCCAGCACGGGGAGCCTCCACAGTGGTCTCTGCCGTCCACTCTTCCCTGCCCAGGAGGTCAGAGCCCCAGCGGGGGCAGCTGGGGTGTCCCAGGCCCTCCTCCTGGTCAGCGCCCGGCCCGGTGCTGGTTGGCCCGCCGGCTGGAGAGGCGGCCTCTGGCCACCTGGTCCAGAGGGAAGGGTGCGGGCGGACAGCTGGAGACCACGCTTTCGTGGCCCCGTCTGAAGGTGGCTCCTCACAGCTGCCTGGACCGAGGGGGTGGCTGGGCCCTGTTTTCCTGCAACAAGTAAAACAACAAAAATGCATGTTTTCCTGGCTGTACTAGTCATTCCTCAGAAAGTCACACCTACTCCTCGCAGAGTAAGCTCAGACTTCAGGCCACCAGGAAGGCCCCGCCCGCCCGGGAGAGCTGTGTGGGCCTCCCGTTTGCACAGCAGGTGCCGTCACCTGGGGCGGGGGTGTTTGGGTGTGAGGTCTGGGTGTGTGCTGAGGGTGCGGGCTGAGTGCGTCTCCATCAGGTGTGGGCGTGGCCACACCAGCTCAGAGCCACGGCCTCCTGGGGGCATCACCCCCGGTGCCCTCAGTGAGGGAGCTGGTGGTGTGGCCTGGACGGACCCCAGGGCTGTGGTGACCGGAGTCCACTCCTGAGCTGGGTGTCAGGACACCATTGGCCAGGCGACCCCTGACCCCACGCTCCCCAGGCCCTTGTATGGGGCGTCCCTCCCCAGGGAAAGTAGGACCTGCCATCTAGCTGCCTGCGGAGATGCTGCTCTCGGCCTCCAGGAAGCAGCCGGCCCCGTCGTCCTAAAGCCTGGAGACTCTTGTGCAGGAGCCGACGGGGCGCGCACTGCTCGTCGCCTGGGAACAGGCGCCCCAGGTGCCCGCACACCTCGGCCTGGCTCACGCCCAGGTGCCTGTCTCCCTAGAGGTCGGACCCGCAGCTGCTGGCCCAGTTCTACTATGCAGATGAGGAGCTGAACCAGGTGGCGGCCGAGCTGGACAGCCTGGACGGGCGGAAGGACCCCCAGCGGTGCACCCTGCTCGTCAGCCAGTTCCGCTCCTGCCAGGTGAGTGCAGGCCTGTCCCGGGGGTGGGCCTGTCCCGGGTGTGGGTCTGTCCCGGGCGTGGATCTGTCCCGGGCGTGGGGCCTGTCCCGGGTGTGGGCCTGTCCCGGGTGTGGATCTGTCCCGGGTGTGGGGCCTGTCCCGGGTGTGGGCCTGTCCCGGGTGTGGGGCCTGTCCCGGGCGTGGGCCTGTCCCGGGCGTGGGCCTGTCCCGGGCGTGGATCTGTCCCGGGCGTGGGCCTGTCCCGGGCGTGGGCCTGTCCCGGGCGTGGATCTGTCCCGGGCGTGGGCCTGTCCCGGGCGTGGGCCTGTCCCGGGTGTGGGGCCTGTCCCGGGCGTGGGCCTGTCCCGGGCGTGGGTCTGTCCCGGGCGTGGGTCTGTCCCGGGTGTGCGGACTGTCCCGGGCGTGGGGCCTGTCCCGGGTGTGGGCCTGTCCCGGGTGTGGGGCCTGTCCCGGGCGTGGGCCTGTCCCGGGCGTGGATCTGTCCCGGGCGTGGGCCTGTCCCGGGCGTGGGCCTGTCCCGGGGGTGGGGCCTGTCCCGGGGGTGGGCCTGTCCCGGGGGTGGGTCTGTCCCGGGCGTGGATCTGTCCCGGGTGTGCGGACTGTCCCGGGCGTGGGGCCTGTCCCGGGTGTGGGCCTGTCCCGGGTGTGGGGCCTGTCCCGGGCGTGGGCCTGTCCCGGGCGTGAGCCTGTCCCGGGCGTGGATCTGTCCCGGGCGTGGATCTGTCCCGGGCGTGGGCCTGTCCCGGGCGTGGGCCTGTCCCGGGTGTGGGGCCTGTCCCGGGTGTGGGCCTGTCCCGGGTGTGGATCTGTCCCGGGTTTGGATCTGTCCCGGGTGTGGATCTGTCCCGGGTGTGGATCTGTCCCGGGTGTGGGGCCTGTCCCGGGTGTGGGCCTGTCCCGGGTGTGGGGCCTGTCCCGGGTGTGGGCCTGTCCCGGGTGTGGGGCCTGTCCCGGGTGTGGGCCTGTCCCGGGTGTGGGGCCTGTCCCGGGTGTGGGCCTGTCCTGGACATTAAGGCCTGTCCCTGTTTCAGGACAACGTGTTAAACATCATCGACCAGATCATGGACGCCTGCATCCCCCAGGACCGCGCCCCCCGGGACTTCTGCGTCAAGTTCCCCGAGGAGATCCGACACGACAGCCTGGCGGGCCAGCTGTGGTTCGGCGCTGAGGTAGTGGCCCCGCTGGTCCCGGCACGGCCTTGGCGCGTCCAGCCGTTTCTCCGCGAGCCCCGGTCAGCCCCGGAGCATGGCCCCGACTGGCACCGGTGCTCCCGTGCGCTGGGGGAGGGGACAGGTGTCCCACACCCAGGCCCCGTTGGCCCTCCCCTCCGCCTGCCTCGGAGTGAGTCCCAGTGAGAGTGTCTGTGGTTTCTGCCGTGACTGCTCTGGACCAGGCGGACCCCAGGGAGCGGGCGCCCACATCCTGTAACGCCAGCCCCGGAGCGAGCAGAGGGGACCGTGAGGCAGGAGCTCCCAGGGGTTCCCAGGAGAGAGGACTTGGGGAGAAAGGCCACGCCCCGGCCTGGCCACGGCCCCCTGCGGCCTCTGTGTTCCCTTTGTGCCCAGCTTTGGGGCCACTGTCCTCTCACGGGGCCGGGCTTTGCTCGGTGTGGGGGACCAGGTCGGAGCTCCCGCTCCGCGCAGACCGGGAGCCAGGGTCGGGGCCCGGGCTGGTCGGGCCTCAGGGTCGGGCCCCTCGGGGACTGGGCGGAGGCGCTGACCCCTCCCTCCGCCTGCAGTGCCTGGCCGCCGGCTCCATCATCATGAACCGGGAGCTGGAGAGCATGGCCATGCGCCCGCTGGCCAAGGAGCTGACCCGCAGCCTGGAGGATGTGCGGGGCGCCCTCCGCGACCAGGCGCTGCGGGACCTCAACACCTACACGGAGAAGATGCGGGAGGCGCTGAGGCACTTCGACGTCCTGTTTGCGGAGTTCGAGCTGAGGTGACCTTGCGGGCCACGCGTGTGCTGTAGGCGTGAGGCCACAGCCTCGGCATGGGGTCATGGTCTAGGTGTGGGGCCACGGCCTCAGCTCTGTGGTGGGGGTGGTGCCTGCTCTGCGGGCTTTTCCGATGTTTCCAGCTGGAAAACTGCAGCAGGAGGAGCTGCGGCTGTTCAGGGTCAGGGCTGTCTGCAGGGGTGGTGACCCCTGGGACTTGGTGTGGGCTGTGGGGGGAGGGAGATGCAGGGACCCACCCCACCCCACCCCCCGCCGTGCCTGACACAGCTCAGCCGGAGAGCGGGGAGGGCCCTGCGGTGAAGTCATCTGTGGGCCACCGCGGCCTCCCGCCCCCTCTGACCGCCCCTCCGCCCTCCAGCCGAGCCTGCACTCACCCTGTCCTGCGTCCCCAGCTGCCCCTCACCCATCAGGTTGCTGTTCACCCCACAATCCCCCGGCACCAGCTCTGGATGCTGAGATCTGGGCACAGCGCGAGCAAGAGGTCATGGCCGCGCTCTCGGGGCCCGTTGGGACTCCAGCTGCAGGGGCTGGGGCACCGCCCTGCCCCCACCTCACCCCACATGCTCAGGGGCTGGCCCCGCCACCCAGCTCTGAGCAATCCCCCCCCCCCTCCCCGCCCTATGCTCCCTCCTTCATGATGCCTGCCCCCCCACCCTCCCTCACCCCGAGAGCTGCCCCCAGCCCGCCCACAGGCCTCTGTGGGGAAGGGCTCCGAGAGCTTGGAGGGGGCACGCTGCGGGCTGGGCCAGGGAGAGCAGCCCTGGGCGCTCACGCCACGGCGGTCCTGGCCAACAAAAACCGCATCGTTACTAGTAGCCATCCGTCTCGAAGGAAACCCGCCGGACGCTGAAGGCCTCTCCAGGAAGAGGAGACAGATGTTCCCTTCCTCCCTGCATTTCCCAGACAAGCTTCAAAACCACCGGCAGTGAGAGGCAGCCACTCAGGGAGGAAGAATGGTCTCATCCCGGCAGTGGGTGGAGGGCCATCACCTTTTCCTACCTTCTCAGCCCGTCCCACCTGCCGTGGCTCCCCTGGCGCCCAGATGGCCTGTGCTTAGGGCGTTTGCCTGCCTGTGTCCTCCTCCCTCCCTCCCACTCTCCCTCCCTCCCTCCCCTTGCTCACTGGTCAGGGCTGGCCAGGCAGGGACGCTGGAGGTGAGCAGTGACAGCTCAGCAGCTCAGGACGGGCAGGGCCGAGAGAGCAGGCAGGGCCGAGGAGGCGCCGGAAGGGGCCTGACCCGGAGCAGCTCTGCCCCGACGGGGGTCACGCTGGCGGCTGTGCGTTTACACGGCGCAGACGTGGGTGGCGGTGAGAGTCAGCCCTCGCTCGCTCTCCCTGTGGTGCAGCTACGTCTCGGCCATGGTGCCCGTGAAGTCGCCCCGGGAGTACTACGTGCAGCAGGAGGTCATCGTGCTGTTCTGCGAGACCGTGGAGCGGTGAGCCACCCGTTGCCCAGGGCCCGGCCGCGGCCTGGGGCAGGGGCAGCCGTGGGGGGGGGGGGGCACCCACCTTGTCACAGGGGTGCCCAGCAGGGCAGGGCCAGCCCCCTTCCCCTCCCTTGTCCTTGTGCCGGGGGTGGGCAGTCCCGAGAGGCCGCTCCTCAGGGCTGCAGCCTCGTTCCTCAGCCCCCCCCTCACCCGCCCCCATCTTTCCTCTGGGCCCAGAGGGCAGACCCTGCAGCTGAAGTTCACGTGACAGAAAATTCACCCACAGGACAAGCTGCACAGGCTCAGCCTCCAGGAGCTGACCTCCTCCTCCTCCAGTTCCATCCCCCCCCCCCACCTGTTCATCTGCACACCTCCATGCCCCCACCCATCTCCTCCCCCCTTCCCTCTCCCTCCTCCCCCTCCCTCCTCCTCCTCACCCCCCCCCCCCCCCCCAGTCAGGGTGGGGCCCTAGCTGGGTGTCAGGTCCCCAACGGGTTTGGGGACAGCTCTCCAGTCAGCTCGCGCCTGGGGATGTGAAGTCAGACTCTGAATGGACTGGGGACTGATGGAGCCTGGAGTGGTCTCTGGATGTGACTAGAGCCCTGCTGCTGGGCTAGTTGTGAAATCGCCTGCTGTGGCCTCCTAAGCCGTGGCTTTTTTAAGACGGAGTATTCGGTGTTGACCTGTCGAGGCATTTCACTCACCCGCGGGAGAGAGGCTCTGACTTGTGTCGCTGGGATCCGGGGGGTGGGGGTGGGAGGCGGGGGGGGGGCTGGGGGGGCGGTGGAGGCGGGGGGAGGGGAGTTCAGCGCAGGCCGCCCTGCCCACACCTGCGAGGGCTCAGGGTGCACGCGTCACCTTCCGACTGTCCGCCCGGCGTGGACGCGGGTCTGACCCAGGCCCTGCCCTCCTCACTGTGCCCCCCGGCCAGGGCCCTGGACTGTGGGTACCTGACCCAGGACATGATTGACGACTACGAGCCCGCCCTCATGTTCACCATCCCCCGGCTGGCCATCGTGTGGTGAGTGTCCCTCCCCCAGACCGTCCTTCGGCAGGAACCCGGCAGGGCTGTCCAGTCCGGCAGCTCCGCCGGGTGCTGATAAATGGTGCTCACACCCCCGAAGGCGGCTGCTCCCGCTTCTGCTTGGCTCTGGGGGTAGATGGCTTTGGGTCTCGTTGTCACAAACTCTAGGGGTGTCCGTTTCCCAGGCCTGGGGCTCAGGGACAGTCTTGTGTTGACGGATGTGGTCGCCGAGGCGACAGGCCGCCCAGGTGGTGGTTATCTGATGGTCCCTCGAGTGATCATTGTCAGAACAGGACACAGTTTGAGTGACAGTTCTCATTGCTTTTCTCTAAACTTATTTAAGATTTGGTCTCACCTGGCCGGCGTGGCTCAGTGGTAGAGCATTGACCTATGAACCAGGAGGTCCTGGTTCGATTTGGTCAAGGGCACAGGCCTGGGTTTCAGGCTCAATTCCCAGTGGGGCAGCCAATCAATGATTCTCTCATTGTTGGTGTTTCTCTATCACTCTCCTTTTCTTCCTCTCTGATATCAATAAAAAATATCCTATAGCCGAAACCGGTTTGGCTCAGTGGATAGAGCGTCGGCCTGCGGACTGAAAGGTCCCAGGTTCGATTCCGGTCAAGGGCATGTACCTGGGTTGCGGGCACATCCCCAGTGGGAGATGTGCAGGAGGCAGCTGATCGATGTTTCTAACTCTCTATCTCTCTCCCTTCCTCTCTGTAAAAAAATCAATAAAATATATTTTTAAAAAATCCTATATAATAAAAGGCTAATATGCAAATTGTCCCCTAGGAAGTTCGACCAGGTGTTTGATCACTCGCTATGATGTGTGCTGACCACCAGGGGGCAGCGTGGAATATGGCGGGCGACCAGCTGCAGTGGCGGGGTGCTGAGGGATCGAGGGAAGGAGGAGGCAGGGAACCTGATTGGCCCTAATCACAGGCCAGGCCTAGGAGCCCTACCTGTGCACAAATTTTGTGCACCAGACCTCTAGTATTAAAAAAAAAAGGATTGGGTCTTGAGGCGAAGCATGTGCCGCCCTGGGTGTGGGGTGGCCTGGAGGCCCCGGTGCATCTGGACACCCGGCAGCCGCGGGGCCTGAAGCCAGGCTGGCTTTTGTGTCTTGAATGCAGTGGCCTCGTGGTCTACGCAGACGGACCCCTAAACTTGGACCGCAAGGCGGAAGACATGTCCGAGCTGTTCCGGCCCTTCCACACGTTGCTGCGGAAAATAAGGTGTGGAGGGCAGGAGGATGGAGTGGGGTGGCGGGGTGCTGGCGTCGGCGGCCCCCCAGCCTTCCGCTCTGCAGGACTGGGGGGCAGTTACTGGTCCTCTCCTGCTCCCGCGGTGGCCCTGGGGCCTTGGCCGTGGTCTCCGCTGCTGGTTTATGGCGCCGAGGGCCCTTTGTAGCTCCGTGCCCGTCCTTCCCACGGGACAAGTTCTCCGTTGCAGCCTTTGTGCCTGGAGACCAGCAGCGTCACTGCCCTGCGGGGTCCCGCTCGCCCGTTGTGCCGTTTCAGGGCCTGTCGGGGCCTGGCTCGCAGGACAGGCTGTGAAACGCGTTCACGCTGTTAGAGCACAAGATGTGTGGTTCCAAGAGGCACTCTTTTTTAAAAAATATATGTTGTTATTGATTTTAGAGAGAGAGGGAGAGAGAGAGAGAGAGAGAGAGAGAGAAACATCAATGATGAGCCCTGGCCGGTTTGGCTCAGTGCATAGAGCGTCAACCTGTGGACCGAAGGGTCCCGGGTTCGATTCCGGAATTACAGTCAAGGGCATGAACCTCAGTTGCAGGCGTCTCCCCAGCCTGGGCCCTGGCCAGCGCACGTGCAGGAGGCAACCAATCGATGTGTTTCTCTCACATCGATGCTTCTCTCTGTCTTTCCCTCTCTCTTCCACTCTCTCTAAAAATCAATGGAGAAATATCCTCGGGTGAGGATTGAAAAAAAAAAGAAGAAAGAAAAAAACATTAATGATGAGAGAGATCGGCTCATCGGCTGCCTCCCGCACCCCCCTCTGGGGATCGAGCCCACAGCCAGGGACGTGCTCTGACTGGGAATTGAACTGGGGACCACTTGGCGCCTGGCTCGACGCTAGCGACTCAGCAGCGCTGGCCAACTGAGAGGCGCTCTTTTCCGAGTGCTCCTCCGTGATGGCCCTGGGGTGCTCAACGAGGGGCTTGGACCCCAGGCTGGCCCGCGCTTCTCCCTGCACAGAGCAGCTGCTCACCCCATGAGAGTCACTCCGCCTCCTGGTCTCTGGTTCAATGCCCCTTCCTCCAGGAAGTCTCCCAGACTAGGCCAGGTGCCCGCCGTCTTCCTTTGTTGCAGTTGTCACTGTCGTAGTTCAGTCATCACTCATATAAATACTTATTTTTTTAAAAAATATATTTTATTGATTTTTTACAGAGAAGAAAGGAGAGGGATAGAGAGTTAGAAACATCGATGAGAGAGATCGATCAGCTGCCTCCTGCACACCCCCCAGTGGGGATGTGCCTGCAACCAAGGTACATGCCCTTGACCGGAATCAAACCTGGGACCCTTCAGTCCGCAGGCCGATGCTCTATCCACTGAGCCACACCGGCTCGGCTATAAATACTTATTTTCTGCGTCTTCCAAAACAGCCCCCAAGGACAGGGACCGTGCCTATCTTGCTGCGCGTGCCCCGTGCCCAGCACACACGGCTCAGACACGGCTGTGGAAGCCAGGCTGGAGGAAGGCTGTACGGGAGCCAGCATGTGGCTCTTCACTCCCAGATATTTTTTTTTTTCTTCCTATCCTTTATTGTCTACAAAGCAGAGGCATGACATATTGAAAACACAAATCATCCCTAACCCGTGTGGCTCAGTAGGATTGTGGGTTCAATTCCTGGTCAGGGTACATACCCAGATTGTAGGTTACATCCACACTGGGCAAGAACAGAAGGCAAATGGTTTTTAAAATATATATATATTTATTGATTTCAGAGAGGAAGGGAGAGGGAGAGAGAGAAACATCAATGATGAGAGAGAATCATGGATCGGCTGCCTCCTGCACACCCCCTACTGGGGGTTGAGCCCACAACCCGGGCATGTCCCCTTGACCAGAATCGAACTCAGGACCCTTCAGTCCACAGGCCAAAGCTCTATCCATTGAGCCAAACCAGCCAGGGCAAGGGCAAACAATTGATGTTCTCTCACATTGGTGATATTTCTCTTGCTCTCTTTTTCTAGAATCAATTGCAAAAAACCCCACACAAATAAATAAAAACACAAATCAGATCATGTCATCTTCATGCTCGAAGCCCTCCCAATGGCTTCCTGGCCCTCATTATCAAATCCAAACCCTTGGCATGGCCTTCAAACAGCGTATGTGGTCCCCAGCCCCCAACTTACACCCGAAGTTCCTCTGTCCACTATCCCCAGGCCTGTCTGTCTGTGTCTGCAGCATTAAGGTGTCTATACAGATGTTCCTGTATCAGATAGGACTTCTCTGCCCATCCAGTCTGAAAATTACTTCCTCAAACACTGATGCTTCATCCTGTTGTGTAGTCTTCACAGTACTTTTGACCATCTGAGCCACCTTGTTTCCTTGTTGTTTGTCTCTCCTCGCCTGGAGTCTCAATTCCTAAAAGTCAGGGACCTTGTCTGTTACTCATTTCCACATCCCCAGGGCCCATGTGTCTGGCACATAGTAGGCCCTCAATAATTATTTCTTGAATAGACAAACGAGAGAATGATTAGATGGTCTCCATAGCCCTTTCCATATTGTGCTGACTCCCAGATGTTTTCTTTGCTGTGATGACCACATCCCCGAGGACCAGGCTCTCTTGTTTCCGCCACAGGTTCCAGAACCTGATTGTTAAGAAGGAAATTGCCCAGCTGGCGGCCGGCATGGCTCAGTGGTTGAGCTCTGACCTAGGAACCAGGAGGTCACAGTTTGATTCCCAGTCAGGGCACATGCCCGGTTGCGGGCTGGATCCCCAGTGTGGGGGCGTGCAGGAGGCAGCCGATCAGTGATTCTCTCTCATCACTGATGTTTCTCTCTCTCTCCCTCTCCCTTCCTCTCTGAGATCAATTAAAATATGTTTAAAAAGTAGATATATATTTAAAAAAAGAAAAGAAGGAAGCTCCCCCTCCCCCCACGGGAGCCGGTGCCTCACTTTATCGTGGAGGAAATGTGTGCGTGTGAACTGAATGGCGAGCAATTATGCCCATTGCTTCCCTGTGGGCGCCGGTAGGCGGCACCACCCTCTCCTGGCGGAGGCGGAGACCGGGTGGCGTTGGGGCCCTCACCGGGGGTCTGGTCCCTCTGGGGCCCTCACCGGGGGTCTGGTCCCGTAGGGATTTGCTGCAGACACTGACGGAGGACGAGCTGCACACGCTGGAGCGGAACCTCTGCATTTCCCACGACGTGGAGTTCCCCCTCCGCGCAGACGTGCCGGTGCCCCCGGCCCTGGCGCCCGCCTTCCCGGCGCCCCTCCCGCCCGAGGAGCTGCTCCCCGCCAAGGGCAAGGACCTGGAGGCCGAGCTGGCCTGCTCCATGCAGTACGACGACCAGGAGCTGGAGCAGCTGAGCCGCATGGTGCACCGGGCCGGGGATGCCATGTCCTCCCTGCTGTCCCCGCCCAGCGCCTGCCAGTCCCCCGCACGCAGGCCGGGCAGCGAGGGCAGCCCCCGGGTGGAGGCCTCCCCGGGCCGCAGGCTGCGGCCCTCGGGCAGCGACGAGGAGGAGGGCAGGGTGTTCTTCATGGACGATGTGGAGGGGGCAGCCGAGGCCCCGGGCAGCCCCTCCGTGTGGCCGGGTGGCCCCCGCGCTGACTCCCAGGAGAGAGAGCAGGGCAGGGAGGCAGGGGGCAGCGTGCCCGCCACCTCGAAGGACGAGGACGACTTGAGCAACAACAACATCCCAGACCAGGGCGAGGCCTGGGCGTCGGGCCCCAACTCCTGCAGCTGCCTGGACGCCCAGCCGCACCTGGACGGCTGGGAGGCGACGGCGGACGCCGCGGAGACCGCGGAGATGATCGCCCACCGGACGGGGGGCATGAAGCTCTCGGCCACGGTCATCTTCAACCCCAAATCGCCTGCCGCCCTGGACGGCGCCGCCTCTGCCCCGGAAGCGCCCGGAACCCGCGGCTCCCCGTCGGAGACCGTGGCCGAGGGGACGGAGGGCCCCCACAAACTCGGCGCCGCGGCCACCAGCTGCCTCCTGAACTCCTGCGTGTGCTGCGGGGGCTGCCGGGGCGGCAGGGAGGAGGTGGCCGAGAGCCTGCTGGACAAGTGCAGCCCGGGCATCATCGGCACCTCCTATGTCGGCTCCGGCTTGGCCAAGGGCGGGGCCAAGAGGCCGGAGGAGGCCCAGCCTGCCCTGGAGGCACTGCCCGCGGGGCCCCCGGCCCCCCTGCCCCCAGAAGACACCCCCGACCAGGAGCCCAGAGGCCCTGCTCCCAGCAAGTGCCTGGCACTCACCTCAGGGCCCGTGGTGGACACAGCAGACAGGCTGCCGGGCGGTGGCGATGGCGGTCAGCCGGAGGAGCCTGAGGCCAGACAGCCAGACGGTGGACAGCCCTCCGGGGCCGGGGAGGGCAGCCGCAGCCTGTCGGGCCCTAGGTAAGAGCTCTGGCCACTGGGCTCACCCTCTGACTGCACTGGGGGCGTGTTGTGTGGGCTGATTCTCTGTTGAGGTGTTCCCACGGGCCCTCGGGGGTGGGGGTTGGGGAGGGTGGCAGGGCCTCCTGGGCACGGTGGCGACATCCCGCCCAGAAATGTCCCCATTGGCCCCTGAGGACACAGGTGCCTTTCAGGTGGTGGCAGGGCCGCCCCACCCCCGCCCCCCCTCCCGCTGCGTGGCCCATCCTGGCCCTGGTGTGACCAGCGTGTGGGTGGGCTGGACGGTGGTGATGGGCGTGGCTTTGTCGTTGCTGCCCCGAGGGTGTCCACCTGACCACTCGGCCACTCGCCCCGGTGGGCTGCACTGACCCTCAGTGAGGTGTGGGCCCCGGGCCGCCTGGGTGCTAGGACCACCCGAGATCCTCAGGGGGTGCTCTGGGCGCTGCCCCCCTCCAGGTGCTCCTCTCCCCCGAGGCCCTGACCCATGGCCCCCGAGCCTGGGCACCTCTGCGGACTCCAGGTGTCTTGGGTCCCTGGCTCCCCTCCCCCGACTTATCCAGACAAAGCAGATCAGCCGGCTGTGCCTGCTCCACCCTTGACATCGGGCAGCGGAGGGGTGGGGTTCGCCTTGGTGGTTCCCACAGGCCGGTGTGTTATCACCACCAGCAGGTCTCTCACCCGGACCCTGCCTGCAGGGCGCCCACCTGGCCTCGGCCGTGACCACCAGTGGGTGCTCAGCCTGGAGGCTGGATGAGGCCCTCTGTCAGGAGCCGTGGGAGATGGGTACAGAGAGGTGGTCGGTGGGGTGGACCGGGGAGGGGTCTTCACACCAGGGGGAGGGATCGTCACACCAAGGGGCGGGGTCTCCACATCAGGGGGAGGGACTTCACACCAGGGGGAGGGGTCTGTGGGTGCAGGGCTGTGTGCTCTGCCTCCTCCTCTCTGGCCTCGTCCTCCCAGCACAGGTCTGAGGAGCTGGCTGGGACCCTGTGGTGTTGGGGCCGCTGCTGCTCTGTCCTCCGTGCTGAGCCCCCATGTTTGTGGCTGGACCACATAGCCCGTGTGCCCACGACTGCCTTTCCTGGGTGGGGCCTCAGTCACTCCCCACCCCTCCCCCAGCCCTGGGTACTTCCTGGCTCCATAGATTGGCCTGTTCCGGACACTTCACATAAACAGAATCACACAAAAAGCCAGATACGTTTGGTGTCTGGCTTTTTAAAAAATGCATCTTCATTGTTGAAAGTGTTACAGATATCTCCACTTCCCCCATCGGCCCCCACCCGGCCCCCGCCCCCGCCCCAGGCCTTCCCTACACTGTTGTCTGTGTCCAGGGGTTATGCATACATGCACACAAGTGCTGTGGTTAATCTCTTCCCATCCACCCCCTCGCCCCCGCCTTCCCTCTGGGACTCGAGAGTCTGTCCTATGCTGGTGTCTGGCTTCCTATTGCGCATCATGCTTCCAAGGCCGTGCGCACTGTAGCAACACCAGCCCTTCCTTCCTTTTCATGGCTGTGTAATATTCCGTGTGGGGATGGATGTGTTTTATTTATCCACCTGTCTGTCCAGGTGTGTGTTTTTGTGTGTGCGTGTGTGTGTGTGTGTATGTGTGCTAGTCCCACCTTTTGGCTATTATGAATAATGCTGCTGTGAACAAGTTTTTTTAAAAGTATGTTTTTTTACTGAGTTCAGGGAGGAAAGGAGAGGGAGGGAGGGATAGAAACATTGATGAGAAAGAATCATCGATCGGCTGCCTCCTGCACTCCCCACCCTGAGGATCAAGCCCGCAACTCGGGCCTGTGCCCTGACCAGGAATTGAACTGTTTTCTCCTGGTTCATACAGAGGTCGCTGTTCAACCACTGAGCCACATTGGCTGGGCTGTGTAAAAGTTTTTGTGTGTGTGGTCATGTTTCCATTTCTTTTGCTTTGATATCCAGGAGTGGAATTGCTGGGTCACGTGGTTTAGCTTTCTTTGTAAATACTTTTTTATTGACTTTAGAGAGAGAGAGAAACATCGATCGGTTGCTTCCCATACACACCCCGACTGGGAACCAAAACCACAACCCAGGCGTGTGCCCTGACGGGGAATGGAGCTGGCAACCTTTCGGTGCACAGGACAACGCCCAGCCCACTGAGCCACACAGGCCAGGGCCGTGGGTTAGCTTTTTGAGGTGCTATCACCTGTTTGCCACAGTGGCTGCCGTTTGCGTGCCCACCGTCCTGTCCGGGGTTCGTTTCTCCGCATCCTCACCAGCACCTGCGTCCTGTGAGACTGTTTAAACAGTTCCTCTGTCCGCGGGGCACACCCCTTGGGACTCACCTGAAATGGCCGTCTGCGGCCAGGCCCCCAGTTCGCCGCAGCAGGTGCCTTTGTTCCGTTAGCAGCAGATGGTGGACACCGCGTTTGCACTGGGTTTCATTTGTAATTATTAGGTGGAATGTTTGCGTGATTCCCCGTCAGGCCTACGGAATAAGATATAACCAGAGAACTCAGTCTCTTCCCCTCATTTGCCCGCTCTCCTAAAGTAACAGGTTTACATTTTTATAGCTTCTCCTAAAACTTTAAAAATAGAAGCAATGGTGCATGTGAACCCACACCGCCCACACACATGCTTCCCCTCCTGTTCTTGGCAAAGGGCCTCGTCCTGCACACGCTCCTCTCGCCGTGCGTTCCTGGCCGAGCCTGGAGGCTGCCCGTGGTAGCTTCTAGACGTGTCCCCACGGTCACTTTCGGCCGCCTGGGGCCCCGCTGTGTGGCTGGACCCGAGTCACTCACACCAGCTGCTGACCTTGGGGTGGCCCCAGACTTGGCTCCCGCCAGCGAGCGGTGCCACAGGGAGCAGCCTCCTGCGCCGTCCCTCTGTGATGAGGCCACTTGGGAGATCGGGCCCCGCTGCCTCAGCCATGGCCAGCGGGACGAGTTCTTGTCCACCACCGACTGGACGGCTCTTCCTCAGGGCCCCCAACTCAGTGGCGAGTGGATTGGTAAGTGCATCGCTTTTCTGCCAGGCTGATCGGAAGACATCACACATTCTCGGACGGGCTGCGTGGATTTCGGTGACTGACCTGCACCCACTCTTTTGCTGTGTGTTCAGGTGACAGCCCGAGGACACCCGCTCTGTCTGGAGCCCCCTCCTGCCTTCCGGACGTGTCCAGCCACGGACACGGCTCGTGCACGACACGCCTCAGCCTCCAGGCCTCATCAGCTCAGTGCCCACGCCGAAGCTGGGAAAAGGAAGAGAACCCACAGAGGGCCCCATGAAGGCCTCGGGAGACGCTCCATCCTCCAGGATTTCCATAGATGCAGGGGTCTGAGGGAGGAAGACTGTGGTAGGCAGCCGGCTGACCGGACAGCCCGGCGTCTGGGTCAGGACCTTGGACAGCGGCGCCCGGGCCCAGCACTGCGTCGGGGGAGCTGGGAATCTGGCCAGCAGGTGGCGCTGTCGCACCCACAGGCCGGGCTCCCGGGGAGCGAGGCTCATTCAGACCCGGCTGATTCCTGGGCGGCCGAGCGAGGCTGGGGAGACCCACCCAGCGACCAGGCGGGGCGCCGACCTCAGGGGGCCTGATGGAACACGGGGCATTGGGAAGACAAGCATGGAAGATCAAGCAGCCTGCTGCCCAGCCACAGGCAGGAAGTTCACAACATTCCGACGGCGAGACGCCTGGACCTGGTTGGCATTAGGTGATGGCAGCGGCCCCGGGGCGGTGCAGCTGGTCACCCCGCCTGGCAGACGGAGAGACAAGCCCGAGAGGCTGTGCCTGAGCCCAGCGCGCCTGCAGCGCGAGCCCGTTCTGCCCCCTGGCGCTGTGTCATGTGCCCTTCGCGGGACCAGGGTCAGCCTGATCTGACCCTGAGGCTGTCCAGCAGGTGCTCCTGTGGCCCCTGCAGCGTGTGCCTGGGGAGGGATCACGGGCCCGCCCTGCACTCGGTCACGGGCTCCTCAGACCCGCGGCCACACCTGGAGACGGTGCCATGAAGGAGACGCCCGCGACGGTCTGCTTGCTCTAAGGGCACCACCGGGAGCGTGTTTCCCTCGCCGAGCAGAGCACGGCCCAGGTGGAAGGTGGAAGGCCGGCTGTCCGGGTCCTGGAGGAGGGTCCAGCCGGGAGGAGCCCCTCTGCGGCATTTCCCCGGCCCAACCTGCGCCCCCTGCTCCCAGCTGTCCCGGCAGACCCGGAACCGATGTCCTCAGCTCTTGCTGCTTCTTTCTCACCTTTTCAGGGTCACAGATCAGCCTTTTTGGGAAAAGTGGCGTTTTTTAAAATCCTGTTGTCCCTGTGTAGACTCACCTCGTTATCTAGAACCTTCCATATGCAGAGCCGGCTGAGTGAGGCCCTTTTCTAGACACGGAAGTCCGTCTGTCTCGAGTGCGTCTGCCTGTCCCTGGAATTCCTGCCACCGTGTGTTCCCAGCCTCCTGCCTCCTTCAAAAATTACGCCAACGCGCTCTTTTTTCTCATTATAACGTGGCCCCGTTCACTGTGGAAACGTAGGGAAACATGAGTGCGAACGAAGGAGGGAAATAAAAACCACCCCCGACCCCATGGGCAGTTTATTGTTTTTTCACTGAATGTTGTTTCGTGATCGCTCCTCCACAAAGCCGTGTCCTCTGTGGTCAGGACCCGGGCTCCTTTGTCCTGTCCTTTCCCGTCCGTAGTTTCCCACGTCGCATGAGCCGCGTGGTCCCGCGCCCCTCTGGCTCGGCGTCTGGGTTATTTCCGTGGCACCAGCGCGGGGCAGGACACAGCAACGCCACGGAGTCCCGGCCTCGGCCCCTGCTGTCGGGGCCCCGGGGGCTGACCCGGCTGCGGCTGTTCGCCCCCGGGTCTCCCAGCTCAAGAGCAGAGACGCCTCCCGCGAGGCTGTGGTTTGTGCCCTGACTTGGTGCGCTGGGCGCTCCTCCCGCTCGCGCTGCCCGTTCCCTGCGGGGACTGCTCTCCGCGCCGTCCAGCTGGGGGTCCAGTTTCCTTAGGGACCCGAACAGGCTCCCGTCCGCCAGGCGCGTTGCAGGTCGCCGGCCTCGCTTTCCCAGGTGCCCTTCGCTCTGATTATTGGTAGCTTTCGGTTTTCGGACGCCTGTGATTTTACTTTGTGGGATTAAATTGACAATTCCCAGAGGCAGCTTCTGGCCCTCGGCCCTCCGGTCCCCTGGCTGACCACGCATGCATCGGCCCTCCTCCCTGAGGCAGGGCCCGCTCCTCCCCTCCTCCCCCTCTGAGCTTCCCACCCACTCCGCGACCCCCACTGGAGCTCCAGGCCATCTGGTCTCCTGAGACCCTCTCCAACCATCAGAGAGCGAGACTGGCTCTGGCTGAGGGGGGCTCCCTGGCCTCCCTGGCTGTCGTTTGGACAGTGTTAGGTCTGATCGAGCAATTGAATCGATAGCCCATCCCCTGGGAGCTGACCTTTAGACACTTCACATGGACATGCCACTTGCCTAGACCACAATCCACGTGCTAAGACCATTCTCTCCCCCGCCAGACTTCCCAGAATCCCGACCTGCACAGAGAACTCTCCGCCCAGAAAGCCCGCCTAGAGTCCTTTAAAAGCCGCTGACTCTGAGCGAATAAATTCGTAATCCCTCACCACCTTGGCCTCCTGCGTTCCTCCTTCGGCGACCCTAACAGACAGAATGGTGGAATCTGGAAGGGCTGCCGTGGCACAGGCTTCTGAGCTTCTGCCCTAACCGGTGCCGTGCTCTGGCCGCGAGCTCCCCCCTCCCAGAGCGTGCGGTGCCCAGTGGGCGCGGGGACGTCTCCCGGAAAATGCTGGCACTGGGCCCTTGCTCCCTGTGTGGGGAGCACCTGCGAGTGCAGCGGGAGGGAGGGCCCAGGGGATAAAGGGCCGTGGACCGGCTGTCTGACCTGGGGCCGGTCAGCAACCTCCCCCAGCCTCCGTTTTGTCATCTGTAAAATGGGCGACAGTCCCAGCACCATGGCGTCTGGCGAGCTGAGTACCTCACTCCATCTCTATCAGCCTGTTACAGACCCCATTGCTCACTGTTGCTATTGGATGCTGTCACTCAGCCATAGTTACTCAGCCATGGCCACCGTTACTCAGGGCTGTCACCAGCCATCACCACCTTTATTCAGGATTGTTACTCAGTCCTTACCACCGCTACTCAGGGTTGTTACCATCATTTCCACCGTTATTCGGGATTGTTACTCCATCGTCACCACCATCACTCAGGGTTGTTACTCACTGTCATGACCACCATCACTCAGGATTGTTACTGGCCATCATCACCACCATCACTGAGGGTTGTCACCGCCGTCTGTTCAAACCTGGTGCTGTTTCTTTCTGTGTGTGTGCTTCCATGTGGAGTTTTGAGAGTTCTTATCTCACCCTTGATCAAGGGGCACCGGCCTGGGAGGCAGCTGGCCTCGGGGATGCCTGCAGTGAGGGAGGGGGTCACCGGGGCTCATGTCCAGTCTCTCACATCCTTGACGCTCCCCCCAATCCCTGCCCTGCAGCCGCCCTCCGCCCCGCCCAGTGCCCGTGGCCATCCAGCCCAGCTTCCCCGGCGTGAGGCAGCAGGCTTCTGGGAGGGTCCCTCCCAGCCCGGTCGCCATATGGACACCCTGCTGGGCCGGCTCCGGGCGAACAGGGCTGGCAGAGTCCAGGCTGCAGGCTGTCCCCTCCTGCCTGGAGCCCGAGGAGGGCCGCGTCTCCCCGCCCCCTCCTGCCCCACTTCCCGCCCGACTCCCGGCTCCCTGGGGCACCAGGGGACCCCACAGTCGGGGTGGAAGCAGGGTTTGAGCTGGAGCGAGTGTGCTTGTCAGCCCTGGTGGTCCTGGGGGGCTGAGGGGGAGCAGGAGTGGGCGGGCGGAGGGACAGGCACCAGGGAGGCCACAGCCTCAAGGGTCATCGTCCTCCATCCCCGAGGAGCAGGATTCCTGTCCGAGCAGCTGCTGCCTGAAGCAGGCGTCTCCTCTCCTCCTCCCAGAGGCAGAGACGGGAGGGAAGGTTGAAGTGCTGCGTGAGGGGGTGCGGCAGGAGGGGTGCAGCACGAAGGGGTGCTGCGTGAGGGGGTGCGGCAGGAGGGGTGCTGCGTGAGGGGGTGCAGCAGGAGGCAGGTGCGCCCTCAGCCGTGTCCCCGCTGCTTTGGTCCACCAGCCGTCGCGCCTTCTGTTCGGAGCTTTTAAAAGCAGCAGCCGGTGTGGCGCCGGGATGCGGCACAGTCCTGGGCCCGTGCGACACATCTATTCATACACGCACACACGCGTGTGCCCACCTAGCTTTCCGGATGCACACACACTGCACCTGCAACAGGACCAGGTCCCGTGACATCGAGGGGACCCTGTCCCCAGCCGGGCTGTGCACAGGACTCGGGTCCCGCTGTGCCCCAGAGGAACCAGACCGTCGCCGCCACCCCTCCTGGGGGAGAAGGGGGTACACCCACCCCCCGCTCCGCTCAGCACTGGAGGCTGCCAGCCCCTCTGCTGCTCCAGGCTTCCCAGGGAACTGGACCTGCACAGGCGGGCCGTGCGGGCGGGTCCCTCTGCGCACCGTGCGTTCGCTGTGGCGGGTCAGAGCCCCCTTGCTGTGCTGATAATGAATCCCGCTGTCTGACTGTGCCTCATTGTCCTCCCATTGATCCTGAGGGACGGGGGGGGGCTGGTCTGCTTCGGGGCTGCTGTGGACATGCGTGGACACGTCTGTGTGAGTCTGTGTGTCCAGGCCCCCGGGGTGCACACCGAGGGTGGATTGCGGGGTCACCCGGTACCGGAACTGCTGGGCTGGCTTCCGAAGGGGCTGCGCCGTCAGATCCCGCCTCCCACCCAGGAGGTCCGAGGGCTCTGATTTCTCCATGTCTTCACCAACACCTGTTGTGTTCTTTCTTTAAAAATATGTTTTTATTGATCTCAGAGAGGAAGGGAGAGGGAGAGAGAGACAGAAACATCAGTGATGAGAGTCATGGATCGGCTGCCTCCTGCATCCTCCCCCACCATTGGGGATCAAGCCCGCAACCCAGGCCTGTGCCCTGACTGGGAATCGAACCGTGAGCTCCTGGTTCACAGACAGAGCTGGGGGACCCTTTCCGGGCGGTGGGCTCTGAGCCACTCCCAGCCTCTTGTGTAGATGGCCAAGCCACCAGCCTCTGGCCCACACAGACCTGCTTCTTCTCTGTTCTCCCCGCGGAGCACCAGGCACAGGCCCCCCAACCCCCGTGTCTGCTTCTCTGTGCAGCGGCTCCCCGGCCGGGGCCTGCTCTTCGGACAAGGCTGTGCCGGAGGCGGCCCCCGTGGCCATGAGAGAGAAGATCCGGTCCAGGTTCCACGGCAGCCACGACCTGATCCACCGCCTGTTCGTCTGCATCTCAGGTGCCACGTGCGGGCCTGGGCGGTGTGGGCTGGTGGGCGTGGGCTGTGCTTCAGGGGAGCAGCCAGTGCCCCTGGGGCTGCGGTCGGCTGTGGGCGACATCCTGACGATGATGTGATGATGTTGGGGGGTGCTGGCTGATGTCGGGGTGCAGGGGTGCCCGGCCCTGTCCGCGGGCCCCCGCTGTGTCTTGTCATCGCCCCATGCCCTGCGCCCAGCAGAGAACAGGCTTTGTTCGCTGTCAGGGTCCCCCCTCGATGCCCCCCGCCCCCCGCGATGGCCCCTTGGGTTCAGAGTCTGTCTGCGTCCTGACCAGTTTGTCTTTCCTTCCTCCACGGCTCACAGAAAGGCGGGGGTGGCTGTTCTGTCCCCCAGGGGTTCAGAGAGGGCGTGAGCAAAGGGCGCCTTGTTCACGGTTTCCTTTCATTTTGTGTGTTATTTATTTATTTATTTATTTGTATTTTAAAAAAATATATTTTATTGATTTTTCACAGAGAGGAAGGGAGAGAGATAGAGAGTTAGAAACATCGATGAGAGAGAAACATCGATCAGCTGCCTCCTGCACATCTCCTACTGGGGATGTGCCCGCAACCCAGGTACATGCCCTTGACCGGAATCGAACCTGGGACCTTTCAGTCCGCAGGCCGACGCTCTAGCCACTGAGCCAAACCGGTTTCGGCTCGTTTTGTGTTTTAAATGAGTACAACCCAGGTGGTTCAGAGTATACAGTGTGGGGTCCCCCCACGTGCGCCCTCCCCACCCACCCAGGGAGGGGCTTAGGCAGTGCCTGTCCTGCAGTGGGCTCTGTCCACACCCTCCGGTGCCCCCTCTGCCCCCCATACCCTCTGCCCCCCACACCCTCCGGTGCCCCCTCTGCCCCCCATACCCTCTGCCCCCCACACCTTCCGGTGCCCCCTCTGCCCCCTCTGCCCCCCCACACCCTCTGGTGCCCCCTCTGCCCTCCATACCCTCTGGTGCCCCCTCTGCCCCCCACACCCTCCGGTGCCCCCTCTGCCCCCCATACCCTCTGGTGCCCCCTCTGCCCCGGCTGCAGAGAAGAGGCAGGAGCCAGCACAGCAGGGTAGCCTGGGATCATGAGCCGGGGAATCATTGCCATAAATATATTTTTATTGATTTCAGAGAGGAAGGGAGAGGAAGAGAGAGATAGAAACATCGATGACTATAGAGAATCAATGGTTGGCTGCCTCCTGCACGCCCCGCATTGGGGATGGAGCCCACAACTGGGCATGTGCCCTGACCGGGAATCGAACCCTGACCTCCTGGTTCATAGGTCGATGCTCACCCACTGAGCCACGCTGGCCGGGCTCCCACGGTGGGTTTGACGGCTAAGGAGCTGGTGCCTGGCAGGCGCTCAGCACAGCCGCACGCCAGGAGCCTCCGGGACTCGGCCTCAGTCACTCCCGCGGACAGTCATTCGGGGGCAGTCACAGGGCGTCCGTATTTGGGGCGCCCACCGCTCCTCCCTGGCTTTGCAGAGCACAGCCCGGTGGCCCCCTAAAGAGCCGCCTTGCTGGTCACCGGGAAAGGCTGGGTCCACCCCGTTTCTGGAAGGAGGGAGCCCTGCCGGTGGGGGTGGGGTCGCGTTTCCCTGCCCGAAGTGGCGGGGGGGGGCAGGGGGGGTGCTGGGGCGCAGAGGAGCTGGGCGCTGGTAGCACCTCTGGCCGGTCCTCCTGCGGCCCTGCAGTCACAGTATTTGGGGCAACGGTGTTTGCCGTGGGGCAGGCACGTCCAGGTGCTGCCGGGGTGGGCAGGGTGCGGGCTCTGGATCCCCGCAGTGAGCCGCCAGGACTGCGCAGCGGTGGCCCAAAGGAGGAGACGTACCCAGCTCCTGCCTCCGCCAAAGATGCGTCCCGGCTGTCGGCTGCTTCGCCCTGACCGGCTGCAGGCACACGGTCCCCAGGCGGCCAGCCCACTGCCTCCCCATCTCCCCCCTCCCCAGGGGTGGCTGACCAGCTGCAGACCAACTACGCCAGCGACCTGAGAAGTATTCTCAAGACCCTCTTCGAGGTCATGGCCACCAAGCCGGAGATGGATGACAAGGACAAGTTCCGGAAGGGTGAGTGCCCCCCGGGACAGGCTCTGCCGCCTGCGCACTGGGTGTCCAGTGCCCAGGGGCGGGGGAACCCAGAAGCCCGCATCCCAGCCCTGGGGCAGAGTCGGCCTCTCCACGGTGCCCAGCCGGGGGCGGTGATGGGGCGTGGACCCAGCGGGCACCCTTCTCTTCCAGTCGCCCAGACCCTGCGGGGCGCGGCCCTGGAGGACTGCGCCCTGTGCCAGGAGACCCTGTCGTCCTCCGAGCTGGCAGCCAAGACCCGGGACGGGGACTTGGAAGGTGCGTGGGGTGCCCTGGCCCGTCTGCACTCTTCCTCTCTGTCTGGACCAAAGCCTGGAGGTCAGGGACCCTGCTCCCCACTAGCCTGGAGGTTGGGGACCCCTGCCCCCCACTAGCCTGGAGGTGCAGCTGGAAGCAGTGGCTTGCTGGTCAGGAAGGAGCCTCAGGCGGTTAGGGCACTGGTAGCACATCTTTGGGGGGGGACCCTAAGGCCCTGGGGGTCATGTGTCCCCCTGGAGCCTGGAGAGGTGCCAGGAGGATGAGAGAAGTTAGGCCTGAGCAGGGTCACAGGTGGCCGGAGCCCAGGAGGCGGAAGTTGACCCCGCGATAGGCCACAGGTCACACGGCTCCCTGCGTGCCCGGCTGCCCGGACACCCCTGGCGGGTCCCCAGCTCAGGGCCTCTCTCGCGCCTGGGGACAGGTGCACACAGAGGCTGCGGGTGAGCAGGGTCGGGGCGGCCAGGCCAGGACGTCCTCAGGACCCTCGGGTGCCCAGCAGGGTGCTCTCATCTGCCTGAGCTGGAGGCTGGCCCAGCGCAGCCCAGGGCCCGGGCCCGTCCAGGGCTTCGCTGGGTCCAGCAGGGGTTGGACGGGGTGTCGGGGGCAAGCATGAGAACTGACGCCCCTGGGGTGTGGGCGAGCTGAGGGGATCCTGGGAGGATGGCCGGTAAGGCGAGGCCAGAGGGAGGCGAGGAGGCCCGGGGTGTCCGGTGGCCGAGCGGCCTTCACCAGGTCCACTGGGAGGCGCTGGGGGGAGGCCTGGGGTCTGCAGGGTGGACGGGACCTCTGAGCACCTCTGGGTGTCCTGCTACCTCCGGCCTGGCCCATGGTGGCCCCGCAGCGCCTGGGGTGGAGGGAAGTGACTGCTTGCCACACTTCAGAGCCCCTGAGAATGGGAGAGGGTGGTCCCCGTGACCCTGTGACCCTGTGGGAGGAGGTGGCCCTGGCCCTGGCCCTGCCTGGGCAGCGCAGGTGACGGGGAGGGGCGGCACCAGCCTTGGCCTCCAGAGATGGACGGGCACCTGCCTGGGCCTCCAGGGCCCCAGGACCTGAGAACTGCCGGGGGTGAGGAGCACCCTGGGTGGGTGGGGCCAGGGACCCCTGATGCCCGACAGCGTTGATTGAAGGGGTGACGGGGTTGACTTCTTTATTTCTCAGCCCCTACCTTTGCCCAAGGGCCTTGCCAGATGGGAGCTGGCAGGGAGAGGCTTGGGAGAGGGTGGTCCAGGGGAGGCTGCGGTCCGACCGACAGGCACTGCCCACCCACAGGAGGCCACCCGTTTCCCGAAACCAGGGATGCGTCCAGGGTGGATGGAGACAAGGGAGCGGGGCTGCCGGCCACTGGGCCAGAGGCTCCTGCACACCCACCTCCGCCCCCGCAGCCCACCTGCCCCCCCCGCCCCCTGCTGTCCGGGCTGCGTGGCTCCCTGTGCCTGACACGCCCCCCACTCTCTTGTCAGACCCGCCCGAGTGGGTCCCGGACGAGGCCTGCAGCCTCTGCACCGCCTGCAAAGCGCCCTTCACGGTCATCCGCAGGAAGCACCACTGCCGCAGCTGCGGGAAGGTGGGCCGGGGCCCGGTCAGCCCACGGGGCCGCAGGACCCCTCACCAGCCCTGCTCTGACTCGGCATGGACTCGGGCACTTGGCCACAGGGTCTGGATGGTGCCTGGGCCCCTCCCTGCTGCTTCAGAGCTGGGAACGAGGGGGGCGGGGAGGAGGCAGGGGGTGTAAACAGGACCTGCAGCGCCTGGTGTGGGGCCCAGGACTCGCCCTGAGCCCGGCCTCCTGGAGCCCCCACCCGTCCCAGGTTTCCTGCGGGCCCTGCCCACGCATGCCCGGCCTGGTGGGTGGGAGGAGGGTCCGGAGGCCGGGGCGCTCAGGGCTCTGACACTGCCCTCTGGGTGCTCTCCCGGTGGGGCCAAGGTCAGGGTGTGGCACAGGTGGGCGCTGGGGACCCTCCCAGCTCACTCCCCCCCCCCCTCCAGATCTTCTGCTCCCGCTGCTCCTCGCACTCGGCCCCGCTGCCCCGCTACGGGCAGGTGAAGGCGGTCCGCGTGTGCACCCACTGCTACATGTTCCACGTGACGCCCTTCTACAGCGACAAGGCGGGCGTCTGACCGGCACCAGGCATCCCGGACCCGCCAGAGCCCAAGAGGCCGCCCCGGAAGGCCCCGTGCGGGGCTCCCGCCGCTCGGTCCAGCGGGTTTTGACCGCATTCATCGGGCTGTTGCTGCGGAGACTTCCAGAGCATCCCGCACCTCTGTCCTGCAGGGCCAATGGGAGGGGGAGGGGGTCCCTGGGGTGCCAGGGGCTGGGCGTCCACCCGCCCCGCTGAGCTGCTGCCTGGAGGCTGGGCCGCAGCTCGGGGAGCAGCCGGGCAGCCTCAGCGCCTGCGGCTAACTCGGTGGATCCTGGGCCCGCAGGAGAGGGCCGGGCCTCCGTGCCCGCAGGCTTCCCCACGCGCTTGCCAAACCAGGGCCCAGAGCCCGGGACACCCATCTCCTCCCCCGGCGCCCCCTGCCCGCCCTCTCGGGGCCTTGGCTGAGCAGCACACGCCTCACTGTGCCCAGCGATCCTTGGGGCGAGCTGCCCCTGTGCTGCCTGCCCACCCACCCACCTGCGGATGGGAAGGGGCCGCGTGGAGACCCCCAGACAGGCTCCCAGGCAGCCACGGACCACGGGGCGCCGCCCCCCCCCCCCCCCCCCCCGCTTCCCGTACCCCTGGGACCTCGGTCCACCTCCTCCGGTGGGGCGGGCGCAGGCCCAGTGGGACTCCTCAGGCTAAATCTCAGGCTTCACATTGCAATGAGGGTTGCAGCTTTATTTTTAGAGAGAGACACACCTACTGCTTCTTTTCTAGGAGAAACCCGGTTACTGTTAACGTGGACACACACGGGACGGCTTCCGTGGGAGGGAGAGTATATGACGGAGTGACTATTCTGTATGGAGAGTATTTTTATTTTCTAAATGCTGTAATTCGACACCATTTCCATAAATCTATTTACGGACTGCAGCCCCTTGTTGCCCCTGTGAACGTGGAAGCCGGGGGGCTCTGGGCTCTGGGGACAGTCCAAGGGCAGGGCCGGCTTCCTCCCCACCAGCCCCAGGAGGAGGGCGGCTCCCCATCCCCCACTCACCCCTTCGAGGGCTCCAGCGCGCCACTGCCCGGGGACTGCGGTCACTCTGCCCTCTGCTGGGCTGGCCACCCAGGGGCAGAGCCAGGCCCTGGGGGTGCAGAGGGGTGAGTCTAAGGCAGTCTCCTCGCTCAGGAAGGATCTACGAGGCCTCCTGCCCCCCACAGCGGGGGTCAGCCCCGCCAGCCAGCCTGGCACCCTGAGCAGGTCAGCCTTCCTAAACCTCGGTTTCCCCATCGTCACCATCATCACCCTTCCTGTCCCTGCTTTCTGAGCGCTTCCCTCCACTCCCCACGATGGCGCCTCAGGGAGCAGCACCCCCACAGCGCTGGTGGGTGGTGGGGAGTGACGCTCAGGGAAGTGGGCGGGCCCTGGGCTTGGGAGGCCACCCGGGAGGCGGGCCAGCGCCCTGTGCTGAGGAGGCCGCAGCACTGGCCCTGGGGCTATGCCTGGGCCACTTCCGGGGTCTCAGCTCCGGAGACAGGCCCTCCACTGCATCGGGCACTGGGCTGGCAGCAGGAGGAAGGCGGGGCCGCCAGGAGCCGGCACGCTGGGCTGGACTGCCCACCTCACCCTGCTCTGGGCTATGCACAGGCCTGGGAGAAGGCCAGCATGCTCACCAGCACCCTCCTTAGGCTTCCAGTAACAGCCGGGGGCCCTGGGCCTGGCTGCCCACCCCCACCCCCACCTCCACCCCCAGGGGGCAGGTCACCAAGATGAAGGGCCTGGCAGGGAGCACCCAGAGGTCCCTATTCAAGGGGGCTCAGAGGTGGAGAAGGAAGGGCAGAGAGCCACCATGCCTGGCTGTGAGGAGGCCGCCCTGGGGTAGGAGAACGGGGAAGCCCCGACCGGTCCACCCTTCCCGCTGCCGCTCAGCTCAGTGCACCCCCCCACACACACTCCCTGGCCCCTGGAGGGGTCCCTGCTGCCTGCCCCTATTTGTGGCTCATCTCTCCCAACAGACAATGTCAGGTCCAGCCAGCCTCCTGTCCGGCCCCGCCCACATCCCCATGGAAACCGCAGGTGGGCAGCCACCACCCCAGCTGGCTGTGTGACCCTGGCGGGGGTGAGGGGCACGTGGAAGGAAAAGACTGTTGTGATGTCTGAAGAAGGTGAGGAAGGCCAAGTGGGTGGGGCAGGATTGGGGGGTCCTTCCCCCTCCTTTCTGTGGCCCAGGGTCCCTGCTATAGCCCCCAATGGCCACCAGGGGGCGCCCATCCACCTGCCTCCTCTCCCAGAGTGGCCTGATGACCAGGTGCTGGGGGCCACTGGGGTGCTGTCTGCAGGGGTCCCCCACTGCGGCCGGGCACTCCAGGTCCAGACAGGACACCAGCGCAGCCACACCCGCCGGCCAGGCCCTAGCCTCTGGGTTCCTTAAAGGGGTGGAGGGTCCAGAGAGGGTCCTGGCCCAGCAGAGACCACAGGCAGGGTGGACACAACCCAGATGGCTCAGGGAGAGGGAGAGCGGGGTCCTGGTTGGGACTGGACCCCAGGGCAACACCTTGGAGGGGCGGCTCCACCTGCTGTCTGGCCTCTGCAGCGAGAGCTCGGGGAGGTGGGCAGGACCCCACGCGCCCACCCACGTCACTCACATGACCTAGAGGTGCTTGTCTCCTGCCAGGCCTACCCAGAGCCACCTCCTCCAGGCAGCCTTCCCATTCAGTGGTGGCCCCAGCCCCGGCCCTCACACATTCTCAGAGCAGAGCCCAGGTCGGTCCCTTCGCAGGGGCCAGCGAGCCGGTCAGAACCTCTCCCGGCTCTGAGGCCGGAGAAACGGGTTCCAGGCCTGCACAGAGCAGTCGCTCACTCGAACACGAGCAAGGCTTTGGGTTCATTTGCTCCCAAATGGGGAGGGGAGCTCAGGCTGGAGCCCACCCCTGAGCTGGGCAAGGATGGGCACCCAGACACTCCAGACCGGCCCTGCCCGTGGGCCTGCAGGTCCGCGGTCACTGAGCTGGCTGTGCCGGCTGGGCCTTTCAGGGTGGGTGGGCGGGGTGCTGTGGAGAACGGGGTGCCGGAGCTGCAGAGGCACAGGGCAGCCCTGAGAGTCTGACAAATGGTGATGCTCCCAGCGGGGGGCTGGGGGGGGGGCACAGACGGGGAACATGGCCGGGTCACCCCAGGCACCAAGGCCAGGCTTCTTCCTGAGGGCACTGGGGAGCCATGGAGAGTTCCCAGCGGGGAGGACATTCAGGTTTGTGGTGTGGACACCTCGCAGGGGGTGGGGGTGGGGCAGAGGCCAGGGCCCTGCTGCTGGGACCCGAGCCGTCAGAGGCAGTAGCGCTAGCCAGTCACCGCTCTGACCCTGCTGTCCCCACCCCCACCACTCAGGACCCTGTCATCTGAGAGGCCTCTGCGCCCTCACACTCACTGAGCTGACCGGCTGCCTCTGGGGTAGAAGCTGCTGGAGGACCCAGACCCAGGAATGGGGAGCTGGGGTGGGTTCTTGGGCTGAGGCCTCAGGGCATCCAGCCTGAGAGAGGAGGCCTCTACCCTGGGACCGGGGGTGGCACTAGAGCCACCTGAGCATGGCGGGGGGCGGGGGGGGACAGGCCAAGGAGACCCAGGCCAGAGAAGCCCAGGCAGCAGGACCTGGAGAGGGGTGTTGGGGTGAGCCCCATGGTCCCTATTGTTCATGGCCAGAGAGGGCAGGAAGGGCCAGCGGATGGAAGGCGGTGGGCGAGGAGGCAGCTGGCCCAGCCTGGGCTCAGGGAGGAGGTGACGGGCACCTGCTGCAGACTGTCCTACAGAACCAGGCCCAGGGGGTTCTGCGCGGCCAGCTGGGGGCTGGGTCAACCAGCTGGACCCTGGGGCGCCTATGCCCCGCCCCCATGTGGGGCCCCAAGCGAGACCAGTGCACACACCCTCCCACAGTAACATCCTCCATAGGTCCCCCTCCCTCCCTGCACCGACCTGCGGCTCAGCCCTCAGCCCGCAGGCATGCAGCCCCGCCAGGCCCGTCCCACTCACCACCCGCCGCTCCCCCCCTGCCCCTCCCTCCTCCCCCTCCCCCTTCCTGCCCTCCTGCCCACTCAGTGCCACCTCCTGGGCTGCCCCCTCCTCTGGGGACCGGGAAGCCTCTGCCCGCGCCAGGCCCTGGCCCTCGCCCAGGCTGCTGACCCGGCCACCTGCTCCCCCCACTCCTTGCGGTGCCGCGGGGCTCACACTCAGAGGCACTCTGAGCCATGCCGTGGCTGGGGGAGGGGTCACCGAAACGGCCTAGATGCAAAGGGAGGCAAGGTGGGAGCGACCCCCTCTGGTCTCAGGCCAGGTGGTGGCAGGCACGCGGCTCCCACCGTCACCCCCATCACCTGCGAGGCCCGCCGGGTGCACCGCTGCCCCGCCCCCCGCCGGGAAGGAGCCGGGCCGCAGGGGGACATGCAGCTTTAGGGCAGGGGTGGTGACCTGGCAGAATGCTGACCCGCAAGTGGGAACCGCAGGCCCCTCCCCCTGAGCCCCAAAGCCCAGAATGCACCCGCCCCTCCCAGAGTTGGGTGCCCCGTATCCCCCTGCACCCTGAGCAGCCTTCAGACTAACCAGGAGGGGAGGACAGCGCCTGCCTCTTGTTAGGGCTCTGCCCTGGCCCCAGGGTGGCTGTGGGGCGGGAGCAGGAAGTGTGGGGTTAACATCAAAGGGGAGTTTAATGTCCGCAGGGAAGTATCCCCGGCCTCCAACCCCCAAGGGCCCTGCCCTCTGCTGGGTGCACCCGTTTCTCATCGCACAGCTGTGGCTGTCACCCCAGTGAGTCAGGCTGTGTCACCACCCCTGCACCGACCTCCACTCCGCTGGGACTGTGGTGAACCCCTGGCCAACCCTTGAACCTCAGGATTCCCAGTTTCCTTAACTGTGGGTTGGAGATGCAGACACACACAAGGCAATGCAAATAACGCATTCAACACGTCCTAGGACCGAAAGTGTGCCGGTCTTCCTAGGTTTTACTAGGGGCCCAGTGCACGAATTCGTGCACCTTGAAAGAGACTGTGGGCCTGGAGGCTGCAGTAGGCACAGGGTTGGGTCTTGGCCCACGCTCTGTGCCCCGGCCCTGCCCCTCCTGCCAGGCTCTCAGTCCTCCGCTCTCCCGACAGCCAGGAGCGATTGGGGCCAGCACCAGCAGCAGTTGCAAGCAGGGCCAGTGCTGGGTACGAGCTGTGGCTGCTGCCCTGATACCCCCTCAGGAGCAGGGGCAGGTAGAGAAGCCCTCAGGGGCGATCTGGGCCAGCAGCCACTGCCCGCACCCGCTGAAGGCACTGAGGGATTGGGGCTGGCGCCGGCCCCGGCAACAGGCACAAGCGCTGGGTGGGACCGTGGCACGTGGGAGCAAAGAATTTTCAGTAACCACCAGAGGCTCGCTGTCCGACCGGAGCCCTGCCTTGGTCTGACGCCCCTGCTCCACCATCCCGCCATGTTCCCCACACGCCCCCTGGTGGTCAGCACACATCGTAGTGACCAGCTGTTCGGTTCTGCTGTTCCGTCTATGTGCATATTAGGATTTTCTATAGATAGATGTTTTGTCTTAGGACTGGGGCAGCCGCAGTGCCTCCCATTTAGAATTTCTGTGTGTGTGTATGGGGGGGGGGGCGTCCACCCTCCTTGTCCCCCACACTCTGCAGCCTGCTGGTTCCATGCTCAGGACCTGCCAAGCCACCAGTAACATGGAAGATCCAGGGGACGGAGGCCAGTCCCTGCGCTTCCTGGGCCAGCTTAGGGTCAGGGGCCACCAGGGCTGGTCGCAGCTGGGGGCTCGGTGAGGCGCCCTCTCCCTTCCCACAGCGGCGACGCTCTTCCCCAGAAGGCGTTTCCTTGGCCAGAGCGACTAGCACCTCCTCCAGAAATGTCCCCACCGGTCAGAATGCCCGGAGCAGCAGTCCTCCGCTCGGGGGAGCCCCTCCCAACCGTGGCCACGGCAGATCGTTGTCCGCCCGCCCCTCCCTGGGCTCTGGAGTCCACCGGGCAGTTCAGTGACACCGCCGCCTCCGCTGTCCAGCTGATGTCCCCAGGAGGTCGCGCTCTCAGGCTGCCTGTGCCCGTCCTCCACGCCGGGGCTCTCCCGGGGTCGCTCAGTGTCCGGCGGGGAGGGGTGTCTTTTGGGCTCCAGGCGATATCCCCGAGGACGCCGCGAGGCCCGGTGCTCCCGTGGAGCCAGTGTTTTAGGCGGATCGGGGGGGCGCACAGGCTCCTCCTGCGCACGGTGTGCAGACCCGGGGCTGGCAGGGCGCTCCAGCCGCTCCCCGCGTCCCGACGGGCTCTCGCGCCGGACCCGGCGGCCTGCGGTCCCACCGCGCTCCGCTTCCTCTCGGCAACGCGTCCGGCCGCGGCTCCCTCATTGGCTGCGCGCCCCGCAGCCGGCCATTGGTCCACGGTCCCTATTTTACATAGGTCGCCCTGGGCCAATCGGCGTGCGGCACCTACTTAACATGCACGCCGGCCACCAGTCAGCGAGCGCAGGGGCTGGGCCACCACGTGCTGTTGCTAAGCTTGGGCTTCTGAATTGTTACTAGCGCGGCGGGCCTATCCGAACCCAGCTTCGCATCTGTCAACATTCTCGGCCCAGCCCGAGGCGTTCGGCCGGCTCCCATAGGCCACGTCCCGGGCCAGCGCCCGCCCCCGGAGCACGAGTGCCGGCCCCCATTGGCTGCGCCGGCCGCCGTTCGCTCTCAAGTGTCAATTTGAGGGCCTGAAGCGGAGGGTGGCGGCTGAGCGCACTGGGAGCCCGCGGGAGTCGGGGCAGTGGGGCCGCGGGGCGCGCGGGGCGGGCGGCGAGCGGAGCCGGCCGGAGCGGGCCGGGCAGCGGCCGCCGCCGTCCCGGAGCGCGCGCGCGGGGGGCCGGAGGATGGAGCTGAACTCCCTGCTGATCCTGCTGGAGGCGGCCGAGTACCTGGAGCGCAGGGACCGAGGTAGCGCCCGCGCCCCTTTGTGCGCCGGGCCGCGGGCGGGCTGGCGGGCGGCGGGGCCGGGGCGGGGCCCGCTGACCGCGCCGTCTGTCTGCAGAGGCCGAGCATGGCTACGCCTCGGTGCTGCCCTTCGACGGCGACTTTGCCAGGAAGAAAACAAAGGCTGCCGGCCTGGTGCGCAAGGCCCCGAACAACAGGTACCGCCCCCCGCGCGGCCGTCCCTGTCCGCTGACGCCCGCGCGCCCTCCCCGGCCCCGACCTCCGGCCCTCAGCCCGGCTGCCGTCCGCCGCCGCGCGCCCCGGCGGCCAGCCTGGAGGAGGAGGCGCGCCCGGGCCGTGGCCGCAGCCCCGGCCCCGCCCGGCCGGCCCCGCCCGCGCCGTCGCCATCTTCCTGCGGGCCGCGCCTCCTCGGCCTCTCGCGTAAACAGTGCCACGCGTACAGCCCCGCCGCCCGCCCGGGGTCTCCTCCTGTGGCTGCTCTCCACCCCCAAGTTGTTACGGACTTTTCCGCGCAGGAAAAAAGTTGTCAGTGGGCGTTGGCCGGTGCCCCTCGGGTCCGGGGAAACTGAGGCTCGGTGCAGAGCAGCGTGGGGCTGGCCTCCCTGACCTCTGCTCGCCGCGGTGGATGGGCCGCATCTCTCCCCCCGCCTCCAGAGCCGAGCCCTGCGGCCGAGCCGAGCCCCCTACCCCCAGAGGCCTGGACAAAGAAGGTGCACAGAGGCCCTGTCCTGACCCCACTCCTCCCCGGTGTCCACGCTCTTGCCCAGCCTCCTGACAAGTTCTGGAGTCCCCTTTGGTCCCGGAGGCCCTTTGGAAGGGGGAGGGGAGAGGGGGCAGGCTCTGCAGCTTCTCCCAGGGCCGGGAACCTCCCCGCCCCCACCCAGGTTGCAGAAGCGCTGAAGCTGGGGTGCGAACCCCTGGGTGGGAGTAGTGGGGGCCTTCTGCTCCGGCTCCCGTGGGGTTCCGCTCTCCTGGCCACTATGAGGACCATAGCACACCTGGCACTGCCCAGGGCCCGCTGTGGCCCAGACATCCCCAGGCTGGGAGCTGCACTGGTGGGGGGCTTTGGGGCCCCTGGTGGAGCGTGTGGTCCCTGACTGAAAGGGTCAGATGGGTAGAGCTGGAGAAACAGAAAGGCTGGCACAAGGACCCATCTCCTGTGACATGCTGGCGCCCTGGGCCTGGCAAGGAATTGGTTCAGCCTCCATCCGCCCTGGCTCCGGACATGCCTGAGTCCCAGCTCCTGGTCCCCTCTTGGGCACAGTTTGGGAAAGTACTTGAGTGTTGGGTGGGTGGCACTGCCTCAGGCCTCTTCAGAGAGCTAGCCAGGCCCCTGCTGTTGGCTCTCACTGCCCCCAGGGCCCTGCCACCCATGGGAAACTCCAGGGCGTGACTCCCGTGGCACAGGGTGCCCAAGGCTGATAACCAGAATCACAGCTAAGGCTCTGTGAGTGCTTCCTGCATACTGTCTCATGCGTATGCTAATGACCACCCCTCCCCTGAAGGAGATGTTATTTTATCACCATTGTAAGGCCGAGGAAACAGGCACAGAGATGAACTACTTGCCACCCTCCGACCTCTGGGACTCCTGTTGCAAAGTGGGGTCCTAGCCTCCTACCTTCTGCCAGGATGGGGACCTTGAGGGTCTCCTGGACTGGGGTACACCTCCCTGCTGCTCCTCCGGGCAGAGCCCGACTCCCCCAGTGCCCAAGGCACCAGGGGCTCCAGAGACGGTCCCTTGAGGCTGTCTGGCCCAGATGGGCCTCAACCAGCTCAGCCCAGGGACCAGGGCAGACCAGGGCCCAGAGGACAGGGCCCTGACCTGGTGGGACATCCCCACACCTGGGTGGTGGGCATGAGGGCGGTGTGTGTGGGCTCCAGCAAGAGCTTTCAGAGGCCATTGGTCAGCAGGAGGGGCGGAGCCAGCCGGCCAGGGGGTCAGGTCCTACAGGAAACCGGGCAGAAGAGCTACCTCCAGGGGTTGACACGAGAGTAAACCAGGTGATGCCAGGAGCGAGTTCAACATAGCCCTGCCAGGGCGTCCCACCTCTCCCCAGGCCACGTGGGGAGTGAAGCCCAGAACAGGGTGCACTGGGACCTGGGACCAGTCTCCCCACAAACTCCCACAGGCGTCTGGACCAGGAGGGGCTCTGGGCCCCTGTCCATCCTCCTCTCCTGAGGAGTCCCCTCCTGGCAGGGTGGGGTCCAGGGGTGGGCGTGTGGGCTTCTCTCTATGCAGGACTCTTGCTGACCCTTACATCCCCCACAAGTGGGCAAGCTTACAGACTCACACTGCCCCTCTGTGGTTCAGGCCAGCCTCTGTGTCCTCCCAGCTCTGGGGAGGTTCTGAGGCACCTTGCCCAGCCCACGTGACCAGCCGGCACTCAAGGCCCCTGGAACCTGTTCTGAGGCTGCACAGGAGGCCCAGGAGCCTGCCGCCCGGCTGGGAGGGGAGGCCTTGGGCCCCAGTTGGCTGTGGCAGAGGCAGGTGGCAGAGGCAGGCAGGATGGGGGGGGCACTCTGGCCCCATGGGTGGGCACAGGTGATGCCTGCCCTGAGGTCCTGGAGCAGGAGAGACTGAGGGCAGGCAGAGGTCAGTAGAAGCTCTAGGCGCAGGACTGGGGCTGGGTTGCCCAAAGGTGGCCTGGCGCTGTGCTCACATGTGAGGCAACCTGGCAGCCTGGGAGCCCTGTCTGGCCCGAGAGGTCCCTGTCTGGACTGGAGGGCGGGAGGGGGATGTGGAACTGCCCACTGCGGTGCTCAGGACTCTCATCCCTGTGTGAATGGCCAGGTGGGTAGAGCTTGAGCAGCAGATGGGGCTGCTGCCCCCTGAGAGGCTGACCATGACCCAGAGGAGAGTGGAGGGCCAGCGTTGGTCTGCCCACTGCCCACTGGCACATCTCAGAGGTTCCCTGTGGGCTGTCCCTCATGGGCTGGGTGTGCTCTGTCCCTGGGTGTCCCCATGGGTGCAGTGGGCTGTGGTGATGCAGGTGTGTGAGCCTGAGGAGGTGGGATGGTGTCTGGCCTCGGGGAGTGGGGAGCAGAGAAGCCAGGCAGCTCAGTGCCACAACAGGGGCTCAGGGACCCGCCTGAGGAGCACAGGGGGGTGTTGGCTCCAGGACTGGCTGCCACGGCTTCTTGAGCCCCACCCACCCTTTCTGAAGCAGGACCTGGACCCTCCTGTGGCCGGAGCCCCACATGCCTCACTATAGGTGAGCTGGCTGGCCCTGGGAAGCCCTGGACGTGACTTACTTCTGAGGGGCCTGTCCTTGTCCCCGGTGCAGGGTCCCCCAGCCTTTGGCCAGCAGCTGCTCACCTGCCAGCCCTCCCCGTTCTGGGCGGCCCTGCAGGTGCCCGTGCTCCGGTGTTGGCAGTGCAGTGAGCTCTGTTTTCTGTCTCTCTAAACAGGTCTTCACACAATGAACTAGAAAAGCACAGGTAAGTGACCCCTTCTCCCCACCGCCAGTTTCTGCGGGGCTGCACGCTCCCCACCGCTCCTGTGCCCTGGGGTGGCTGACCGTGCTACCAGGCTGTGCCTTGTCTTGGGATGTGTCGTTCTTGAAGGAAGAGGCCGGGCTCTGTTCTCAGGCTCACCCTTGCTGGGAGGCCGGGGTGGGGGCCCAGGCCTGGGGGCTCAGCCTGGGTCCAGCACCAGGTTGGGGACAGGGATGTGGGGCAGGTCCCTCGTGCTGTGTGGCAGTTAGGCCAGCTCCCTGGAGGAGGAGGTCTGTCTGCTTTGGGGCATTTAAGCCCGTTTGGGAGCAAGTCTTTAGCCCTTAGGATGCTGGCCTCCATCCAGTGGGTTCAGCCCTCTTGGTCTGGGCCCCGCCAACCTGGGACCTCCTGCCCCTGGGACCTGCCTCCCAAGGAGCCTCCTGCCAGAGGCTTGTCTGCAGGGCAGGGGACAGGCAGCCAGTCCCAGGCCACGTGGGCCCAGGGCGGATCCCGGGAGCCCACCTCATGCCCACCCCCTGGCTGTAGGGCTGGGTCCACTGGGTCCTCCTGGAGGAGGAGCCTTGGTCGCTGAGAAGCAGGAAGGGCAGCAGGTCACCAAGGAGTCTCCTTGCTCCAGCCTGTCACCCCGGGCCCTGCACCTTCCGCTCTCGGGCATCCCTGCCCTGGCCGCTGGCAGGGCTGCAGGCCTCCCTCTGTCCACAGGGTCTCTGTGACCCTGGGCCTGCTCTGCAGTGGGGATGAGGCACTGGCAAGCTTGGCCCCTGCAGGCGGTGCCCTCTGGGCTGATCTCAAGGGGCTGTTGGGAGCTGTGGGTAGGCACAGAGGTCCCACAGGCAAGAGCCCTGATGCCAGGACCAGGGATGACCCCCAGGGACGCTGTGCACAAGCCGTCTCCTGACCTTTGCTCTCATCTGCGCAATGGGCCAGTTCTCTTCTCCCTTCTTGGGTTGGAGTGTGTGTAGGCGGGGGGCGGGGGGGGGGGGGGGTCTGCATTCCAGTAGAACCTTCCCGGCCTGCTCTGGGAATGTTTGGAGCTTGGCCAGTTCTCTTTGTCTCCCCCCCCCACCCCCCCGCCCCAGCCAAGGCAGCGCCAACTTCCGCTCCCCTGGGATCAGGCCTGCTCTGGGCGGGTGCTAGGCAGGGACAGGACACCGTGTTCCCTGGAGGAGCTGCACTTCCTGGACTGGCCCTGTGTGTTTGAGGGGCTCCCAAGGCCATGGAGGTGGGGCAGGTGCAGGGCCCAGACAGCCAGGCAGCCCCAGGGTTGCTGCTAGGCTGGGGGAGGTGGCGCTGGACCGGACCGGGAGCCGAGGCAGGCATGCGGGGTGCTCTGGGGAAGGCTTGCTGGGGTGGTGCCTAGAACAGCCCCTCAATGCGGACAGACAGAAGGAATGACATGGGGGAGGCGGGGGGCAAGGAGGACAAGGGCTTTGACCCCTACAACTGCCCCTTGACCCTGACCTTGGACTCCGCCACCTTATTCCAGAGCCTGCCCTTAGGCTGAGCCTCGTGGGGCCCTTTTGAGACACAGGCAGGATGGCTAGGCAGCCTGGCCAGCTGGCAGGTGTGCACAGCCCTGAGGAACCCACGGGCCTGGAGCTGGGGATCCTCGTGGGGACCTCGGCCATGGCTGTACCTGTGGCTGCTGGTGCTGACGCCAGATGTGCCTGGCACCGGCCACAGGAAGGGCCGAGAGCCGTCCTCAGGAAGGAAGGAAGCACCTGGCTGGGTCGCCCGGCTGCTCCCAGGAGGCAGCGTGGACGTCCCCTTCTCTAGCAGCGTGTGTGTGGGGCCTGCAGGTCCTGCTCTGAGCGCCTGTCAGCCCCCGGCCACCCCAGCCTGGCCCCTCCCTCCTCCTGCCTCCCAGACAGCAGCTCCAGTGGGTCTCAGGCTGACACTTGGCCGCTGGCCCCGGAGGCTGGGGTCTTTGAGGCCACGTGTTCCTTGACGGGGGACCCGGGCTTTAGCTGTTGCATGTGTGGAGTGGCAGGGCTCACCCTGAAGGCCAGCCCCAGGCCCCCAGTCAGACCCCTGCCGCCTCTCCCTGCATGGAGATGGTGGTGCAGGACTGGGCGGGTCCTCCCGGTGCAGCCACAGGCGGCCTTTACGAACCTCACAGCTAGAGAATGCAGGTGGACAGAGGGCAGAAGGGGGCGTGCTCGTCCCCCCTCCCCGCCCCCGTGCATTTCCCTGCCACCTCCTCGGTGACAGCCAGGCCTGGGGTGCTCAGAGCACGGACACTGGGACGCAGTCCCTCGGGCTGGGGGACCCTCCGTGCAGCTCGGGGCCTCCTTGGAGGAGCAGGGCTTGGGTGGGAAGCTAGGAAGGGCCGTGTCAGGGCTGGGCTGTGGGCTGTTCACACGGATGCAGTGACCCCCCAGGCAGGGTCTGCCTCTGAAGCCGCACAGGGTTCCTGCGGGACGTGCTGGGTTTTGAAGCTCCAGGGATGCTGGGCACTGGCGGGGCCGGGCACTGCGGCCGCCGCAGAGAGCTTGGCTTCAGGGCAGCTGAGTGAGAGCCCCGTGCAGCCCAGGCTTTGGGGCCTCGGCGCCCGCCCGCCCGGGCGGACGGGGGATGCCCACTCCCCGCAGGGTGGGACACTGGGACCTGCCAGGGCCCCACAGCCAACCCTCCTGGCACCGGGTGGGCATGTCCGGTGTTAGCACGGCACAGTATAGGCGGGGGCCTCTCTCTGTCTCTGGGGAAGTGTCTGCCTTGTGGATGCTCAGGGACCTCCCTTGAGCCCCGCCGCCCCGCCCCCAGCTGTCCTGGGCCGCCTCCTCCGCCAGGTGCACACTAACCTGGGTAAGAGCAGATCTTGTTATCCGCTGTTCCTCATTGGACCTTTCACCTGACACTACCTGAGCTTTCTCCCCCCACCCCTCCTCGTCCTGGTGCCGCCCAGGACAGGCAGCTGTCCCCAGGCTCTCAGCCTGGCCCTCCGGTTCCCGCTGTACACGTGGAGGTAGCTCTGTGGGACCCACCTTGTTAGAGGTCTGAGGCGCTGCGGCGGCCTTCGGGACCCCCGCCAGCGACGCCTGCGGGCCCATGCGCTGGCCCACGAGCCACCTCCCCATTTCCACCAAACTAGCGCCTCCTCCGTGAGCTTGCACGGCCTGGAACCCGGGGCCGGTCCGCTTTGTGTCCGATTAGCCGTCTCTGTTCCGCTCCTTGCCTGTTTGTATCCTTTGCCCGTTTTCACATCACAAGATTCCTCTTTTTATTTTTGCTGTGTATGAGCTCAGAATGTCATGAGTACTAACCGTTTGTCTTTTACATGTATTGCAGATATTTTTCTACTGTTATTTGTCTTTTAGCTGTGTTTTTTCTTTCTTGTACAAATGTGTCTTTTTCTGATTGTAAAAGTAACATGTGGCTTTCTTTTAGCCTAAAAAACCTGGAATACATACATATATATATATATATATATTTTAAAAAAGCGCAAAGCCAAAGAAATAAACGTTGCCAACGCCTCCCCTGGAGACGCATGCCTCCTGCTCTTCATTGTGTCCTGTCGAGTCTCTCGTGTGCGTCTGCTGTGTCAGTTCTGAACAGTGTCGGGCGGCTTCCTCACCTACATCCCTGAAGTGGACATACGTGTGGAATATGTTGGGAGGATGGTGCTGTTGATTGTTGCGGGGGCGGGGGGGGAGGACTTGGGGGTACTTTTCCATTTATTTTTTCCTGCTGATTTGCATTTGCTAATTTCCACCGAGATCACATACCGAGTTTGTAGACTCGGGGTGGGGAACATCCGGCCCGCGGGCCCTAAAACGCCCACGAAACCACCTGGTCTGGCCCTGCCGCGGCAGTAGGGTGAGTTAGTGAGAGGTCGGACCAAACATCGCAGGCTGAGCTCACTGTGGATGGCCCGAGAGTGATGTTGCACATCATCAAAGGGCCCTTGGCAGGAAGCAGGTAACCGGGAGGTTGCGTGGACGAGGGAGCCCCACTTGCCCACGTGGCGAGCACGCTGGCACCTGTGCAACTGAGGAGGCGAGGCCCTTGGACTCGGGGGGTCAGGGATCGTGTGCAGTGGCCTGGGACCCGGAGGCGTGAGTTCCAGAGCCCACCCAGCGTGCCCTTCTCTCACCCTGCGCCATGCGGAGGGGTCATGACCCTCTGAGGGTCCCCCAGCTTCGAGGCAGAGCCAGGCTGCTCTGCATACAGGCCGCAGGGACGGCTGCTGAGTCCTGGCTGCTCGTTGCCTGGTGGCTGAGCCAGCACAGCCTCTGCCCCTCGTCCTGGAAGTTCTTCTAAGGTCTGACTTGGTTTCACCTGGAGAACTTCCAGGCCCCAGGGTGCCCGATGGGAGCCACTCCGTCCACAGGAGGTCCCGTGTGGATGTGGGTGACAGACAAGGCCGGGCTGCGGCGCCTGTCTGGCCCGAGGTGGTAGCCATCTGCCCTCTCTCCTCCCAGGGTCTCTAAGGCTCCGTGAGCTGGGGTTTACGGAGCTTTGGGACATAGAGAGCGGAGGTGAAAAGGGGGAGCAGCCCGTGTGGGTGCTCCCCGGGCCCCTGGGCCTCTCGACTCCTCTCCGGAGGGTAGCCTGCGTGGGTGCTGGGGCAGACGGAGCCCACGAGGTGGCGCCGGGTTAGGGTGAGCCGCTGCCCCAGGCACCTGCCTGCCCTCCTGGGACAAGATGAGCAGGACAGGCAGTGTCTGTGGGGGGCCCGTGGCCTGAGGACCTGACACCTGTGACTCTAGTTTTTTGGAAAACTGCCCTCATCTGCAGGGTTATGGGGCAAACTCTGGAAGGAAGCAGTTTCCCCCCGGATGCCAGCCCGGGGGGGGGGGGGGGGGGGGGAGGTGAGGGGGTCCAGGCCTCCGCTTCCCTGACCCAGATGGGCTCATGTTTCTGTGGTGGCGAGAGTGGCCAGTGAGCACCCCGCACCTGGCCAGGTGAGGGTGTAAATCTGTCTGAGCACGCCGGATCTTGGGGGGCAGCTGACCAGCATCCCTCCTCCAGGCTGCCCCTGCCCCCCCTCCTCCAGGCTGCCCCCTCCCCACCTCCTCCAGGCTGCCCCCCCCTCCCCGCAGGCTGCCCCTGCCCCCCTTCCTCCAGGCTGTCCCCCTCCCCCCCTCCTCCAGGCTGCCCCTTCCCCCCCCCCCTGCAGGCTGCCCCTGCCCCCCTTCCTCCAGGCTGTCCCCCTCCCCCCCTCCTCCAGGCTGCCCCTCCCCCCCCCCTGCAGGCTGCCCCTGCCCCCCTTCCTCCAGGCTGTCCCCTGCCCAACTCCACATGGAGGTGGTGACAGCAGGGTGTGCTGGGGCGCTCAGGCAGTGCCCTAGCCACGGGTCCTCTTCTTTTTCTGGGGCATTCGGAGGCTGAGGGGCTAGACTGCCCTGAGGCCTGGGGAGCTGCGGCCAGGTGGGAAGGGAGCTCCGGACAGGCCCCTCAGCAGTCCGCAGGGAGGCTGGCGGCAGCCACTGCCGGGCAGGCCTGCCTGACGCTCTGTCTCTGGCTCTTTCAGACGAGCCAAGCTCAGGCTCTACCTGGAGCAGCTGAAGCAGCTGGTGCCCCTGGGCCCCGACAGCACCCGCCACACCACACTGAGCCTCCTGAAGCGCGCCAAGACGCACATCAAGGTGAGCAGGGCTGCCCCCTCTGCCACCACCCTGCCAGCCACGAGGATGCCCAGTCCAGCCCTGTGCACCTGGGAGCATGCCCACGGGGCCCAAGGGTGGGTAGGAGCTGCCCGGCAGGTGCACACTGGGGACCTGGGGTCTCAGGGTGGGAGTGGGCAGCACCAGGGGTTGCCGAGGGGTGAGGATGCCATGGGCACGCGCTGGGTTTTGTTGGGGGGGCGGGGGTGACAGATGGCCCTCCGGGGTCCTGGGCTGTGAAAGTGGGACCAGGAGGGCAGGGTGCCTTCGATGCTGGGAGGCCCATGGGCAGTAGGTGCCCAGTGGTGGGGGAGCTTCTGGGGACCAGGCTGGCCGTGGGTGTGGCTGAGTGAGGCATTGCCTGGGGCAGGCCCCAAGGTCTGAGACGGAGACCTGCTGGTTTTGGGGCCTATGGTACTTGGGCAAACCAGGGTGGTCTCAGTCCCCCTCTGGGGCCCCTGGGCGTAGAGTCCTGGGCGCCCCAGGCCGGGTAATGGGAGCTTTGAGAGGCACAGCGGTGCCCGGGGGCACTCCGGCAGGCAGTGTCTGCTTAGGGGTTCAGGGGAAGGTGTGGCGAGGGGAAGGGGCCAGGAGGGTGCCCTGTGGGCGGGGAGAGTGGCGGTGGGCAGCGCTGTCCTCTGGGAGGAAGTGCCCGCCTGCCTGAGCGGCGCTGTCCCTGGGCATCAGGCTCCCAGGGGACTTGGCTGGCCACGCTGGCTGGTGGCGGTGGGGCTCTGGCTGGTCAGCAGAGCGCAGGCTGGGAGGTGGAACCTAGTGTGACCACCTGGAGGGCTGAGGCTGGGGCGCAGGTGCCATTGGGGCCCTTGGGGCCCTGGACCCAGGCCAGGTGGAGGACGGGGAGCCTGCCCGGGCCTCCGTGCCCCCATGCCGGGCCCCAGCATGGAGCAGGAGGTCCTCAGGCTCACAGCCCCCCCGCCTCCAGAAACTGGAGGAGCAGGACCGCAGGGCGCTGAGCATCAAGGAGCAGCTGCAGCGACAACACCGCTTCCTGAAGCGGCGCCTGGAGCAGCTGTCGGTGCAGAGCCTGGAGCGCGTGCGCACAGACAGCACAGGCTCCGCTGTCTCCACGGACGACTCGGAGCAAGGTGGGCACAGGCCGCCTGCAGCCGCAGGCGGGGGTGGGGGTGGGAGGGAGCTGGGAGGAGGGGCTGGCCAGGAGGCAGCCTGAGGGAGTGGGGGTGATGGCAGTGGGCGGCAGGTGCCCCAGGTGACAGAGTGTCCCCGGGCTGTCCGAACACCTGGCGTGCAGTGCAGAAGTGATGGGAGGAGGGGGGAGGGTGACCTGCCCACCGAGGCCGTGTGCTCCAGGGCTGAGGCCCAGACCTGCAGCCCATCTCTCCTGCACCCCCTGGAGCCTTTATTCCCCTCAAAGGCAGAGACCTGCCCTGACTTTGCCAGGAGCCCAGCTGGCACCCTCAGGGCCCAACCCCGTCCTCTCTGCTTCCCCAGAAGTGGACGTGGAGGGCATGGAGTTCGGCCCCGGCGAGCTGGATAGCGTCGGCAGCAGCAGTGATGTGGATGACCACTACAGCCTGCAGAGCGACGGCGGCTACGGGCCCCGCTGCCGGCGGCCGGCCCGCCCCGGCCTCTCGTAGGCCCGGTGCCCTCTGTCCTTGGCCTGCCTGCCGCCCAGCCACGTGCGTCAGCCCTCCGGTCCTCTCTAGCCTCTTGGTGGGTCACTGCTGTGCCATTCGGGAAGCTCCCGCAGCCTCCGGGGCTGCCGCCTCCCCCGCCAGCCGGTCAGGGCCCACCTCGCTGCCCGCCCCTCCCAGCTGGGCAGGGACCCCCGTCGGGAGGCGGGCCCAGCTCCCAGCCCTGGAGCCCAGCGTAGCCACCGTGGTCTGTTCTCCGATTCCTGATCATTCCAGAAGTATTAAATGTCGTTGCTGCAAACCCGGCGGGCGCCGTGTGCGGGGCTTACTGACCACGTGGGCAGCTCAAACCCCACCCCAGGCCCCAGGAGGAAGGAGTGGACTGAGGAAGGAAGGAAGGCGTGGCTCTCCATTCATCTGTCCATCTGTCTGTCGGTCCACGTAGGCTCCTGAAGCCTGGACAGAGAGAGCCATGAGGCAGGATGCGGGTGAGCACCCAGGGGCAGGGGGCGGGGAAGGGCCTTTGCACCCTGAGGGTGTCGGGAGCCTGGGCTGGGCTCCTGGGGCAGGCCAGGCCACCCCCACCCCCCGGGCAGCTTCCGCTTTGTTAGGTACCTCAGGTGTACACATGCACGCACCTAGTCACGTCCACCCGCCTGCACACATGCACACATGCACACGCACACACACGTGGCCACCAGACCCGGAGGTGCCTGGGACCCAGAGGTCACCTGGGCAGCACTGGCCCTGGCCTATGCCTGGCTCCCTCTCCCCTGTGCGTCCCCCGCTCAGCCTGCACAGGGAGGCGGCTTCTGCCCCGGCAGGGCTGAGGTGTGTGCTGGGTCCTCAGGGGACTGTCTGGTCTCCCTGTTCCAAAGGAAGGGCCTGAAATAAACGCGGCTCCCTGCCCAGCAGCTGAGCGGCCGGGAGGGGCTTCCCGGGAGCAGGGCTTGTGGAGAGAAGCGGCCCGAGGACTCGGGCGGTGCTGCTGGCGCGCCTCTATTTCCGGAACCAGATTTTTGTACTCTATTTTCCTAGTCGTGGCGTCCTTGTGTGCTGAGGGGGGAAGCCAGCGTCTCAGGGACTGGTCCGTCTGTCACCACTGTCCAAGTGTGCCTTGTGTCCTGTGTCAGGCCCCACCCCGGCCACCACCACCAGCATCTCCCTCCCACGTGCCCGCCAGGTGTCCTCCCGCCCCCCACCCCCAGCCCCTCCCAGCAGCCACCACCTCCAGGGAGGGAGAGCCTGCAGGGCCTGTCAGGGCCGCTTTCTGTCGCCTTGGCAGGAGGAGCTGACCGGCCCAGTGTTACCCTCCCAGTGGCTCGCAGGGACCTGCTGTGCAGCTCGGCCTCCAGTCGGGAGGGCCTGCTAACCAGAGACCTAGGGTCTCACCTGGACCCAGCTTGAACCCTCCCGCCCCCTGCCGATTCTGACCTTGGCAGCTGATGAAGACAGCGTCCTCCGCGGGTGGTCAGGCCTGAGCATTAGGCTTCTCCTGGCCTTTCGTTCCAAGTCCTTGTCCCCGGGGACCACACAGCAATACTCGGGGGCGGGGGGGGGGGGGGCGGGGGGCGGGCGGTGGGGCCGACCCCCCGCGTGTCTCCTCCCTCTCTGGTGCATTGTAACCACTTTGCCAACCGCATTTGTCTCCAGTCCTGCCGGCAGACACCCAGCGTGGGTGGCCTCACCGAGGCAGAAAGGGGTCCCTGAAGACATGTCTGTCTGGCACAGAACCTGCCCCCCGAGGCTCGGGATGGTGGGTGCACGTGGGCCCGTGGGGTCGGGGCTGGGGTCGTAGGAAAACTCTCCTGCTGGCATCTCCTTCCAGCTGGACCAGGCCCCCCCAGGCTTCTCCCGTCGGCCTGAGCGTGTCCACCGTGCGTTAGGGCAGGAGCACCCGCAAATCCGGCCCCGGGGACGGTCTGTGTCCTGAATTCTTAAAGCATCAGCTCCCCACCCACCCCTAACACCTGTGGAGGCTCTGCTCCCGCCTCTGGCCTCAGCATCCTGCCCCACAACCAGCTGTGGCCCTCGGCCCACCCGACTGGCAGCTCCACCCATGGCTCCTCAGCCGTGGTTTCCATGTGGGCCAGGGAGTTGGCCTCGCTGGCCACCCAGGGTGCTGCCTGCACCCGCAGACATGAGGGGTGGCCCTCAGGGCCAGGCCAGGTGCTAGGAGTTACACATCCATTGCCCTCCCTCCAGCTCCCTGCCGTCTGTACAGGCTGGCTTGGTGGGGGGCCATGGTGCCCAGAGAGGGCCCTTCTGAGGCCTGATGGATTGCTAAGAGCACGCCTCAGCGCTGTCGGGTCTCTAAAGCCAACGTGACCGGCACAGGGCCCCTGGGGGTGCCTGCACCCTCTCTCCGTGTGCCCTCCCAGGCCCATGTCGGCCCCTGTGGCACTGGGTGGCTGAAATCCTGGAACCCCAGCCTCAGGTTTGGGTCCCCATGCTTGTGCAGTGGCCCCCGCACTCCTGGCCACCACCCCAGTGTAGGTCCAGCTGGCTGGGGAGGCTGCCGGCAGCTCCCCCTCCGAGCCTGGGGCCCGCCTCTGCATATTCTGTTTAAGAGGCCAGTGCCCGAGCCTCCTTTCCTGGGCAGGTGGAGCCCTGTGCCCAACCGTGGCCCCGAGGGCCCCTCCTGTCTGCCCCAGGGAGTCCCTATCTGCTGGGCAAGGCAGGCTCCCCACTCCCTGCTCCCTGACTCTCTCTGGGCAGCAAACCTGGGCCCCTCCCCACCTCTGTGCACATAGGACTCTGAGCCCAGGCCGCATCCAGGGCACCAGGGCAGGTTCTGTGCCAGGGTCCAGGGCGGCCCAGGAGGCCTGGTGCTGGCCAGGTGGGCACCTTACAAGATCCTCCCTGGACAGAGAGGGTCACTCATCCACTGCTCACAGGGAGGGGCTGTGCTGTACCATTCTGTCTTTGTAATATAAATACAGATTTTTATACCTCACCCCTCTGGCTTCTAGTTCTTTCCATCCCTGTGTTTGACTCTCCCCCGCCTCTGCAGGGAGCCTCTCGGCCCTCACTGCCCTGCCCGGGGCCTTTGCTCTCTGACACCCGATGGACCGTGGGCCACCGCCTGTGCTGGCCACCACCTAGACCCCACCGTCTCAGCTGCCTCCCTGGACAGTCACAGCTAGATGTTCTTGTCTTTTTAATATGTTTTTATTGATTTCAGAGAGGAAGGGAGAGAGAGAGAGCAACATCAATGAGAGAGAATCATTGATCGGCTGCCTCCTGAACGCCCCCTACCGGGAATCAAGCCCGCAACCCAGGCATGTGCCCTGACGGGGGAATTGAACCGTGACCTCCTGGTTCATAGGTCAATACTCAACCACTGGTCGCCACTGGCCAGGCAATAGCTAGACTTGAATGAAGGTGGTGGTCAAAGTGAAACAGTCCCACACACACACCTGTTTGCCAACCAGGCCCTCTTGCTTCAGGCATTCAGACTCTGGCTCTAGCCCTGGGATTGGGCGCTGCTGCTTTAAAATATAATATATATATATAATTTTATTTATTTTTTATTGATTTCAGAGAGGAAGGGAGAGGGAAAGAGAGATAGAAACATCAATGATGAGAGAGATTATTGATTGGCTGCCTCCTGCACACCCCCCACTGGGGATCGAGCCCACACCCAGGCATGTGCCCTTGACCACAATCGAACCCAGATCTCTTCAGTCCACAGGCTGATGCGCTATCCACTGAGCCAAATAGGCTAGGGCAATATATTTTTGTTGATATGAGAGACAGAGGAAGGGAGAGGGAGAGAGAGAGAGAAACATCAATGATGAGAGAAACTTTGATTGGGTGGCTCCTGTATGCCTCCTACTAGGGATTGAGCTGGAAACCTGGGCACGTGCCCTGATTGGAAATCGACCTCCTGGTTCATAGATTGATACTCAACCACTGAGCCATGCTGGCTGGGCTGCGCACTGCTTCTTGGGGACAGCTCAGTCCCTAAGGTGCTCCATGCCGCCCAGGTGTCCTCGGTGGGTGCCCTTGGCCTGCCTCCGTGTGCCGTTCTGCACAGCAGCTGCTGGCCCTCTGGGCACACCTGAGGCACCCTCCTTGGATCTGTCCTCAGCATCCATCCCCAGAAGGTCCTCCACACGGCCTCTGCCTCCTGCCCTCGGGACCTGCAGTGTGGGGAGGGGCATGAGAAGGCGCAGCCCCAGCTGGGGACAGGCCCCAGCAGAGGACAGCGGGGGCAGAAGTGCCTGCCCAGAGGGAGGGAGAGCTGGGTACCAGAACACGGCTGCCACACTGGGCACGCGGCCACAGCAAAGGAGATGGCTGGAGGAGATCCTCTGGCAGCTTTGGGGTGTCTTGGGGGGAGGATCCGAGTCCCTCCTCCCTCCCACAGCAGCAGGCAGCAGTACTCTGGCCTCTTGAGCCCATGTGGGTCCCCCTGGGAGCACCCCTAGAAAACAAGGACCTTCCTACTGGGATGCAGCTGGATCCAAATGTAAAGGGGGCATTTGGGTTCCAAATGTTGATGACCTACAATCCCCACTTCCTCACTCAGGGCAGGAGGGCGTCAGGGGCGTGCTGAGCACGTGAACATAACCAGCACAATTCCATCTCCCTCCTTCAGGCCTGGGTTCCGGCAGGCAGCCCCAAGGGGACCCCTGACGCACCTTCTAGGCAGCCAGAAGGACCTCCGTGTGAATCCGGCACCTGCTCCCTCCCCAGCCACTCCTATCCCTTCAGCTGAGCCCACTCCCGCCTTTGCTTCCCTGTCCCTCTGCACCCGCCAACCCTCCTCAGCGCGGCTCACGGCTCACGGCTCAGCGAGGCCTCCTCTGGGAAGTGGGCCCAGTCTCTATGTCCCTTCCCATCACATTTTTGCTGGGTTATGGCCATCCAAACTGGGTGCTGGTCTCACCCGGGCTTGTCCGAGAGGCCCTTTTCACGCTGCCGCTGCCGGCTCCTCCAGTGACTGTCCAGCCAGGTGCCCCGGGCACACTAGCCCCACCGTATCTTCCCAGAACGTACCTGGGATTATGCTGCTTGCCCATTCGGCTCTCGGTGGCTCTCAGCCCCTCCGAGCTCAGTGCCTTCTGCCTCCTCATGCTGTCCTGAGGCCCTTTGTGAGACCACATCCCCCCTCCCAGGCCCCTCTGCTACCCGCTTCCCCCCAAGCCATCTGGACACACACACACACACACACACACATACCTCCCAGGCCATCTTGGCGCGCTCCCGAGTTTGAGGACTGAGGTTTCACCTCTGTCACCTGAATGTCAACGTGATGGAAGACAAACTTCGCCCACCCTCCTCCCGCCCCGCAGTATGAGCGTGCCGTCTGCTTCCTCGGCATAGGCAGGGTCAGCAGGAAGAAGGGCCGCTTTCTTGTTCTGCTGGAAACTGAGTCATCCAGCCATGTGCTCTCTGGCCAGCAGGCCCAGGGTTCTGCCCTTGGCCGGCTCTCTGCCCCTCTGCCCATGTACCCTGAGCCAGCGCCCCCTCTCTCCCCAGTGCACCAGGCCCCCCTGTACCTGTCTCTTGCCACCTTTCGTCAATTTTGCTGCAGAATCAAGCTTTTTATTTTTATTTTTTAAACTTTTATTGATGTCTGAGAGGAAGGGTGAGGGAAAGAGAGAGAGAAACATCAATGATGAGAGAGAATCATTGACTGGCTGCCTCCTGCACGAACCTGCAACCCGGGCATGTGCCCTGACCAGGAATTGAACTGTGACCTCTTGGTTCATAGATCGAAGATCAACCACTGAGCCATGCCGGCCAGGCCAGAATCAAGCTTCTAAGAGTCTCAGAATGTCGCTCCTCTGTTTGGACACGCCCCATCTCCCCATTGCTTGGATGATGGAGTCCTGCCATCATCACTGAAAATGACATCTAAAAGCAAATGCTCTTCGCCCTAAACGGTTTGGCTCAGTGGATAGAACGTCGGTCTGCGGACTCAGGGGTCCCGGGTTCGGTTCCGGTCAAGGGCGTGTGCCTTGGTTGCGGACACATCCCCAGTGGGGAGTGTGCAGGAGGCAGCTGATCGATGTTTCTCTCTCATCGATGTTTCTGGCTCTCTATCCCTCTCCCTTCCTCTCTGTAAAAATCAATAAAAATATATTTAAAAAAATAAAAAATAAAAAAATAAAAACAAATGCTCTTTAACATCAGACTGCAGTTTAAACACATGTGAAAAGACATCGTCCAAAACCTCACACTTTTAATATCAGTCGGAGAAAAAAAGATTCCTACAGGAAGGAGGAAAGGCAAAGGGACACCCTTGACGCTGCAGCTCTGTTCAGGTCTACTTCGTCTGTTCCGTTCCCTGGGCTTCCTGGGGTGGAGGTCGGGGATCATCCCAAGTGGTTTTGATGGGAGGAAAGAGTTTGTCCTGGAAGTAAGTGTAACATATTTCTGTGTTTGCTTCCTGAAGTTCCAGATGCAACCTCAAATGCAGAAATGCCCTAGTAAGTCAAGGTTGCAAACAAAACTCCAAGTCTATATAGTTGAACCTATTGTGTTTGTCATTTGTGCTCTGGGGACTGATCCATTGATTCTTACTGTATAATTTTATGTTTTGGGTTTTTGTTGTTTGTTTTGTTTTTGGCCCCACTAACATCTTTCAACAATTAACTATGGTCAGTAATTCAAAATCACATGGAGAATTTGTGGGCCCAAGAAATGAACCAGGAGTCACTAGGCAAAGTGGGCTTCTAGAACAACCTCGTGTGCTTGCGGTCTCCCCTCCTGTCCCCCAGGGATCTTTTTGTCATCTTTACCTCTGTCTTCTCGGAGTTCCTCCTCACTGTCTATAAATATCCCTAAGTTCCTCCCGTCTTAAAACAAAACAAAATCCAAGCCCTCCCCCAGCTCTGCATTCCCACCCCGCTCACCGCATCTTTCTGCTCCTCCTCTCTCTCCCCTTCAATTTTTGCCTCCTCAGCAAAGTTTCTCGAAGGCACTGCCTGCACAGCCTTCGCTTCCTCCCTACAAGCCGGCTGAGCTAGCTCCGGCCCCAGGACCACCCCGATCCCGGTCCCCACTGTCGGCTGAGGGGGTCTTACTGGTCCAGGCTCTAACCTAGCCTTGCAGCTCACCTGCAGGACCCCACTCCTCCCATTGCAGGCCGGGCACCGCCCAGTGGACCGCCCCACAGCGACTGTTTTTCAGATCATTCCCGCCTTTATTGTCTTTCAGAAGAGAAGGATAGAAAAGTAAAAAAGTGAAGAATTAATAGAAAGTATCTTCAACTCGGGATTAATTTGTGATATCTGCCTTAGGACAGTCTTTTTCTCTTTCCTTAACCGAATTAAGATTATCTGCCCTTCCCATGTCACACTAGACTAGGACATAGTCTAACGAGCCACCTTAGTCATTTGGAGTGGAGAGAAACCTTGCATATTGAGCGTTGGTTTGTAGAAGATTGGTAAATTAAAAAAACGATTTTTTGGGGGCTGGGGGCGGGCTGGCATAGATGTAAATGAGCCCCGCCCACTACAAATGAGAACCCCAAAGGTCTGGGTTCATTGGACGGTTTGCATGGAACTTGGCAGCCTCGTTTCAGCGCTTCCTTCACTGACTGCACACAGCCTGCTTCTGGCCTCCTGCAGAAATAGCGTTCCATCCTGAGTTTAAAGCGTCTTAAAAGTTTCGCCTAAAAAACGGGATCGTGGAGGAAGTCGGCTTTTGCTTAGCGGTCAGGGGAGGGCTGACCCTCAAGCTGCTTTTGCAAAATAAGGGTCATCATGAGATCGTAGAACGAGTAATAAAACAGGAGAGCCCAGCGCGGCTCCGATGCTTTACTCCGGGCCGCTCAGGCCCACGCCTTCTCCGAGGGGCTCTGCCCGGGCGCGGGCGCGGGCGCGGGGCCAGGCCGCGGGGTCACGCAGCAGGCGAGCGGTAGGGCTGGCTCCGCCCGCGCTCCGACAGCTGGGCGGTCGCCTAGGAGCCTCCCATCACGGGGCGGGGGTCGGGGCCCGGGAGCGCGGGCAGCTGGACGGAGCAGAGGAGCCCGCCGCGCGGGAAGAGCCCAGGCCTGCGGGGCGCCGGACCGCAACGCCCAGCGGGGACCGCGAGGCCGAACTGTCCCGAGACCTCAGTCCCGCCCCAAGCACCTGGCCCCGCCCCTTCCCCGCCCCTGAGGCAGGAAGCCAATCAGCTCTCGCCCTGAAAGTAGTTGCCCGCCTACTGCGGCCCTGCGGGGTCTATTCCGCGCCTGCGCAGACAGTCGCCCCGCGGCTCCGGCTGGCTCCTCTGCGCGCGCGCGGCGCAGCGCTCCCGTGAGGCAGTGCGAGGCGGGGCGCGGAGCGCGGCGGCGGCGGCTGAGGGGCGCGGACGGAGCTTCCTGAGGTGAGTGCCGTCGGCCTCGCGGTCCTGGGCCGTTTGGGGCGCGGGGCTGAGGGAGCGGCGCCGACCACTCGGCCGCCTCCTCTTTTGTCCGGACGCCCCTGGGGACTCTCAGGAGCGCGGGGAGCGGCGCAGTCGGAGTCCGCCCGGCTGGAGGCCGGGACCAGCGGCGCGGGGCGGGGAGAGGAGTGCGGGTGAGGCTGGGGGGCGCCAAGGGCCGGGGGTGAAGGCGGAGGCGCCAGGGACGTCGGCGGGAGAGCGGGGTCCGGGGGTGAAAGCGGGGGCGCGGGTGAGGGCGGGGACTTGGGGGGCGCCGGCGGGAGAGCCCGGGACTCGGGGGCGGGGGTGGGGCCCCGCGCTGGCCCTGAGGCGCGGGGATGGGGACGCGGGCGGGCGCTCCGAGCGCCGCACAGCGGTGCCCCTGGGGGTAGTGCAGCTGGTCTGTGGCGCGGGTTCGGTGTGTTTTCGCGCCACCAGTGAGTGACAGGCCCGCCCCCCGGTGAAGTGGGGCTGGGGGGAGGGGGGACACTGTCCAGTCACCACGGCCCAGGTCTCCCGGTTGTCGGGGTGCGGGCAGTTCCCGAAGCTTCGGTTCTCCGGCACCCGGTGACCCTGCCTGGGGCGACCCCCGAGTGAATGGCGGGCACCGAGTGGGTCGTTGCGGTGAGTTTTCAGTTGACCTCGGGAAGGGCGCGGGGAGAGGCTGCTGAACCGCACGGTGCCTGGTCTTCCTCTTGAATTACCAATGGAGCTGCTGTTCTGTACACAGTGCGTTTGGACCGCTCTTCTTTGGGAAAACGTGAGGCTTTGGTCATCACAGCCTTAAGTCACACCCTAGTTGTGCGTGTGCGGTTTCCCCTACCCTTCAGACGTTTCCGAGACAACCGCCTCTGGGTTAGAGGTTACCAGTGTCGTTGGGTATCGATCTACATTGTCCTTCTAAAGGCGCCTTCTTTGTGGTCTAACACTTGTTTTTTTCCCTCCTAGGAGAAATCATTATATATTCTAAAAATATCCCCCCCCCCCCTTTCTCTATGGACTTCACATAAAACTAGCTCTGTTTGTATTTGGGTTTATTGTCTAAATGTCAGTACCTTTAAACCCGTATCAGTCACACAAAAATCGGGGGAGTTAAACCATGAGTTGTGGAAAAGACTTTGTGGAAACATTAAAAAAAATTGATTATCCCAAAGCTGATGTTCTTAACGGGGAAGACTTTGACTGGTTGTTTGAGACTGTCGAAGGTGGGTCATTTCTGAAGTGGTTTTGTGGGACAGTGAATGAACAGAACGTGTTGTCGGAAGCAGAATTGGAGGCTTTCAGCGTTCTTCAGAAATCAGGCAAGCCCATCCTGGAAGGAGCAGCACTGGATGAAGCTCTTAAAACCTGTAAAACTTCTAATCTGAAGATACCTACCCAGGATGACAAAGACCTAGAGAAATTAGAGGATGAGGTTCGGATGCTGCAGAAATTAAAGAACCTAAAAATTCAGCGACGTAATAAATGTCAGTTGATGGCTTCGGTTACGAGGCACAAATCTCTGAGGTTAAATGCTAAAGAAGAAGAAGCCACTAAAAAGCTGAAGCAGAGTCAGGGAGTTCTAAATGCTATGACTACTAAGATGAAGAATGAACTTCAGGCTCTTACAGATGGAGTTGCAAAATTGATGGTGTTCTTCAGACCTTCGGATTTGGGTCCAGGGACAGATCCTCTGGTGTTTTTATCTCAGATTTCCTTGGAAAAATATCTCAGCCAAGAAGAGCAATGCACAGCAGCGTTAACCTTATATACTAAAAAACAGTTCTTTCAGGGTATACAAGAAGTATTTGAAAGTTCAAATGAAGAGAATTTTCAGCTTTTAGATATACAAGCACCATCTATTTATGATAACCAAGAAATCCTTGAGGAGAGGCGGCTAGAGATGGCTAGGCTGCAGCTAGCATACATGTGTGCTCAACATCAGTTAATTCACTTTAAAGCACGTAATATGAGCATGAAATCAAGTATAAAGTGGGCAGAGGAGAATCTTCATAGCTTCACTAGCAAAGTAAGTATGAGAAATGAGGCTGGATTAATATTGTAATTTTTAGTAATGGATATAATAGGTATTAAAGTGTTTTAGGAAGGAGAATATAGGAAGTCATTACATTTTCTTTGTTCAGTGCTTAGTTGTGATGTGTGTCAGTGTTTCATACAAATAGATCCTCATATTAGTGGAGGGCAGAAATAGTAATTATAGCCCCAACCACATTATCTTACTAATTTTAAACAGAAGTATTTTTGTATTCTGAATTTGAAATTGCGTTGATTTCAGATATACTCACTGAAATTTCCTTTTTTATGATATATGAACCTTATTTTTATGAGTAAAGAACCTTGTTGCTGTATTGTGGTATTCTGCCTTGTTTGCTCTGACCAGAATATAGTGCTAATGAAGTCAGAGATCCAGTTCAGTGGACAAACCCTGATTCTTTGTTGAGAATGTATAGCTGTATTGCAGATAGTCATTTGCTGTCTTGGACAGCTTGCTTTATTGATAATTTAACTACTAGATAGTTGAGTGAAAATACAACTTTCTGAGCCCTGACTGGGTAGGTCAGTTGGTTGGAACATTGCCCCATGAGCCAAGATTGCCGGTTTGATCCCTGGTCAGGGCATGCACAAGAATCCACCAATGAATGAATAGATACGTGAAACAACAAATTGATGTCTCTCTGTCCTCTCTCCCTCTCTCATCTCCCTCCCTCCTTCTACCTTCCTCTCCCCTCCCTTCCTCTTTATAAAATAAAATAAATTTAAAAATATATACAACTTTCTGAAACAATACCAGCACCAAATTAGTTACTACAACTGACAAACTTTGGAATAATGTATGAAGTCCTGTCATTCTTTAGAACTGAAAATCAGCTGACAAACTAGGAGAATAGCTAGTGATTAATTTTGAGAAAAATTGAAATAGCATACATTTGCAATTAGTGAGTAGTGTGCTAATAATTTTTATTAAGACAAGCATGACAAGATCTCTGCTTTGCTAACCATTACTGTGTGTGTGTGTGTGTGTGTATACATATACATACATACATACATATATATGGTAGTAATAGCATTAAAAGTTAGCAATTCATACTGGCTTTACCCTTGACTTGGTCCACACTTTTTCTTTTTAAACTGTGATTTTGGCTTTTGCTAATAGGAAATTTTTATTATTGAGCATATTATCTGCTAACCTAAAATGGAAAGTGAAAATAATTTTAAAACTATTTGAACTTTATACATACAGTTTGAAATATAATTGCTTTCTTTGTGTAGGTTCTTGGAAAAGATCATTTGGATGCTAAAATTTCTAGCTTGAATACTCAGATTCTGAAACTCGGAGAACAGATTACTCATATAAAAGACAAAAGTTTGCCTGCTGTGGTAAAAAAGAATGCCCAATTGTTGAATATGCCAGTTGTGAAGGGAGATTTTGATCTGCAGATTGCCAAACAAGACTATTATACAGCAAGACAAGAGTTCGTTATAAATCAATTGATAAAGCAAAAGGCATCGTTTGAACTTCTGCAGTTATCATATGAAATTGAAATGAGAAAGCATTGGGACATATATCGTCAACTTGAAAAATTGGTTCATGAACTTAGTCAAAGTAATATGGTGCTCCATAAGCAATTAGAAATACTAGCTGACCCATCAGTATCTCAGCAGGTAAATCCAAGGAATACCATTGATACCAAGGATTATTCTACTCACAGGTATGCTTCATTGTTTCTGTTATAAGTAATTATTTTTCCTTTTGTTTTGTAAAATACTAGAGAGAATTTGAGTGGAAATTGTGGAAAGTTAAAAAATTCTTTGCACTCCATTTTTGGCCTTTTTATTCTCCCACTTTTATATGCCTCTTTTTTCTTTTTTAATTACTTGCTCCCTTTACCATTCATGTTAAATGTGGAAGTAGCTTCTGTAGAGCTGAGAGAATTGGGTTGGAGGAATGAATATATACCAGGTCTTAATCATCTTTAACACTATTAGATGCTTTATTATAGATTGGGGGCAGGAGTTTACAGCAGGAAGTTTGAATACAGCTTATGTACACTAGATATTGCTGGATAGAGAATTGACTGCATTTGGAGAAGGTAGCAGTAGAGAGGGGAGAAGACTTCAATTTTGTGTCTAGTCAGGTGGATCGCAGGATGAATGCTAGCTCCCCACCTTTTCTGAATGTAAGCAATTGATGGTATGGGGATACTGAAATTGGAGGGCTAAAGTAGTCAAAGGCCTTGCCTGGCTGGCATGGCTCAGTGATTGAGTGTCAACCTAAGAACCAGGAGGTAATGGTTCAATCCCCATCAGGGCACATGCCCCTGGGTTGGGGGATTGATCCCCAGTAGGGGCATGCAGGAGGCTTCCGGTCAAGGATTCTCTCTCATCATTGATGTTTCTATCTCTCTTTCCCCCTCTCTCTTCCTCTCTAAGATGAATAAAAATACATTTTTTTAAAAAACTAACAAAAACAAAGGTCTCAAAAATCTGGATCCTATTCCCGATTTTTCTCTAGGACAAGAGGAAAATCATCTAATCCTTGGTGTGTGTGTGTGTGTGTGTGTGTGTGTGTGTGTGCGTGCGTGTGTTTATTAATGAAACAAGGGGCCTAGATAGGGCTGCCTCATTGCAAAATTTCAGAGGGTGGCATTGACATCATGATTTATGTGAATGTTGTCCCCTGGAGTTGTATAGTTCCCACAAGAACAAAGTTGGCAGTCTTGGGCTTGAATAGTTTTATGAAATCTGTTGCAACTTGTTAAAATAATTAAATATGTATCAGCTCTACAGAAGCTTCTTCCACATTTAACATGAATATATATTATATATAATTATATCCTATATAATAAAACCTTAATATGCAAATCGACCAGTCACTATGATGCATACTGACCACCAGGGGGAGGCTATCAGCGGTGGCGATTGGGCAGGGGTGGCCAGTGGGCGGTGCCAGGCCGCCAGCCAAGGGGGAGGCAAGGGGGGCACGGTGATCATCCCACCCACTGGTTGTCCCACAGATTGGCCCTCATTGCCAGCCAGGCCTAGGGACCCTACCCTATATATTGGGAACAGTCTCTTAGATTTAAAAATTAAAACCTGGCAAGGCTACTCTAACATTGAAAAAAACAGGATGATGCAGCGATGACATGCATGGACTCTGACTTGCACATTTTGTGGTCAGCCCTGATTCTGACACAACTGTGTGACAAAGCCAATTACTTAACTTCTCTCTGCTTCAGTTTTCCACCCATAAGAAGGGGAAAATGGTACTACTGCCTCAGAAGGATCATGTTATGTACTACTTTTTATAGTCAGGGCAAAATAATGTAGCTTCCCATACAACAGCAAGATGCCTTTCACCTGTATGAAAAGTATGGTCACTGGTGCATGCAGCGTCCTGGATTGCGAGGGAGATGTCTGACTGCCGGTTTAGGCCCAAAGGCGCAGGCTGGGCTGAGGGACCCCCCTGCATGAATTTTCATGCACTGGGCCTCTAGTCTACACTAATAAGAGAGAAACATGCAAATTGGTGTTACTCCGCTACGCCCACCAGCCAAACAGAGTGAGTATGCAAATTAACCCAACAAAGATGGCGGTTAATTTGCATACGCAGGCACGGAGTGAAGGCTGAAGACAGCATAGAAGGAAGCCAAGCACTGCAGAAGGGAGCAAAGCAGCAGAGAAGGGAGGGAGCTGAGGCAGCAGAGATGGGAGCAGAGCCGAGGTAGCGGACACGGGAGGGAGCAAGGCAGTGGAGAAGGGAGCCCTTCTCTGCTTCATTCCGGCTGTAGGAAGCCCTATTCTTGCAGGAATCTTCCTGCAATGGGCCTCTAGTATATATATAAAATTATAAGGAAAAGAGCAGATTCTTTTGGTCAGATATGAAGTGCTGTCTCTCATTTTTCCACTTGCCCGGTAGGATTTTCCCACCATTGATGTTTGAAGTGGTAAAGTGGCCTCCTGGCTCATTATGACTAAAGTAGCAAGTTTGCTATTACTATTTCTGTAGCTCTTTGTTGTTTACTTTTTAAACATTTTACTTAAAAAAATGTTTTTATTGATTTTAGAAAGAGAGAAACCCCGATGCTAAAAGAACATTGATCGACTGCCTCCTTTATGCCCCCTACTGCTGAACCCTCCCCTCTCTCCCTCCGCAACTGGGGCATGTGCTCTGACTGAGAATTGGGAATCAAACCGTGACCTCCTTGTTCATAGGTTGACACTCAACCACTGAATCACGCTGGCTTGGCGAAATAGTATTTTAGTTGGAATGTTTTCAGTTGCTTGGTGTAACAGCAGACAGATTAATATTTTTTTAAGTTGTTAGCTATCCCAAAAGATGTCCCCATACAGTGGATTGTAATTTTGAAAACTATACTGACTTTAGGGTTTCTTTCTCTAATCTTTATTTTCACATTTTAGGCTTCATCAGCTTTTAGAAGGAGAGAATAAGAAAAAAGAATTGTTTATAACCCATGAAAACCTGGAGGAAGTGGCTGAGAAATTAAAACAGGATGTTTCTTTAGTACAAGATCAATTGGCAGTATCTGCTCACGAACATTCTTTCTTTCTGTCCAAACTGAATAATGATGTGGACCTGCTTTGTGATGTTTTGTATCAAGGAGGAAACCAGCCTTTGCTTAGTGATCAGGTGGGTGCTTGCCATACATAGTATTTAAAAGTGGTTTAAAAATAATGTTCATTGTGAAAGATACTAAAGAAAATGTTCATATGAGGAAAATATTACCCCAAATCCTGTTGCCCTAATACAAAATTTATTTTTTTACATATCATATTTTTTGTTCGCATGTAGATACATTTTTTCAGATAGTTTTTATAGTGGACACAAAATTCTTAAATTTATAAAGTATTTCAAACATACAAGGAAATGTAATACTAATGCTAAGAATTAAAATAATAATAATAAAACCACCCCTGTATTTTTTTTCATCTGCCTTAGCAAATACAGGATTAGAGTTATATCTTTAAAATACTGTATATACTTAGTAATAGAATGCTCCTCCTAATAGTGTTCCCCTCTCTTCTATTCTTACTTTTATCATTTGCTTGCTTTTATTTGTAGTTTTATTAGACATATATTCCTATACTATAGTGTATGTTTTGAACTTTATATACATGGTATTATTTTGTATGTATTATTCAGTAACTTGTTTCTTTGTTTTTTTTTAAATCCTCACGCGAGGATATGCTTTGTTTTTGTTATATATATATATATATATATATATATATATATATATATATATTTTTTTTTTTTTTTTCCCCACGAGAGAAACATTGATGTGTATGTGCCCTGACCAGGAATTGAATCCTCAACCCTTTGGTCTTTGGGCTGATGCTCTAACCATTGAGCACCGGCTAGGGCCACAAAAACTTTTTAGTTTGATGTAGTTGGTTATTCAGTTTGTTCTATAATTTAGTTGTAATTCCAGTTTGGTCCTGGGAGGAGGTAAGTGTAACTTCCACCTACTCTACTGTCATCTGGGATCTCCAATTGATTTTTGGATTTTTTGGTTTTGTCAGGTCCTCAAGTAAAGTATGAGTATATGTTACTTGAAGAAAACCCACTACTGAATAAACTTACCGGTGTTCCTTATACAGTTTTGGACATGTCCATAGCACAAGTCTAAATAATTTTCTTAATTTTTAATGTTACAGTACTCTGTTGATTTAATTATTGTGTCATAATTTCTGTAACCAGTTCACCATTGCTAAATACTTTGGTAGTTTTTTTCTTGTTTGCTCTTGAATAACATCATATATATCTTGTGTATATAGTCTTTTGTTGTTGTATACTTTCATTTGGATGAATTCTTGGAAGTAGATTATTGGGTTTCTTGAATGTGCACTTTTTTTTTTGCCTTTGATACTGCCATATTGCTTTTTAAAGCCACCAGTATAATTTAAATGTCAACCGTTGATCATATGGTATACTATCAATTTATGAATTGCTAAGAAAAAAACTTTTTCTGTTAAACTGACAATACATTCTTTAGACTTTTTGTTTTACACTTATATCTTTTAGGTGTAGATAAACAAATTTTTATCATATTTTGAATATATGGAAGGGAGGGAGGAGAGGGGGGGAAAGAGGGAGAAACATCCACCTGAGAGAGACACATTGATTAGCCGCTTCCCACCACGACTGGTGCTGGGGAACCTGCAGCTGAGGTAGGATGGCCTAGACTGGGAATTGAACCCAAGGGCTGATGCTTTAAACCACTGTGCAACTGACCAGGGCCTTGTATGTTATTTTTTGGTTCAAAGTTGTAGTCTGTATTTTTTCACAATAAACATTAAGAATGTTGGCGATGCCCTGGCCGGTTTGGCTCAGTGGATAGAGTGTCGGCCTGCTGACTGAAGGGTCCCAGGTTCGATTCCGGTCAAGGGCATGTACCTTGGTTGCGGGCACATCCCCAGTGGGGGGTGTGCAAGAGGCAGCTGATCGATGTTTCTCTCTCATCGATGTTTCTAACTCTCTATCCCTCTCCTTTCCTCTCTGTAAAAAATCAATAAAATATATTTTAAAAAAAAAGAATGTTGGCGATAGCAAAACAACAACAATAATCAGATTAAAAAGAAGTAGGCTAATGACTTGAATGGATATTTCTCCAAAGAAGACATACAAATGGCTAACAGGTCATCAGGGAAATGCATCAAAACCACAGTGAGATACTACCTTAAACCTGTTGGCTATTATCAAAAAAGTAAAAGACAGGAAGTATTTGTGAGGATGTGGAGAAACTGAAACACTTGTACGCGGTTGGGGGAAGTGTAAAGTGGTGCAGCTGCTGTGAAAAACAGTTTGGAGGTTCAGCAAACTGTAGAACTACCCTATCACCCAGCAAGCCTACTTCTGGGCATTTAAACTAAGGAATTGAAATCAGGATCCCAAACAGATATTAGCACTCACATGTTCATTGCAGCACTACTGAGAATAGCCAAGGTGTGAAAACAACCTAAATGTCTATCAGTGGAAGAATGGATAAAGAACATGTGGTATATACATACAATGGAATATTTCTCAGCCTTAAAATCCTGCAGTATGTGACAACGTAGATGAACCTTGAGGAAATTATGCTATATGAAATAAGCTAAGTCACAAGACAAATGCATGATTCCACTCGTGAGATATGTAAACTAATCAGACCCATAGAAGCAAAGAGTAGAATAATGGTTGTTAGAACTGGGGAAGGGGAAATGGGGAGTTGTGAATCAGGTATAAAGTTTCAGTCATGCAAGATGAAAAAGTTCTAGAGGTCTGCTGTCTAACATTGTGCCTATATTTAACAGTACTGTACTGTCCTCTTAAGAGGGGAGATCTGTTAAGTGTTCTTACCACAATGCATTTTTTTTTAATGTTGGTGATACAGCATTTCTTATGAATATGTCTGGTCAATAACAATTACATGGTGCTCTCCAATATAAAATGCATGTTAATTTCAGATATTTTAACATGTGAAACGCTGTATTCTAAGATAGGATGATTTCACTAAATCTTATTGGGGTGTCATGATTCAGTGTTTTTCCCTAGCCCAGTGAGGTACAAAATGCCATCCATTTTAACTTACATTTTTATTGTTAATGAAGTTGAACATTTTCAGTATTTATTGGAGTATTTTTTAGCAATTGTTATTAGGATCTTTAGTATTGAAATTAAAGGTGAGATTGTTTCTCGTTGTATTAAGGTTTACCAAATTTTTCCTTAAAAGGAAACCACTTAATGTAGGTACTACTTGATATTTTTAAAATGTAATTTAAGTATTGCTGTCTGATATTTATGACATGTTAAGCTGTCATCCTTGAACTTGTACATTAGAATTACCAGGGAGCCTATTGAAATGTAGCTTCCTGGTCCTGTTGCAGAGTTTGAGTAATTTACTTTTTTTTTTTTTTTTAATCCTCATCTGAGGATATTTTTTCCATTGATTTTGAGAGAGAGTGACAGAGAGGGAAGAGGGGGGAGACGTGAGAGAGACTCATCATTTGGTTGCCTCTGCTCTTGCCCGGACTGGGGCCAGGTACCTGCAACCAAAGTATGTGCCCCTGACCAGGAATTGAACCTGCAGTTCTTCATCTGTGGGCTGACACTCTAACTACCGACCAAACGGGCCAGGGCCGGAGTTTGAGTAATTTGGTGTGGAGTGAGGTATAGGAATCTGTATTCATAACAAGTACCGCAGGTTATAACCATGCTGAGAACCTGTGGAAGGTTATGAGGGAGGTAGAGCTACATGTTTTCTGAGAATCTCTTTGGTAGGTAATACTGGCTGTAAGTTCATAGGAGTAGATACTTGGATAGAACGCCATGGAAACTTGGTAATAAGCTGCTTTTAATGTTAGGAAGTGAGAAGGATTGTTGAGTATCATATGTAGTTTTATCTTCTACAACAATTTGAAAAAAAGGAAAAAATGGAGATTTTTGTTGAGGTAATTCTTTTTCATTGGTATTCCTTTATTTCAAGGCTTTCTCAGTTCCTCTTAATGTCTAGAATAAAATGTCTAGATTAGGTTAAAACAAGGTTTGATTAATCAGAATGCAAGCTCCATGAAGGAGATGTGTTCTTTCTTACAATCCATAGAGTTAAAACAGTACTTGAAACATGGCAGGCATTCAAGAATACTAGTATTTGTTGAACATATGAGTATGCAGAACAGTTTTTACATAACAGATACTCTTCAGAGAGTAAGAGTTTGCTTTGAATCACTTAAAATTGCCTATCAGGAGTTGCTGCAATTGATCTTACGTAAAATTTATATTAAACCTATGGATTTTTAATTGAGGGTCATTTACTGTTAAAATGGTGGGAATGATTACATCATTTATATTTTTTCCATATAAGTTGCATTTTAAATTTATAACTGGTGTTGCAGATAGAGCTCTTGCATTAAAAGCATTTTAATTTTCCTTTTAGGAGTTAACGGAGCAGTTTCATCAAGTTGAGTCTCAACTGAATAAGCTAAATCATCTTCTCACTGATATTCTTGCTGATGTAAAGACAAAAAGAAAAATTTTGGCATCTAATAAACTGCATCAAATGGAAAGAGAATTATATGTATATTTTTGTAAAGATGAAGATTATCTGAAAGAGATCGTGGAAAATTTAGAAAACCAATCAAAGATTAAGGCTGCTGATCTCAAAGAATGAAAATTACTACATACTGAATCTTTACTACATAGGCTATGTTTTAATGTTTTACATATCAGGAGGAGAATATAGCTAATAAGCACTAAGAATTTAAATTCGAGGTCAATGGAACATTTAATTTAATGAATTCAAGTATTACATCAGTTTTTTTTTCTTTCTATAACATGTTTGTTCAGAGTCAGTGCTTAATATGACTTGAATATTTGCTTGGTGCCACTTAGTCCTGGTAACTTTGTACTTACAAGAAAAACACATTACAGTAGCTGTCCCCTTATCTGCAGTTTTGCTTTCTGCTGTTTCAGTTACCTGCAGTCAACTATAGTCTGCAAATACATGTGGAAAATTTCAGAAATAAACAGTTCATAAGTTTTTTTTGTTATTTTTAAAAATACACATATTTTTGTTGATTTTAGAGATGAAGGTAGAGAGAGAGAGAGAAACATTGATGATGAGAGAGAACCATTAATCAGCCACCTCCTGCATCCCTCACCAGGGTTCAAGCCCACAATCCAGGCATGTGCCCTGACCAGGAATTGAACCGTGACCTGGTTCATAGGTCAATGCTCAACCACTGAGCTATGCCAGTTAGGCCAGTTCATAAGTTTTAAATTATGTGCTGTTCTGAATAGTGTGATGAGATTTCACGCCCACCTGCTCTGTCTAGTCTGGGACGTGAATCATCCTTTTTTTCAGCGTGTCTACACTGTATGCTACCTGCCTGTTAGTCACTTAACTGTCTTCCTTATCGGGTCAGCTGTTACAGTGCTTATGTCCAAGTCACCCTTACTTTGCTTAATAATAGCCTCAAAGTGCAAGCGTAGTGATGCTGGCAATTCAGATACGCCAAAGAGAAGCCATACAATTCTTCCTTTAGGTGAAAATGTATGTACTGTAAAGGAAAAAGTGTGTATAGGGTTCTGTGTTTTTTTTTAATAGAGTTGTATCTCCTTTATTAATTTTTTTAGAAATAGAAATATTCTGCTGTTAAATGTTTTTAAATTTTGTAGAACTTTGAATCAGCATTGTTGAAGCTGTAAGCTTAATATATGGGATAGCTAAGTCTATATTTGACTGTAAAGTAAAATTCTGCCACTCTGACTGTATTCCCTCATCATTTTCTACTATAGACTTTGAGACTTAATGTTCTTACTTAGACCACAGCAAATGTCAAGTCTCCTTGGCCCATTGTTCATTTTACAGACTGGGTCCTGGGGCCTCAGAATTTCTGCCAGTCATTTCAGCACTGCTTTAACTTCAGTGTGACTTACACATGAATGACTTTCAAATGAAATTTCAAAATTCCTTAGAAGTGCTTGCTCAAAGGATGCGTAATGCTTTTTTAAAACAATCCTCACCCAAGGAGTGAGGATATTTTTTCCACTGATTCTAGAGAGAGTGGAAGGGAGGGAGGCGGGGAGAGAGGGAGAAATGAGGTGACAGAGACACATCGATTAGTTGCCTCCCACACACACTGCTACTGGCAGTAGGGATTGAATCTGCAACCCGGTACATGCCCTTGACCAGGAATCAAACCTGAGCTCCCCCCTCCCCTTGTGCAGGTGAGGCTTTAACCACTGAGCCACACCCACCAGGACAGGTGCATAATGCTATTTTAATTAGTTTCTTTGGTGTGAAAAAAATGTTGGACTAATAGTTGGGATAGAAGTATACAGTATTTGAACAAATAGAAGTTAAGAGTTGGTATGAAATAATTTGAAGTAGCTTATCAGTTATTGCATCAAATGCTTCTTTAATGCCTGATTTATACTTGGCCTCTCTTATATACCATGGGAGTTTTATAGAAAGATAGAGATATTACTTAAGAATGACCTGCTCTTGGTATCTAAAAACCTATAATGTGATCTTTATGGAATTTTCAGCCATAACTATCAGAAAATGGGTTGCATAGGTGACAGATGAGCCCTGAAAATTTTTGTAATGCGTTGAACAAAACTGTTTTGCCAATTATTGTATTTGTACATTATTTAAAATTTATGAAGTAAATCTTAATATGCTTGAAAAACATTTTCCCCCGATTCTACCTTGGACTAGATAATGAAAAATTTTCTTTTCTCCAGCAATATGGAAAAGTATGTCACCTGTTTCCTGGTTAATGAAATAAATTCTGTTAAGATTAGTGCCAAACATGTTAGATGACCAACCAGCTATTTGGTGATTTGTTCTGTGGCTTCCAGACCTTCATGTTCTCAGCCCAAGGGGCCCAGTATAGCTGAGCAGAGGGAGTGAAAGGATGTCAGGTGGTGTGTCATCATGCCAGTCAGTTAAAAATAACTATGTTATTAGGTTTGTATATTTGAAGACTATAATAACTGAAACTAGGAAGTATTCGAGTAAATTGCTTCACAATTGATTAACTAGAAAATATGTTCTTTGTTACTTATATATCACTACAGGCCCAGTGCATGAAATTCATGCACAGGTAGGATCCCTGCCGGCTGCCAGTCCGGGCTTCCTTTCCCTGGCTGCCAGCTGCTGGCTTAGGCCTTCCTTCATTCTGTGCTGCCCCCTGGTGGTCAGCGCACGTCATAGCGAGTGATCATACTCCTGGTAGGTTGAACTCCCAAGGGGACGCTGCATATTAGGCTTTTATATATAGATAATATCCCAAATGAGCCTCTAACCATTACTTTCTTCTTACGATCCTATATGTAAAAGGGACAGTTTATATCTACTTCTTGTGGTTTTTAATATAAAACTTTTTATGGAAGTACATACAGAATTTCAGATTTCTTGTTTCTTTTTTTGAAGGCTCAAAATTAATATATAGGTATTATGTTTATCTTATATTTAGGACTTTATGAAAATGGAAAATTATGAGGCATTTGTAGGCTTTGATCTCTGTCAGATGCCACTTTCCAGTGTTGCTCAGAAGATTATGTCTGCTATGCATTCAGGTGATTTAGTGGAGTCTAAGAATTGGAGAGAGAGTGAAAAGAGTGAGTAATATTTATGAACCTTTCTGTCATTTGTTACTTTGGTGTTATTAATTCTTAAGACTAAGAGTTTGAAAATGAAATGTAGCAAAATTATTCTATAAAACTTAAATTGTGTGGGGAAGCTCCTGCCTACGAACAGGTGGAGTCCAGCTTTCCCTCACTTTACTTGCATTCAGTGATGACTGAGCTGCTGCTCCCTTAGCCCTTGTTTTTCAATGTCACACTTCCTTGCCCCAGGCACTGCTGTCAGACATTCCCTTAGATCTCATCAGCTGTAAGTAACTTCAAAAGACATGAGCTCCTCCACAGTGCCTGTGCTTCAGCCTTAGCTCTCGAGTCATTGAACCTGTACACAGTACAGTCAGCCCTCCATATCTGCAGGTTCAACCAACTGCAGATAGAAATATTAGCAAACAATTAAAATCCCAGAAAATTCCAGAAAGCAGCAAAACTTGAGTTTGACATGCACCCAGTACTATGTTGAGTCCTCCCAAATGAAATGATGTCTAGGCATACCCTGCTGTGGTCTTTGTGCCAGTATAGGTTATATGCAAATACTATGGCATTTTATGTAAGGGATTTGAGTATCCACGGATTTTGGTAGCCCTGGGAGTCCTGGAACCCATCCCCTAATGATACTGGATGACTGTATTTGCTTATTGTGTATGGTGGACAAGAGAAGTGTTTTTTTGTTTTTGTTTTCTAAGTTTTTTTGTGAATCCTCACCTGAGGATATTTTTTCCATTGAGTTATTTTTTTAAGAGGGAGGGAGAGAGAGAAACATTGATGAGAGAGACATCAATTGGTTGCCACCTGCATGTTCCCTGATGGGGACTGGTGATCGAACCTGCAACCCAGGTACGTGCCCTTGACCAGAAATCAAACCCGAGACCCTCTGTCTGCAGGCCAATGTTCTAACCACTGAACCAAACCTGCCAGGGCAAGAAGTGTTTTTGATTATATATATATAGTACTGCCATAGAAGTATGTAAACTTTTAGGGGGGCAAAGGTTGGTGAATCTTTGTATATATGTTCATGACGTGGTATAATTGTAAAAGCTGTGACATATGCTTATAAATGTGACTGAAATGTTTTGAACACTTTTTTCACTAGCAAAGTAGTTTTTATTTTAAATTTTTAAGTCTGGGCCAATAAGTTGTTTGTTTCTTTTCTCCAGAGTAAGTTATAAGTGAGTGAGATATAATTGAGTAATTATATTGAGAGTATTGACAAACAGTGCAAACACTGTTATAAATGCAGTTTCTTAATTAAGATATAATCGCACTTAACACTTCACTCCATTTATATTCAAGCATCTGTTGCTTGTGTCTTATAGAAGTTACGAATAAAGTAACTGGTAAGGATTTTTGGGTGTGGACTACATACCTAGTGTTTTAGGGGGAAGATGCTGGTGGTGGGAATAGTAACAAAAGACAAAAAGTTAATCGTTGAAGAGCTTTCTCCTTTATTCTGTGTAGATTTGCTTCCTAAAAGGCAGTGTGCACTTGACAGGTGGAACTGTGCCCCTTCAGTAACGGGTCAGGAAATGCCTCTGGTAGGTAGTTACAATGGGAGTCTCTGGAGGAAAATTTCTGCTAGTCACCCAGCTCACAAACTCTCTCGTCATAGTCTTAAAGCACCCTGTTAGATCCCTAGTTTTTATAAATTTATTGAGAAGACAGATAATAGAAAAATTAAGTTTTTATTTTTTGTCAGGTGTTTTTGATTTGGAAAAAGTGGTTTTTCACAAGGATTCTGTTATCTGTTGTCACGTAACACCATCACTGCAAACTTAGTGACTAAAAACAACACATTTGATATCTCACAGTTTCTGTGGGTCGGGACCCGGGCACAGTTAGCGGAGGCATCTGCAAGGCGACGGTGCAGGTGTCAGCCAGGCCTGGAGCCTCATCTGAGGCTCAAATGAAGCATTCGCTTCCAAGTTCACACGGTTATTGGCAGAGTTCAGTTCCTTATACGTAGTTGTGACCATAGGCACCTTTTCATCATATAGGCGCTTGCTTTTTCAAAGCCAGCAAGAGTGTGTCCCTAGCATGACCGACATTACAGTTTTATGTGGCATAATCACAGATATCCTGTCCTTTATTCTGTTGTTTAGAAGTGAGTCAGCAAGTCGCATCTGCACTTGGTGGAAGGAGTTTACAGGGGCATGAATTCTAGGAGGCATGGGTCATGAGACCGACCACCTTAGAGTCTGTCTGCCACTGAGTCTCACCAGTTTTATTATTTCACCAGAGGCCCGGTGCACGAATTTTTGCACCAGCGGGGTCCCTCGGTCTGGCCTGCAGGATTGAGCTGAAACCAGCTCTCTGACATCCCCTGAGAGGTCCCTGATTGCAAGAGGGCGCAGGCTAGGCCAAGGGACCCCACCGGTGCACAATCGGGCCGGGGAGGGACGCAGGAGGTTGGCCAGCTGGGGAGGGGCCACGGGAGGGCTCCAGGGAGTGTCCAGCTCGTCTTGCTCAGTCCTGATCAGCTGGACCCCAGCAGCAAGCTAACCTACCAGTCCCCTGGTGGTCAGTGCACATCATAGCGAGCAATTGAGTGGCCTTAGCATATCATTAGCATATTATACTTTGGTTGACTGGATGACCGGACACTTGGCATATTAGGCTTTTATTATATAGGATAGGAATGTGAATTAAAGTTGGATTGCTGTGGGTTACTGATGAATGATGCTGGGTGTAAGACCTAATGATTCTTGGGTTCTTTGTCACATGCTGAGCTGTTCTTATCTCTTAAAAGCATTTAACTTCTGAAAGCGTATTTCATACCAAGTACATACCAAACATGCACTCAGAAATCAATGAGAATAAGCTACAGCCCTAACTAGTTTGGCTCAGTGGATAGAGCAGTGATGGCGAACCTATGACATGCATGTCAGAGGTGACACTCGAACTCATTTTTTTGGTTGATTTTTCTTTGTTAAATGGCATTTAAATATATAAAATAAATATCAAAAATATAAACCTTGTTTTATTATGGTTGCAGATATCAAAAAATTTCTATATGTGACACGGCACCAGAGTTAAGTTAGGGTTTTTCAAAATGCTGACACGCCGAGCTCAAAAGGTTCGCCATCACTGGGATAGAGCGTCGGCCTGCAGACTGAAGGGTCCCAGGTTCAATTCCGGTCAAGGGCATGTACCTTGGTTGCAGGCACATCCCCAGTAGGGAGTGTGCAGGAGGAGCTGATCGATGTTTCTCTCTCATCGATGTTTCTAACTCTCTATCCCTCTCCCTTCCTCTCTGTAAAAAATCAACAAAATACATATTTTTAAAAAAGCTAAAAATATTTGGTTTACAAACACTAAAGTAAAAGCGAACATTATTAATGTTATATGTCACTTTGGGGTCTACTTTTCTGATCTGCTAGACTACTTGAGGTATCTTGAGATACATATTCAGTAAGGATTGGACTGCATAAACTTTTTGCAAGATTGATCTCTTATTTTAAAACCCTTTGCTGAGAGGAAGAAAAAAAGATGCAAAAACTAAAAATACAACTTAATACCCTCTCCTTGCTCAGCAGTAACCATTATCCTGACGTTTTATGGCAACCTTTTCTCACGTCTTAATCACGGGCATTTTGTATTGCTCCAAAGCCTTTTGGCAAAGACTTTGTGTTTGCCACGCCAGAGTCTGTCCTTCCTTTCTGCGGCACATGATCAGACTGCATGGCTCAGTCTTCTTACGGTCAGGTGTGGCCAAGTGGCAGGTTCCTGTCAGTGGTACATGCGTGCCATTTCCAGGGTAGGCCTGGGAACATCCAGCTTGCTTCCTAGCTGGCCACCTCTTGCCTTCCCTCCAGTTACAACCTGAGACGACTCCTTCCCAGCCCTGCAGATGATAACAGTATCCTAGTGGATCGTGGAACTCCGTGCTGGACAGAAGCGGGTCCCAGAGTGACTTCATGAGCAGCTGCACCACCAGCGGAGGCTACTCACCTCTACCTGAGAAATAAACTTGCTCTTTGTTCTTTAAGCCCTTGTATTGTATTGTCGGGTCTTTTGTGAAGAGTAGTTCAGCTTTTTACCCTAGTTCATACACTTTTAAACTAGATTCAGAATTGGGTTCATCTGACTTGAGTTTTCATTGGCATTTTATTGTTCAGTAATGCTACTGAAAGTCTTTGGTAAATACTGGGAGGAGGAGTTTTCAGGGTGATTTGGGGCCGACCTGGTGCTGTACATATGATTAAGAACATATTTATTAGAATACACCTGTGTTTTTTCTAAGTACCTATAGAGATCAAGTAATGTTTTCTAGCATACATTTATCCAGGTTCTTTTTTATTTAACTTGAGAGAGCTTAGAGGTGAATTTGGTGTTTTCTAGTAAAATAACAATATTTTTACAGACATTGCAAATTAGGAGTTTGAGGCCCCTAGAGGTAGATATTTGTCAAAATCCAAGTCATTTATGTGAAATGTTTATTTCCATCATCTTGTGGAAATCTGCAATTTTAAGGACAGATAACAAAGTGACAAAATAGATCTATTTTGGTTATATTCATTCTAGTCGAAAGTATATGGATAAACGATTTATATTTTTATTTCTGTCCCATAAACAAAACTCTTATTTTCAATCACAGCAAACCCTGCCAGGTGTTGATTTCAGTTCGCTCTGCCCTGCTTCAGGGCTGTTTTCTCTCTCCCTTGGATTTGCAGTAGTTTCCTAATTGCTGTTTGCCTTCATTTTGTTGCATTTGGTCTTGCCTTTGTGAGAATTAGCTCAGCTCTTGTACTTGCTCTCTGCACAATTTATCTTTGGAAACATCCCATGTACTCCTACAAGGCCCTTGCCTGCCCTTTTTAGTCTCGTCCCTCCACTTCCTTTTTGCCACGTTCAGATTTGACTGTAACTTCCAAACCCATGACATTCCCAACTTTCTACCTATCTTTTTTCTTTCCTTCATTCACAGCTGAGTGGTGAGATCAGCATTTTACCAGGTTCTGCTCAAATACTTCATCATCAGCTTGCGGCTCAGTTTAGAGAATTACTGTGAAGTGTTTTGGGTGCTTTAACTGTTGCTCTGCTCCCCAACCCCTCCCCCTGAGCTCCCAGTAAACTTCCTGCGGACACAGCTCAGTCTGGTTCCCAGGGACCCTGATCTGCTGCAGTTGGTGCAGGGAGCGGTGTAAGAAAGCAGACATGGTGTTCTGGAGGTTGGGCCCTCAGGTAGGCCAGCCCGGTGACGTCATAGCAGTTGAGTTGGAATGCCAAGGGTAGCAGCGCAGCTAAAACGGTCACTGGGGGTGCTGGGTCTGTACCAGTGACCGCTGTTGCCCTGGCTGCTGGGACACCGTGGAATTGGGGACCGTGGCTTCGAATAATACGTCCTTTGGGAAAAGACAGGCTGAGCGTGAATACTTAGCAATGAAAGGCTAAATGTGATCACCAGAGGGCTTCCCTGGGAGCCTACAAACAGACCACCTGCAGCCACAGCCAGGGCTTAGTTCGTAGATGTGTGGAGCCGGGAGCTCCGAGAAGGTTGGATTCTCACGCAGCCCTGGCAGGTGTGCTGCCTCAAGGTCAGGCTGTGGTCCAGAACAGGAGCCAGGCCCTGAGATGTGCATTGAAATCTCACGTCTCAGACATCTCTGGCACCTGCACAAGTGGCTGCTCCTCTGTGAAAGGCCAGTGTTCCAGCCCCGCACACAACAGGCTTGTCCTGAAAAAAGAATTCCTGCTCCCTCAGGAACCGCCTCCTCCTCTCCTGGCCATTGAGTCATCGTTTCCCGGCACAGGTACTGGGCCTGCTGAAGGAGTGTGTGGATGTGCAGGTGGCAACAAGAGTGATCTGAGAGGAGAACCAAGATGGCGGCATAGGTAAACACCGGGGTTTGCTGCCTCGAACAACCACTTCAAAAATACAACTAAAAGACAGAAAGGACATCATCCAGAACCACAGGAAGGCTGGCTGAGTGGAAATTCTACAACTAGAAGGAAAGAGAAAAGCATACCCAGACTCAGAGGAGGCGCAGTGCAGAAGTAAAATTCTAAGGTGTGGAGTGCAAGCGGAGCGGGCTGGCGGCTGAGGGCGCGGTTGTCGTTTTCAATCGGGAGGGAGTCTCAGGCTCTGAGCTCCAGTTCCGGGCGAGTCTCTAGGGACCCAGACTCATATGGGAGAAGCGGGACTGTCTGGCATCAGTCAGAACCTGAGGGCAGCTTTCTCTCCAAGGGGCTTGCAGCGATTTCAGGACACTGAGAAGCAGAGCCTCTGAGGGCAGGACTGAGAGCAGCCATAACTGCTAGCCCCGCCCAAGCCCTGCAGGGAGGCTTTTGCTGGATAGCCTCAGGCAGAGGCTAGATTAGCACCTCCCTAGAGATCCAGGAGCCAGGAAGTCCAGAGGTCAGAGTGGGACGATCCAGTTTGCAGCTCTGTGGAACCATAAAAGGCATACTCAGCGGGCAGACTCAGTGAGCACCAAAGCCCCATTGAAACAAGTCTTGCCCCAGAGGGTTGTCTCCAGCACAGAAGTTCTCCCACTGCAGACACAGCTGATTCTCACAGCCAATTGGCCTGGAGGTCAATTCCTCCCAGTGATAACTACAACAATCAAGGTGTAACTATAACAAGACTGTGCACAAAGCCCACGAAGGGGTGCACCAAGAATGTCTACCTCAGGTAATTGGGACACTTAGCACAGAAAGGCACTCTATCGACACAGCGAAGCATAAAAAATGCCGAGACAAAGAAACAGGACACAAATGACAGAAATGGAGGAAAGCAAACTGCTGGATATAGAGTTCAAAACCACACTTTTAAGGTCTTTAAAGAACTCTAGAAGCCGCCGATAAATTTAGTAAGGCCCTCAAAAAGACTGGTGAGACCGCCGATAAATGTAGTGAGATCTTCAAGAAATCTAGTGAGACCCTCGATGTTGTGATAAAGAACCAACTAGAAATTAAGCATACACTGACTGAAATAAAGAATATTATACAGACTCCCAACAGCAGACCAGAGGATCGCAAGAATCAAGTCAAAGATTTGAAATGCGAAGAAGCGAGAAACACCCAACCGGAAAAGCAAAATGAAAAAAGAACCCAAAAATACGAAGATAGTGTAAGGAGCCTCTGGGACAGCTTCAAACATACCAACATCCGAATTATAGGGGTGCCAGAAGAAGAGAGAGAGCAAGATATTGAAAACCTATTTGAAGAAATAATGACAGAAAACTTCCCCTACCTGGTGAAAGAAATAGACTTACAAGTCCAGGAAGTGCAGAGAACCCCAAACAAAAGGAATCCAAAGAGGACCACACCAAGACACATCATCATTAAAATGCCAAGAGCAAAAGACAAAGAGAGAATCCTAAAAGCAGCAAGAGAAAGAAACTCAGTTACCTACAAGGGAGTACCCATACGAATGTCAGCTGATTTCTCAACAGAAACTATGCAGGCCAGAAGGGAGTGGCAAGAAATATTCAAAGTGATGAAGAGCAAGAACCTACAACCAAGACTACTTTATCCAGCAAAGCTATCATTCAGAAGTGAAGGTCAGATAAAGAGCTTCACAGATAAGAAAAAGCTAAAGGAGTTTATCACCACCAAACCAGTATTATATGAAATGCTGAAAGGTATCCTTTAAGAGGAAGAAGAAGAAAAAGGTAAAGATACAAATTATGAACAATAAATACACATCTATCAACAAGTGAATCTAAAAATCAAGTGAATAATCTGATGAACAGTATGAACTGGTGATTGTAATAGAATCAGGGACATAGAAAGGGAATGGACTGACTGTTTTTTGGCGGGGAAGGGGTGTGGGGGATGCGGGAAGAGATTGGACAATAATCGTGCACCTATGGATGAGGACAGTGGGTGGGGAGTGAGGGCGGAGGGTGGGGTGGGAACTGGGTGGAGGGGAGTTATGGTGGGAAAAAAGAGGAACCAATGTAATAATCTGAACAATAAAGATTTAATTAATAAAAAAAAAGAGTGATCTGAACAGGGAGCACTTGAAGCATTTTCACTAGTAATGGGATTAGCTACCAAGGAGCAGCAGCAGGCTGAGGATTATGGTGCTAGCGGGCATGGCGAGCAGCTGCCGAAGGACGGAACTAAGTGAGAAAGACTCGGCCAGATGACGTCCCCAGCCTGTCACCTGCCCCAGGACAGGCACTGTGGGCTCTTACGGAGTAACTGTGAGTCTGGGCGGAGGCTGGGTGTGGCCCAACAGCATGGTGCTCCTCTTCACCAGGGCTGGTCTAGCTATTGCGTCACCGAATGTTCAACCTTCCAACACAGGCCAAGCGCTTGGTCCCAGTGGCATCACCCTTTGAGGAAAAAGTCACTTGCTGGCACAGCCCCTTGTGCCCCCAAAGGCGCAGAGGTTGGTCTTGACCGGAATGGACACGTGTTTCAGGCCTGGGCTTGCAGGGCCTCCGTGAGCTCTGGTATTGGCTCCAGACTGTCTGGTCCACGGACACAGACTCCGCTTAGCACGTTAGACGTGGGGACCGCTTTACAGGGGAGGGGCTGAGTGGGCATGGTCATGGGACACACGCTCCCTCACAGCTACACACCGTGAACACCACTCCAGTGGAGCGGTGAGTGGCCTGTAGCAGGCACAGCTCGGGTGCCAGCCTGGGGAGGACGCCTCTCAGTGATGGCGCAGGACCCTCCCGGGTGCAGTGGACACTACATCAGTGGCCACGACGGTGCCATGTCTCCCCAGTGTACAATTACGGGGTCGGAACCAAAAGGTGGAAGTAGGAGTGGCCCTGCGTACCAACAGTCTGGGTCCTACAGGTTGTCCTGACTCTCCGAGGGGCAGCCCACCAGTGGCACAGGAAGGGTACCATTCCATTCCAAGGTCCAGCTGCCACCCAGTCATTCCAAGTTCCTTATATGAAGAGCCTGGCAGGCAAGGAATGCCATCTCCATCTGATGGACCTCCTGGTCATGTTAGGGCTGCTGTTACTAGTATATGATGGGGGCAGGGAAGCATGTACTTGGCACCAAGGTGAAAAGATTGGCCACCTCGGTCCCCTGCCCACATTTCACAGCACACGTCGGCCCTGGCCTGAGGAAGGCATGGTGACCACGGGCTCACTCTCAGGTGAGGGGTTGGTCACTCGTCAGTAAGGTACCTAGGCCGCCAGAGGTGCTCGGCCAGGGGGGGGGGCCTTCGGATGGTTGCAGGAGAGGGAGACGAATGGCATTTGCAGCTTGGAGGCGAGCTGCAGTGCCGCTGCCCTTCCTTTTAAAAGTTCCCCCAGGAAGAGGCACAGAATCCGGAAGAAGCAGCTCAGAGTGATCTGAAGCCAGTGGCCGAGTGTGGGACTAGTGTGGTGGCGCCAGGGGTGCCCAGGGCTGGGTCCTCGCTGGTAGGCTGCTCACACAGCGCCTCCTGCTGACCGCCTCAGCTGCGGAGAAACTGCTTGGCCCAAGGACACGGCTTTCCCAGGAGCAAACAATCCAGTGACTGGTGGGTGCTGAGGATGAGGCCCAGCTCCCTAACCCAACAGGGGACAGCTCTGCAGGGCCACGTCAGCTCCCTGTGTAGCGACGGCACCTTCACTCGCCTGCAGATGTCGGTGCTGAGAGCGCTTCCCAGGAACCTTTCTGAACAGAAACTCCTCTCCTACATGGCCACTGGGGGCAACACCTGGGCAGTGCATGCGTGTAACGTGTGCACAAATGGGGAGGTTTGATCACTCACTTTAAAAATGGGATCACGTTTTCACTGATTTCTGCATCTCCAAGTCAACTGCTACTGCTTCAAGCCATTCTTTCAATGGCTATGTGCTCAGAGTGTGGACATTACATAATTTATTCATCGACCTCCCTCCTGACTGGCATCAGTCCTTTGCCATAAAGCAATACTGCCATAAACATTTGGATTTAAAATATTTACTGTTGCATATATTTCTATGAAACAGCCAGGAGTGAGGTTGTTTGGTTAGATGATTTATATATTTATATATTTTGTCTGTTTTTTAAATTGAGGTTACACACACACACACGCACACCAACACACACACCTCATCTATCCTAGGGTTATAGCTCAAAATTTCACGAACTGAACACCCCTGTATCCTTCACCCAAAAAGCAAGAAATAGCACGTCATTCGCCCAAGAGGCCCATCTTTGCTCTCTTGGGATCAGTCCATTTCTTCCCAACTCCTAAAGGTGCTGCATATATTTTTTATTTTAATAAGTGCTGGCAGTTTGCTTTCCAAAAAGATTCTAACTACAGCAGGTCCTCAAATAACATTTTTTTTGTCATCACTTTGATGTGGCGCCATAGGAACTTAACTCTTGTCTATCGCGATTAGTTGGTGGTACAGTTGGTTTTGTTACACAGCATCTGGCTTAAAGTCACAGAACCGATTGATGATGTTAAGTGAGGACTTACTGTAGCCACATTTTTACCAGCAATGCATGAAACTACCTATCCCCATCCATCTCCAATTACATTGGTTTTTATTTTCCTGGCTGCTCATGAGTTTGAGCATTATAACCTGTTTGTTTGCTTTGGGGGATTTGCTATTTTGTGTATTGCCTCTTCCTACCTTTTACTCCTTTTTCTTGTAAGTTGTTGGTCTTTTTCGTCCAGGTGTAAGACTTGTTGTAGAATCCAGGTATTAATCCTTTGTCGTTTTTGTCCCAAGTAGTTTTCCCAATGTATTATTTTCTTTTCGAAGTGGTGCTGGTTGTACCACCCCTATTTCGTAATGTGTCCTTTGCTACTTAATTGAAACACCATCTTTGTTGTATATTAAAGTCTCGTAAGTCTTGGGGTCGGTTTCTGGATTTTTTCTAGAGATCTTTTCTTCTATTCCTATTCAAATACCATATGGATTTGATTATAGTGGCTTTATAGTGTATTCTGGTAATCTGGCAAGGCAAGTCTTTCATTTTTGTGACTCTGCTTGTCTATTTTCAGATATTTAACATTTCATTATTTTTTCAATTAAAAGAGCCCTTTAAGGTCTCTGATTGACTCTGCATTAAGTTGGTGTTTGGAAGAATTAAACATTTTGCATATATCCCAATGCTATGTCTTTCCATTTGTATAGATCTTGTTTTATGCCATTTCATAAGATTTTAAGGTGGGTTTTTTAAAAAGGTCTTTTTCAAAAATATATTTTTATTGATTTCAGAGAAGAAGGGAGAGGGAGAGAGAGATAGAAACATCAATGATGAGAGAGAATCATTGATTGGCTGCCTCCTGCATGTCCCTTACTGGGGATCGAGCTCCCAACCCGGGCTTGTGCCCTGACCGGGAATGGAACTGTGACCTCCTGGTTCATAGGTCGATGCTCAATCACTGAGCCATGGGCAAAGTTTTAAGTTTTAATCATTGAGTGCCTAGTCCCTTTCTTGTAAACTTATCCTAAGTATAACTTTTTTTTTTTGGTAAGTGAAAGTGTTCCCTTCATTTGCATTTCTTGCTCATTATCTATCATTGCCACAGAGGCAACGTACATCACAGTGGTTATGAGCACAGACTCCTGAGTCATGTTGCCTGGGGTTGGATCCACATTCTAACACTGATCAGCCCAGGCTTATTAAAATGAAAGAAAGCTAAATTTAAATCAGAAGTTTGTAGTAATGATGTTTTACTGAATCTCTCATTGTTCCATTGCAATACTATTCAGTCTAAGAATTTCCTCAAACCTTTAATACTTACTAGGTTTCTTACAAGGGTTTTCAGAATCAAGTATTCAAATATAAATGCCAGGTAGTAATTTTTAATAAACATTTCACGATTACATGAATCTGCCTCCAGTTAATTTGAAGATACTTTACATAAAAATGTTCCTTACAATGGTACTAGGCATTTTGATTGTGAATTCTATTATGTTGTTTTAAGTAAGTAAATAATGAGTAAGTAGCACAACTGTAGAGACTATTTTCAATATTCACTGATTTTGTGACTTAGATTTCAGTGATTCGTTAATGCCTCGTGTTTCTTTTTTGTGTTTTTAAAGCTGCAGAAGTGGTAAACAAACCCAGTGTTAAGTATTCAGTACTACCTGAAGATGGGAAGAATCAAGCACTGGAAAAAATGGTAAGTCATTACAAATGTGAATAATTATAACAGATAACCTTCACTTATGGAACAAATATTTGTTAAGTGTCTACTATATGCTAGGCACTGTAGATAAAAAATGGTTTTTTTTTTGTTTTTTTTAAAATATATTTTATTGATTTTTTACAGAGAGGAAGGGAGAGAGATAGAGAGCTAGAAACATCGATGAGAGAGAAACATCGATCAGCTGCCTCCTGCACATCTCCCACTGGGGATGTGCCCGCAACCCAGGTACATGCCCCTGACCGGAATCGAACCTGGGACCCCTCAGTCCGCAGGCCGACGCTCTATCCACTGAGCCAAACCGGTTTCGGCAATGGTTTGTTTTTAAACATATTTTTTTTATCTCAGAGAGGAAGGGAGAGGGAGAGAGAGAGATAGAAACATCAGTGATGAGGGAGAACCATTGATCGGCTGCCTCCTGCATGCTCCACACTGGGATCGAACCTGCAACCCAGGCATGTGTCCTGACTGGGAATCATACTGTGACTTCCTGGTTCATAGGTTGATGCTCAACCACTGAGGCACTGCAGCCGGGCAATACAATGGTTTTTAAAAGTGGGGGGGGGGGGGGGAGGGTATTGTTCTTCAGGAGCTTTTGGGTTAATTCATATGAGGGGAAGAGGAAGACAGAAGTATGCAGGGTTTCTACGACAAGGTGTGTTAAGTGTCACGAGGGAAGTCAGTTCCAAACAGCAGGAGAGACCTCTAACCCAGGCTCTGTGCTATTCCAGTTGGCTTTTTCTGGGTGGTATGAAGAGAAGTCTGGGATGTCTTTCTTTTAATTATGAAAATTATACCTGAGTTGATATCTAAAGTGTGATTAGGCACTGTCATTAGAGAGTTGGGGAAGGACTCTGAGAACGCTTTTCAGATTAAGGGAAGAGAGCTTGAAACTTTTGGATAGTGGAAATAAAGAGAAATTCAGAAAGGAATGGGCATAAAATTCACAGTAGGGGCATTACATGGTTTGGGCTTGAGGAGAGAGAGAGAAGAGGCCATATCACTAACGGCCTCGTCTATGAAACAGGTGGAGGCCGCACAGTGGTTAAGGGAATGAACTGTGAAGCCAACTACTGTGTTCAAATCCCAGGCCAACTTGATGTAATCTCAACTCCCTGTAGTTAAATAGGACCCGTCCCTGGGTTGTTCCTGGGTTGCCAGGATGATAATGTACCCGGAAGTAGAGGGAGAGACGCCTTTGACAGAAAACGGGTTAGTAAGGGAATGGAAGTGCTCTCTCCACGGTGTTCAAACTGTGCTTCTTGGATCCCGGAGGCAGAGGTCCTCAAACATTTTTGTGTCCTTTCTCTCTAAAGAATTTTGAAAAGACATGGACCTTCTGCCATTTCTAAGTTGACATTTAAAAGGTTCATCACAAATTTTGTAAGTTTCATAAGGTATGATTTCTGGTGTATTGATAATATTGACATTTTAAAAACTGTATGTCATTGTCTAGAATATATCCACTAAAATCTAAATACTTACTATACCCTGGTAACTTATCACCCATAATCATCCCTTTAAAAAAATACTTCAGCAAGCCATTCTTCAACAATCTGAATTTTTATACTTTCCTTTTCTCCATAAATGCCCCTTTTTTTAAAAAAAAATTTCTATTGATTTTTAGAGAGAGAAGAAGGGAGAGGGATAGAGAGATAGAAACATCAATGAGAAAGAAACATCATAGATTGGCTGCCTACTGCACACCCCGCACTGGGGATCAAGTCCTGACCTGGAATCAAATGGTGACGTCTTGGTTCCTGGGTCGATGTTCAGCCACTGAGCCACACCGGCTGGGCTGCACTCCTTTTTTTGTATACACCTCCACAGATTTATAATGTAATATAATGTTAAGCTTGAAAATCTCTTCTTGAAAACTTCATAATACTTCTCTACTATAAAAATGAGTATATATTAAAATTTTCTGTGATCCTATTACCAAGTGTTAAAACGTTTTCTTTCAAAATTATTTAAAAGTAATATTAGTATATAGTTGTTTAAAACAACATAAATATATCATAAAACGTAAAAAATAAACATTACAATAAAATTTTATTGTACATGAATCCCATAATGAAATGGATAGGCATAGATCCCCCCTCCCCCTCAGTTGGTCTGTGATTCTTTGAATGGACATCACATACTGCTAGATCGAGGCAGAGTCTTGCTGCTGAGCCATATTTTAAATAAATTTTTAGTAGATAGGTTAACATATCAAATAGTTGTGGCAGTTTCAGTTTCTCTATAAAGACCTTTACTTGGAAGTTGTGAATTTTTTTAAAAAATATATTTTATTGATTTTTTACAGAGAGGAAGGGAGAGGGATAGAGAATTAGAAACATCAATGAGAGAGAAACATCGATCAGCTGCCTCCTGCACACTCCCTACTGGGTATGTGCCCGAAACCAAGGTACATGCTCTTCACCGGAATCGAACCTGGGACCCTTGAGTCTGCAGGCCGATGCTCTATCCACTGAGCCAAACCGGTTAGGGTGGAAGTTGTGAATTTTTAACCTTCATTCTTCTGCACATCTGAACTTACTCCCGTCCATGTCTTCTCTGGTCACTTGCACAAGTCCCGCACAGGCTGTGGTTGCAGACTTTTTGAGCTCCCGCCTGGTCCCGCCTGTGACTCACACATGTGCTCCTGCCTGGGTTGAAAGGGTGTCCGCTCTGGAAGACACTATGTCATTCACTAGACAGCTGGATCTAGATAATGCGAAGCTGTGTTCCCACTTCACTTTAGATGCGCTTTATAGATCTCTGTCTTACAGATCCATATGCTAACGAAATGTTTTCCATTTTTCCATAGGATCTTAATTCTTTCACAAGCCAGACATCAAGTTCTTCCCTCAGACTCTCTCAGTCCTCCAGTATCAGACTCACAGATCAGCTGTTTACTGAGCAAAGACAGAACATCAGCTCGCGGGCTCCTTCCAGCTGTCCAACTCCACAGTGTCACCAAGCGGCTTCAGTTCTACAGGAGGAGGAACATAAAAGAAAACACTTCCTAAAACAATATATAAATAATGAAAATAAAGAAAGCATGAATCTTAAAAGAAAACATATTACATGTCATAATTCACCAGAGAAAACGAGTAAACATATGGCATTGAAAGAAGATGCTGAGGAGGTAGAAGCCGCCCTGAATTCCGGGAACTCAGGGGCATTCAGAAACCAGTTCTGTGACATCAGGCATTTGGATGACTTGGAGAAAAGCCAGCTGATTGAAATGCTCAGACAGGCAGTATCCCTGGTGGTAACTCTGATGTACAAGGATGGTTCAACCCAGCTAAGAGCTGACCAGGTTAGTAAACAGTGTGGCTTTTGTTTGTTTTGTTTTTCTGGCACCATAAGAGAAACCCATGTTTCTAGTGTCTGATTTTAATGGGAGAGCTAGAAATAAGATTTTAAGCCTTCCCTTCTCCCCAATGGTAAGCTATTGATAATGCATAGTGTTTTTTAAAATATATTTTTATTGATTTCAGAGAGGAAAGGGGAGAGAGAGAGAGAGAGAGATCAACGATGAAAGAGAATCATTGATCAGAATTGAACCCAGGACCCTTCAGTCCGCAGGCCGACACTCTATCCACTGAGCTAAACTGGCTAAGGCCGTCTTTTATTATTTTAGTCATTTGAGTGGATGTGACATGGTGTTTCATTTTGGTTTTAAATGGTATTTCCCTAATATATGATGACATTGAGCATCTTCTCATGTGCTGATTGGACATTTGTACATCTTCTTTGGCAAATGGTCCATTCAAATCTTTTGCTCATTTTTTAAAATGAAAAGTTTTTAATGTTAACTATTGTAGAGGCCCCCGAATTTTCACCCCTTTTCCCACCTCCACCCACCCCTGCTTCCCCTTGCCTTGGCCTTCACCACACTTTTGTCCATGTCCGTGGGGTATGCATATATGTTCTTTAGCCAATCTCTTCACCTTCTTTATCCAGTCATCCCCACACCCTCCCCTCTGGAACCTGCCAGTATGTTCCATGTTTCCATGCTTCTGGTTCCATTTTGTTCGTCAGTTTATTCTGTTCATTAGATTCCACATATTAATGATATCATATGGTATTTGTCTTTCTTTGACTGACTTATTTTACTTAGCATAATACTATCTAGGTCTATCCATGCTATTGCAAAGAGTAAGAGTTCCTTCTTTTTTATAATCACACTAGAGCAGTGGTTCTCAACCTTCCTAATTCCGCGACCCTTTAATACAGTTCCTCATGTTATGGTGACCCTCAACCATAAAATTATTTTCGTTGCTACTTCATAACTGTAATGTTGCTACTGTTATGAATCGTAATGTAAATATCTGATATGCAGGATGTATTTTCATTGTTACAAATTGAACATAATTAAAGCATAGCGATTCATCACAAAAACAATATGTAATTATATATGTCTTTTCCGATGGTCTTAGACGACCCCTGTGAAAGGGTCATTCGATCCCCAAAGGGGTCACGACCCACAGGTTGAGAACCGCTGCACTAGAGGCTGGTGCAGGAAATTCGTGCACAGGTAGGGTCCCTAGGCCTGGCTGGCGATCAGGGCCGATCTGTGGGTTGACTGGCGGGGTGATCGGGGCTCCCACTCACACCCACCTTGGCCTAGCGCTGCCTGCTCGCTGGCCCCTCCCCTCGCCACCGCCGCCAGTCGCCTCCTTCTAGGGTAACCAGTGGGGTGATGTGGCAGGGGGGCCTCCCCGCTTGCACCTGCCTTGGCTGTTCTGGCGCTGCCCCCCGCCACCGCCGCTCCTGCATTGAGCGTCTGCCCCCTAGTGGTCAGTGCACGTCATAGCGACTGGTCATTCCACTGTTTGGTTGATTTGCATATTAGGGTTTTATATAGATAGAAGATAGTATTCCATGGTTTAAGTATACCACAACTTTTGTTTCCACTCATCTGCTGATGGGCACTTGGGCTGTTTCCAGATCTTGGCTATTGTAAATAATGCTGCTATGAGCATAGGGATGTAATTTTCTTCATGTTTCTTGTACTTGGGGTTTGTTGATCTTCTTGGTTCTACAGATTAACTTGGGAAAATTGACATTCAGTTTTTGGTACTCCAGGTGGGACATGAATGACATTCTTATTATTTTGGGTTTTGTAATCCTTGAGCATGGTATGTCTCTCAGTTACTTAGTTCTTCTCTGATTTCTTTCACCAGTGTTTTGTGGCTTTCAGCATATACATCCTGTATATTATGATGATTCCTAAGTATTTCATTTTTTTAGAATAGTTATTAAAAACGATAATTTTTATACAAGTTCAGTTTTACATGTTTATTTTTTTTAATCTTTATTTTTGAGCTTATTATAGATGAACATGTTATTGTTAGTGTATCAGAATGCAATTGGTTTTATTGTTTTGCTCTTGTATCCTGCAACCTTGGTAAGTTTTTCTGTAGATTCCTTTGGGTTTTCTGTGCAGACAGTTGTATCATCTGTAAATAGAGACAGTATAATTCTTCCTTTCTGATTTATATGTCTTTTATTTCTCTTTCCTGTTGTATCCTTAGCACTGGCGAAGACTTCTGTTTTGATGGTGAATAGGAAGGAGACTAGATTTGGAGAGAAGGATCATGGGTCTGGTTTCTGGCCTTGATTGTTATTAAAGAGCTGTTCATTGACAAATTTAACTTTAGGCCTTTTCTGTCTTTTTAAAAAATATATATTTTATTGATTTTTACAGAGAGGAAAGGAGAGGGATAGAGAGTTAGAAACATCGATGAGAGAGAAACATCGATCAGCTGCCTCCTGCACATTCCCTACTGGGGACATGCCCGCAACCAAGGTACATGCCCTTGACTGGAATCGAACATGGGACCCTTGAGTCCGCAGGCCGATGCTCTATCCGCTGAGCCAAACCAGTTAGGGCCCTTTTCTGTCTTTTAAATGAGAAAATATGACATATCTTTATTGAATAAACATATTGTCTATGTTTAATATTGAAACTTTATTTCATTGTCTATTCACAGGCTCTAGTTTCCTCTGTGAAAGGAATTGTGATGTTGCTACAGAGCCACGCAGAAGGCTGTGGTCCTCCGGCTGCCTCAGCCCCTGGCCGTGTTCTGGAGGCAGGAGTCAGACCCAGCGATCGGTGCATCTACATAGAAACGGTGCAGTCTGCTGTTTGCAGCCAAGAACAAGAAGCACAGAATCAATTTGCCAGGTAAGAAAATCTTCCTCATTCTCCTGAAGTCTGCGTACCTGCCTGATTTATCCCGATTTAAAGTTTCCCAAGCTTCAACTGTAATTGTTTAAACTTTTAGACGTTTCATATGGGCCCAGGAAAATAAAATGGATCTAAAAGACAGAAACCTCGAACACTGGTCCTTCCCCCCAAAGGGCGTCCGTGGGGACCTGCTCCAGGACTTGAATCAACATCTCAATGAGAAGTTGGTGAGAAAACCATCACCCCAGGCCAAACCCCTGTCACTGCCCAAGTCCCAGGTGCTTCTCCTCGTCACACTGGTCATTGACTCAGTGACAGTATCAGAAAGTGAGGTTGTCACTCCTTCGAACAGCAAACTGTCCTCAGTGCCACCAAGATACTGCTCATTTCAATCTTCATTCTGAGGAAGTAGGCAGGACAGTGTCACGCGCACCTGCCTTCTTGGTGTCTAGAATGCTCCCACAGGAGGGCTTCTGTGCTCCTCCTCGGTCCTGAGAATCCTGCTGTGGGTTGGAGCCTGTGCCCCTCCTCCCGTTTCTTCCCTGGTGGCGTCAGCCTGGCCGGGCTTCCACCTTGGGTGGCACTTGCCCTTCCTGTGTGCCCAGGCCTCTGAGTTCAGGCCAGTTAGCGGCCCCGAGGGAGCTCCCTGAAGCTGCTGCCCGGACAGGAGTCCCGGAGGCTCGGGGGGAGACGGTGGGGCCTAGGCCTGGCCTTCATCTCACCTGTCTCATTGGCTCCGGGTGAGTTTTAGGTCATGGCTGTGAGTCCCAGCCTGTGGGTAGGGATGCGCTCTGCCAGGAATGTTTGAGGCGCTCCCCGCAGCCTGTATGACGGGGCGGGGGCGGGGGGGGGGGGGGGTGGACTCCACAGACATTTCCCCACTGGACCGGCCCCTGTGGTTCTTGCTATGATCACAGGACGCCCTTCTGCAAACAGCAGCAGGAAACTGTGAGGAAGAATATGTATTATTCATGGTCCTGGAGGGAACACGGCGAGGCTGTGTGTGGGGGAGAGAGCGTGGACCTGGGCTCTGCCTTGCTTCCCATCTGAGGGGGCTGCCTAGGGTTTCGAGGGCTTACTCTTTATTGGCTAATGGACGCCTAAGAGTGGGAGTCAGGGCACAGGAAGGGAAAAGCAGGGTCACTCATGCGGTCAGTTATCTAGGTTGCCCAGGGCTTTCTGAGCGAGGGACCTTCGTGCGTGGGGGTGGCCTAGATCCTTGTGGCTGGTTCGCTAGGAGCTGTGGCTTACGGCTGGCAACACGTCTGTTCATGATGGAGGTCCTTGAAAATGGATACCATGCGATCAAAAGCTAATGTCAGGCACTTACACGACAGTAACTTTGGTGAGAATGGGACAATGACAGATACAGCACTCTGCTCCCAAGAAACCTATAACCTTCCTTTATGTGATTTCCTTTCGGAAGGGCCATCAGTCAGGTCTGTCCTGTGGAAGGCCTCTGTGCGGATACAGCCTCTTGTATTTGCATGGCCTCTTCTGAATTCTGGGTTTTGTATCCTACGTGACACTCTCCATTGGACGTCTAACAGTCACTGCGGCCTGAACATGTGCAGCACTGACCTCCCGTCTCCCTGAAACCTGCCTCCCCAGCCGCTCTCTTCCTGGCTCGTGGCCGCATTAGCCCTCCGTGGGCTCAGGCAGCGGTCTTGGCATCATCTTTAATGTCTCTCTACATCTAATCTCAGTGAATCCATTGGCTCTGCCTTCAAAATAGCTAGACTCTGGCCCCTCTCCCCCTGCTGCGGCCGCGGTGCAGGCCCTGCCTCCTGACCGAGTCCCAGCGAGGGCTTCCAGCTGGTCTCCCGCCTCCCCGTCTTCAGTCTGTTCAGCACAGCACCCGGAGAGGCCCTGTCCACACAGAAACCAGCCACGTCACCGCCCGCTCCACACCCTCCCACAGCTCCTGGTCGCTCTGAGGAAAAGCCAGAGTTCCCCAAGAGCCTGCAGCTGCTCCACTGCCTTGGCCTCATCCCCTCTCCTTGCTGCTCCCGAGCTCGGGGAGCCTCTGCCAGCTGCTCCTCTCCTGCAGCGTTCTCCCAGATCGCTGCACAACTGGCCGCCTCGTTCCTTTATGTTTTTTTAAACCAAGAAAGCAAATTATGAAAATGCAAAAGTAGAGAGAATAATATGACACCCATATCCCATTCACCCAGGCCAGTTATCCAGACAGAAGGGCAGGGGTACGGGGCTGGGATTAAGGAAAATACCAGGCATGTCATTTACGTCACCTGTCTCAGGATGCAGCTCTAAAAACATGGGCTCTTGCCCTAGCTGGTTCGGCTCAGTGGTTAGAGCGTAAACCCTTAGGCTTTAGGGTTGCGGGTTCGATTCCAGTCAAGGGCATGTACCTCGGTTGCAGGCTCGATCCCCAGCCCTGGTCAGAGCACATGTGGGAAGCAACCAATTGATGTGTCTCTCTCACATCAATGTTTCTCTCTGTCTCTCCCCCTCCCTTTTACTCTCTCTAAAAACCAATGGAAAAAAATATCCTCAGGTGAAGATTAACAGGAAAAAAAAATAAAAACATGGGCTTAAAAAAAAAAATCTTTCTTGTTGAAAGTATTACATATGCCCCCTTTTTCTTCCTTACAGCCCGCCCCACCCCTGCCCCTGGCCTCCACCACCCTATCGTTGGTGTCCGTGGGTTATGTATATGTACACACACGTTCTTCGGTTGTTCTCAGAGGGAAGATCCACCCACACACTCACCCCCCACCCCCGCCTTCACGCTGAGATTGTAGTCTGTTCCATACTTCTCTGTCTCTGGATCTGGGGCGCTAAAGTCCCCTAGTATGACTGTTGTTGTCGATCTCTCTCCTAAGGCCCTCCGTAAGTCTTTATCTATTTAAGGGCTCCTATATTGGGTGCCTATGTGTTTACAGGGTCATATCCTCTTGTTGGGTCGATCCCTTTAATATTATGTAGTGACCTTACTGTCTCTTGTGATGGCCTTCATTTCGAAGTCTGTGTGGTCAGATACGAGTATTGCCATCCCAGCTTTTTTTCATTTCCATTTGTGTGGAAAATTTTTTTCCATCTCTTCATTCTCATCCTGTGTGAGTCGTTTGTTCTAAGATGGGTCTCTTATAGATAGCATATAGTTGGGTCATGTTTTTGTATCCATTCAGCTACCCTATGTCTTTTGATTGGATTATTTAATCCATTTACATGTAAGGTTATTATTAATAGGTACTTATTGCCATTTTAATTCTGTATGCCTAATAAATATTTAATCAATGTTCTTAATTAATGAATGAGTATTGAGTTTAAATTTTTGTAAGGTCCAGGACAATTATATGAAAACATTGCCTTAAATACCATACAGTGGAATGATCCCAAGTCTTCAACATGAATTTTAAAAAATGTCTGCATAATACAAATTTAATAGCATCTATTAAATACCCGTGCAAGGTCTTTTTACATACATGCTCTCTCTTACTCTTAATATTAACTGTATGTGTTAGGGCTTATTATTTCCTTTTTATAGATGAGTAAACTGAGACTGAGGTAGTCATAGATCAGTCTTGAGATTTCAATTCAAGCCTTCATTTTTACACTCAGCTCTAGCCTTTTCATATTCTAGCTGCCTTTTTGTTTTGCAGGTGTGACATAACCCACTTATCTAACTGACTTATGAAACACACTGTTTTAGCCACTTTGCCGTACAGGGTATTCCTTTAGTTGTTTGTCTTATAGGATAGAAATCCGCGAGCCTGCATCTCACCAGTGGGGCTGTTGTAGTCAGTAGATGCCCCTCCGAGGATGTGCGAGTGCCCAGGGTGTGGGAGCATCAGCGGGAAAGGAAGCTCCTGGGCCAGCCCTGCTCCCTGTGCGCTGTCTCCCCTCTCCCGCTCTCCTCCTGGGCACCCCTCCCAAGTCCCACGGAGCCAGGCCTGAGCTGTTGGCACTTTGCCCTCCCTACCACCCTGGCCTCCCTCTTGAAGAGAAACCCAGGTGAAATGCAAAGAAAATGCAAAAAGCCTAAAAGTGTCTGTCGGCGAGGCCAGCCAAGCGAAGTGTAACTACAGGTTGGCTTAGCGTGCAGAGCTGTTGAGCTCGGGTTTCTGTCTCCCTCAGCCTATCCGAAGGCCCTCATTACGGGCTGATGCGCAGTTAGTTACCCGAAGGGAGGCTGCAGCCTGGGCCGGGCGCAGCCACACAGGGTCCCAGACCTCAGCTTGGCCACTTGCCAGATGTGTAACGCTGGGAAAATGGCTTGCCCTCTCTGGGCCTCAGTTTCCTTATCTGTAAGTGGCCGTATGCCTGCCTGAGGGCCTGTGGGGAGGTTTCAGTGCAGCAGCCCCTCTCAAGTGTGTAGCGTGCCATCTGCGCATGGAAAGGGCTCGATAAACCAGCGCTGTTAGCAGCCGCCTGTTCGGGAGCTCGTGATGTGACGGGGGAGCGTTTCCGGGCGCGCTGCTGTGTCCCCACTGCGGCCGCTGGGTGGGCAGGAGCGGAGAAGGGGCACAGGGGCGGCTCCCTGCGGGGAAGCTGGCCAGACCCTCCAGGAGCGGCGTGAGCAGCTTGCGGAAGTGGGAGGAGGATTTTAGGCAAGAGCACAGCATGAGCAGTGGCTCGAGTGTGAGGGGACGCGGCAGAGTCTGGCGATGGAGGACAGAGGACTCCGTGTGAGCCGCGGGGAGAGTGTTTGGGGGGTGCTGGGGGCGCGGGCTGGGCAGTCCTGTTGGGCCCGCTGTAAGGAGCCCAGAGTATGTGTGCTCTGCCCGGGAGTTTGGTTCTTCGTCTGTGGGTAATGGGGCTTCGCCTGAATGCTATGTCCCCTTGGCTCATTCCTTAGCCTCTCTGTGTCTCAGCTTCCTCACCTATAGAACGCAGATAAGAGGTCATACCTACCTCACAGGATAACCGAGTCTATGTAAGTGATAGCTGTCAGTGGAGTAGCACTAATATTTTTTTCAGGGTAAAAGTTCTTAATTAGTGTCTAAGTCAGTGAATGTCTTCATCTTCTAGGAACGTGCTGTTTCGGATCCTGAAATGTACCTGCCCTGTGATTTGTTTCAATGCTAAGGATTTTGTGAGAACCGTGCTGCAGTATTTGGGTGATGATGGCAGTTGGAAGCACGGTAAGTTATGGCTGATCCGTGGGGAGGACGGGAGCCTCAGGACCCGGGATTGGCGCTTGAAGCGGGAACAGTCTCGTGGGGCTGAGCCCTGAATCTGCGGGGTCAGCACCAACTCCGCAGTGTCCGGGCTGAGGTGCCCACCGAGAGCTGGAGGAGTTGGTGCGGAAACCCACACGCTGGTCAGGGGCGCTGTGGAAACAGCAGGCCCCCCACGTCAACAATCACCACGCCTCCCGCCTTCTCTCCTCTCACGGCCCACACTGCCTACGCCCGCCCTAGGTTATTGCATATGGGACCCCAAGCATGATGCAGATTGCCTGAAATAGTTCAGCATGTGACCGAGATACGAGGATGTCATTTCTAAGATGATGCCATCACTGTTATCTCCCCCGCATACTAGCAATAATCTTTTAATATTATTAGACGTTCAGGCAGTGTTTGCACTTTCCAGTTGTCTTTAAATACTTTTGCCTGTTTGTCTTTGTTTTTTACAGTTTGTTTGAATTGGGAGCCATACCTGGGATAGGTGCAATATGTTTCTTAAGTCTCTTCTACTCCATATGTTCTCTTCTCTGTTTTAGATCCTTGCAGTTATGTTGTTGTTGTTGATGGAACCAGCTTGCTTGTCCTGGGGATTTCCCACAGTCTGGACTTGGCGATTGCATCCCCTTCTTGCCAATTAACATGCTCCCCTCTCGGCTCTCTTTCTTGTAAATTGGCAGCTAGATCCAGAGGTTGGGTCGGATTCTCACTGGATTTCTGGAGGGCAAGGCTGCTGCATGACGCAGAGCTTGACCCGACCCTGACCCTGACTCTAACCCTGACCTCTGGAGTGGTGTGTCCTATCAGGAGCTACCTCCTGGTGGTTGTTCATCTTTCTTGTGATGTTTGAACTCCTATTATATGTTAACTCTTCTTGTCTATCTTTCATATTTACCACTTTATCTAGAATCTATTTTCAATCTCTTTATTTCTTTTTTATTTAAAAAATTCCTCTTTTCCATTTTTTTAACTTAAGGCATTATCTATTACATTTATCTGCTTTTGTGTAATGCCAGTTTTTATTTCTGAAAAATTTTGTATTTCTCTTTCCTGAATTCATTTATTTTTTTTGTTCAGTTTTTCTAAGTCACCTATTTTCTAAGTATTTCTAATTCTGATTTATTTACTTTTCATAGATTTTATTATTTTCTTAGTTTGTTTAAAGTCTATTTTGTTGGCATTTCTTCTTCAAGTCCTGGCATTTTCTCTCCCGTGTGGGGTTTGTCCTGGCAGGCTTCAATTTACTCGGTACAGGAGTTTATAGGGACCAGACCCCACTATTCCAGCACTGTCAGACTCCCCCAAGGATTTTCCAAAAGACATGTGGGTAAGAAGCCTTAATTTTGGAATAATAGAGCTTTGAGAAGGCAAATAGAATGAAAAAGCCCTACGGGGTCAGTTACATGACCAGCCACTGTGAGGTAAAGTCATGCCTCACTGGCTTGGGGGCAGGCAGCCAGCGTGACTGTGGCCTTTCTCGCCCAGAGCTCCAGACCTCCAGCATGAGAGACTTCCCAGGCGGCAACACAGACGCCAGGGCTGGCTGCTTAGGTGAATATCAGTCTCTTGGCCGAGCACAGTGTGCCGATGCCAGAAGACACACCCAGTGTGATGTGATCCGAGACTCAGCTTGCTTAAAGGCAAGGCCTTATTTTTGTATAGCACAATTAAAGCTGTTAACAGAACCTGAAAAGCAATCCTTTAGGGTTCAGATCTGTTTCTTAATTTATCAGCTTCCCAGCCCTGTGTAACCCCCCCCCCCCCCCCCCCCGCCCCGCTGTGCCTAAAATACTCTGGTACAAAAATGTACTCATGTAGCAGATGCCGCTCTTACTTTGTACAGAGCACCTTCTCGTGTCTCGCACACACACAGGACGCTTTGCCCCCGGTTTTCAGAGAGGAAAGTAACACTTGGGGGACATGGCCTCCCAGGCCCGCAGGCTAGGCTCGCTGCTCTTTTCACACATCCAGCTGCCACCGGATGGCGGCGGGGCACATGCCCAGCGTGTGCAGCTTCTTGTCCTTGCCCGCCGTGCCCGCCTCCCCAGAAGGCGAAGCTGTGTGCTCAGGCAGCTCCTCACCGCTCTGCCTGCTGCCCAGGATACTTGGGTTCCTGAACACCCCGATGCCATGCCATGCAGGGTCCGGGGTGGCCTGGGAAGGCAGCCCAGCGAGAGGCCAGAGCCTGGAGGAGGGGAGGCTTGGAGAGAGTGGTTAGGATGACAAGTAGGCAGGCTGCAAGGTGCCTGGGCAGTGAGAATCTTGGGAGCATGCGGGAAAGGGGAGAAAGGAGGCAGGAAGTGTGGCTGAGGATTCTGACTTCGATCTCTTTTAACATTTGAGAGATCCAAATCCAAGTTAGTGTGGAGTCTCCACCCCTCTGGGCATTTGGGATCAAATCCCATGAGATTGGCCTTGTGGGACCTGGGTTTGTAGAGGCTACTTATCCAAGGTTCAGAATTCCTTAGTATTGACAGAACATCGCTTGGTCCTTAGCCCTGTAACTTGAGGGGATGGTCAAATTATGATCATTAATCTGAACGGTGAGAAACGTGTAAAAGCAGAGAAAAGTAAATGCCTCTATCCTGTCACGGTTGAACGAGCTTTCTCTCCTCAGTTGTGGACTTTGTCGGGCTGGACCCTAGGATTGCGGCTTGGCTCATAGATCCCCGTGAGGCTGCACCCTCTTTTGAGGATTTAGTGGCGAAATCCTTCGGAAACGCCATCACGGTTACAGTGAGCTGCACGTATGGGAATTCCTCAAGAAATACTGTGGTGAGTTGTTTTCAGATAAGATTTTATCAACTTTAATACAACCCTAACTTTAATCCTCATCTGAGGATATTTTTCCCATTGATGTTTTAGAGAGTGAAAGAGAGGGAAGAGGAGGGGGAGAGAGAAACATTGATGTGAGAGACACATCGACTGGTTACCTCCTGCACACTCCCCAACCGAGGGTGGGGGCCAACAGGCAATGGAATGTCCCTTAAATGGGAATTGAACCCGCAACCTTTCAGTCCACAGGCCAATGCACTAACCACTGAGAAAAACCTGCCAGGGCAATACAGCCCTAATTTCTCTACAGAAACTCTTTCTACAGACTTCAGAGATAGCCCAACACTAAAGAGAATGTCGCTGCTGTTTGCTTTGACTTAGGCGGCCCAGATGCTTTGTGCCCTGGCGTTTCGGGTAGACATGAATAAGGACGGCGACTTCTGCTCCTTCGTGAAACTGCTCCTGGGAAAACCATTCGCGGGGTGACCTTCCCAATGGACTCTGGTGTCAGGGAGTCGCCTGCTCTGGGAGCAGAGCTGCTCGTTTATACATTCTTAGTGCTGATGAGACGGCAGCTGCGGCAGAGGGCCCGGGCGGCCACTCCGCAGGCCATGGCCACCTCTGGAGATGCACCCAATAGTGAGGAACTGGAACCGGACAATTAGTGGGTCTGGCTACTTGAGCCAATTAAAGCAGAGACAGGGTTGAATCCTATATGAGTGTTTATTCCAAAACTGCCGGCCGCATGGGGAGCAGCAAGCCAGGCACAAAAACCTGCTCTGCCCTCCCCACAAGCCAGCTCTTATATTGGGTAGAAGGACTAAGATTACCTGGGGAGTAGGCAAAAGGGTGTGCCACGTGGCAGTTTACAGGTGCCTGGGGGTCTGCAAAGGCTGGGGGTCTGCAAAGGGCAGGCAATTCTGGCTTCTGCAAGGTTGTTAATGTTTCCATGATCACAGGCAGCCCCCAGATGGGGAGGGTGGGCTGCATTTCCAGGTGAGCTCCCAGGTCCCACATGCAACCCCCCAGCCAGGTTAGAATGTGCTTCTTTAATCAGAACAAGACAATCACAGTTAACAGAGCATGATTAATATTTCTTACAATTATAGCTTGTCCCCAATATTCTATTTCTGCCCCTATCAAAAGCACGACTAGAAGAACATGCTGAGGGTTTGGGGGGGTTGGGAGGGAGGCACTGATGTTGAGGTGGCAACCTGGGGAGCAGAGCAGGTGGTGGTGTGAGCCTGCCGTGCCTACCACCAGGAGCCGGTGATGCTCGCTTCCTGCCCTTCATCTCAGACTGTGTCTCACAGGGGCTGGGTTGAATACAGAGGCTCACTATCCCCTAATTAGAAGATTTGTTGGAGGGCTGTGGGGTAGCTCACAGACTTCCTGAGGAAAGCAGACTCAGGCCTTGGGGACAGGAGCCAGGCGGCTCCGAGGACCCAGGGAGCCGGAGCCTCAGGCCGGGCCAGTGAACCCACTCTGTCATGTGTCCCTTCTGTCACTGTATCACAGGTTTGCCCGGTGGAGGGGAGGGAGAGCAGGAGATGAGCAGTCCTCCCAGATCCCATGCTGGCCCCAGACAGAGCTGAGATCCTAGTACTGAGCATTGTTGTCCACCCCAGGCTCAGTCCCTCTTCTGGGGGGAGCGGGGTACAGGAAGGTCAGCGCAGATGCCTCGCCCGGGGTCGGGGAGGCCACGGTTCACAGCGGGGATCTCGGACCCTTGGGTCTGGGTTCCTTCTCGTATAAGGAATGAGTTGGGGAGGGAGTGGCTTCGGGAACAGAGCGCCAGCCCAGGGGGCCTGCCTTTCCCTGACCCGCTGTGGGCTGGTCCTCTCAGCCCCCCAGCCTGTGGCCCGCACCCTCCAGTCCCACCCGGAGCTCCCCCAGGCCTCACCCGCACCAGCCCCTCAGGAGCTGCCTTGTCCTGTTGTCCAGCTGTGGCCACTGTGGAGCCTGCACTGCTCGAAGGTGGGGTGAGGCAGGGCTGCTCTGAGGGGCTGTGACAGCTCAGGGAGGGTCAGGGGCCGGACAGCTCAGTGGGGGAGGGGGGAGTCAGGAGTCAGGAGAGGAGCGGCTCCTGGAGGGGAGCAGCAGGGTCCCAGGGAGGAGGAGGAGGAGGAGGAGGAGGAAGTGTGGGGGCTGGGCCCCCATGGAGCTGGAGCTGGTCCAGGAGCTTCAGGTTGGGAACTGCTTGGAGAGGGAGCCCTGGTCAGCATGCCGTGTAGACGCTCATGCGGGCAGCAGTGTGGCCACCTGCCAGGCGGTGGCTGAGAAGTGGTCATGGAAGCACTCCTAGTGCTCCCACCCAGTCGTAACCCAGCCCTGCCTCATCTACCGTGGGGCCCAGACCAGAGAGACCAGGCCAACCCACCCAGCGTCTAGGCGGCAGGAAGGAGAACTAGACAGGTGGGGGCGCTGTGGCTCATCCCACCAGCCTGTTTGTCAGTTGATCACAGACTCTGTTTGTCCCCCTCCCGGGCCCCTGTGTGTGGTCCCGGGTGAGAATGGCAGGAACTGGATGGCGGCATGGCTCCTCTGCTCCCTCTGCTCCCTCATGGGGGGTGGAGGTGTGGGAGCCCGAGGCCAGGCCGCGTCCTCCTGTCTCTGCCACCCAGTACTCCTCACATGTTGGGCTTCCTTGTGGCTCATGCCTCTGGGACGAGGGGGAGATTGGGTTGAGGAGGAAGTGTCCGGTGGCCAGAAGCTTGCATTGGCCCAATAGGAAGTGCGTTCCTCAGCATGGGACCCGTCTACTTGGAGTCGTTGGTGGGTGATGCCACAGATGTGTGACAGCTGCCAGCAAGCATTCCCGTGGGTTGTGTTACTTCCTAGATTGTGACGATCATTTCGGCCAAGGTTGCCTAATTTTTCATTCTTTTGATCTTTTACAGAATCAGAATGTATGTGCGAACCTGAGGGTCCTCCACAGGCTTACGATGGACCTCTGTTCTCAGCTGAAGGCAAGCGTGTTGTAGCTTCTGGGGCGGCGCTCTGCCCACTGCTGTCCACTGTCTGGCATTTGCACCCACACGCGCAGGAGCAGTGCCCGCCGTGTGGGATGTGCAGCAAATGACGCTGAGTCCTGAGGCCACGTTCCCCTCCTTCCCTCAGGAAACGGTAGTCCAGCTGATGAGACCTGACGTTCCTGAATGTTCTCTATGGGTCGACAGCAACTGTAGCATTTTTAGTGCTGCGGTGAGCGTGGCAATGGAAGACTAAAAGTCCACAAATGCCAGATCACATAAAAATGAGAAAGATGAAGGGGAATGGGGAGTGGGCGTGTTCTCCTGTTTCTCACGGTCCCAGCAGGCCTGGGCGATACAGTAGGACACCAGAGGGGGAGGGGCTCCTGGGTGGGAGGCAGCCCGTCCGCTGAGGAGGAGCCCGGTGCGGCCGCTGAGCGACGTGCAGCCTCCATAGCAAGAATGTTTCCTCCTGTGAGACAGGCTTACGGTTTATGGCAGCTGTTTTGTACCTTGGAGCTTCCTCTGATACCCATTTTGGCAGGTAAGCCACCTGAAGCTGATGCACAGCCATCTCTCTAGAGAAAGTGCCCTAGTGAAGTTCTTAACATTGTTTGGGGACGACTGTTTCTCTCTGAGCTTATTTCAGGGCAGGCAAGGATCACACGGCCCTGACGAGGTGGCCAGCCCTTTACTTCCCTTTCTGTAAGGAGGGCTTGGACCGCATCACCTCTGGTGTAGAGGGACCAGGCGGTTCTGACGTCCGGTCCTATGGGTCTCTTTTGTATTGTCTGGATCTGGGTGCCCTGGCCCAGGGACCACCGCCCTCCTGAGTCCCTCGCTTCTGAGAGCAGCCTCATGGGGCGGAGCCTGCATGTCCGTAGTTGTGGGGTCCTGGGGTGCTGTCCTTTAACCCTGCATGAGAACCCCCTAGAGCAGGGGTGGGGAATGTCCGTAGAAGGCCCATGAAGTCATTTGGTCTGGCCCTGCCAAGGCATTGAGGATCAGTTAATTACTAGTAAATGTTTGACCAAATGAGCAGGCTAACTTTTAAGTTGATAATTTTGTATGGCCCAAGAATGATGTTAGAAATATCCACATGGCCCTTGGCAGGAAAAGGGTTCCCCACCCCTACCCCGGGGATCTGCGGCAGGCTCTCCTCTGCGCAGGCCCTGCTGGGGAGCAGAGCAGAGCCTCGCCCAGCGCCCTCGACGGCAGGGGCAGCTTTCCATCCAGCGAATGTCCCACGCCCACTGCCACCACTGCTGGCCCTAAGGGACACTTGCGGAGTGTGCTTGCAGCCGGCGCTGGCATCACTACCCTCTTCAGGGATGCGGCTCGCTCCCTGCCCCGTGTCTCACAGACGAGTCACTGACCCAGATGCTTTTGCTTTGGTTTGGGACCCAGTGATGGAAAGCCACAGCATTCGGGTGGACAAGGAAGCCTTGGAGAGGACCTCCACGCTCCTCGGGGTACGTCGCTGGGAGACCCTCTGCATGTTGCTCCGCTTCTTGACCAGCTGCTCCCCAGGCACAGGGCAGCTCCCCTTCGCTTCCAGCCCCCGGCTGAGTGCTCCTCTCTGTCCTCTCTGATCGCAGAGTGCCACCGGGGCGGGGCGGGCTAAACACACACTGCATCTGGCTGCTCCCCTGAGAGGCTGTGCTCCGGCTCCATGGGCCCTCAGCCACCTTCTCAAGCGAGGTTCTTGCAAGGACATTGCCCCCTATAGTTTGGTTAGGGGAAGTCATGGGTTTCTTGGATTCTTTAAAAAGGAAAAACACAAGGTCTAACAGTGAACAATACAAAAATACAGAGGAGTGCATGATGATGCATAAAAAAGTGTTCCACTTCAGTTCTTTTTTTAAAAAAATATTTTTATTGATTTCAGAGAGGAAGGGAGAGAGGGAAAGAGAGAGAAATATCAATGAGAGACAATCATGGATCGGCTGCCTCCTGCATGCCCCCTACTGGGGACAGAGCCTGCAACCCCGGCATGTGCCTTTGACCAGAATCGAACCCAGGACCCTTCAGTCCGCAGGCTGACGCTCTATCCACTGAGCAAACCGGCTAGGGCTCCACTTCAGTTCTTTTTATTTATATATTAATCCTCCCCCCATGATATGTTCTTACTGATTTTAGAGAGAGGGAAAGGGGAGAGAGAAACATCTATCAGTTGCCTCCCCGGATACTCACCCCTACCGGGGGTCAAACCCCAAACCCGGGTATGTATCCTGACCGGGAATCGAACCTGAGATGTTTTGGTGTATGGGATGACGCACCGACCCACTGAGCCACCGGCCAGGGCCCTGTTCTTTTAAAGAAAACTGTTTATTTGGATATCCTGAAGATAGTGTGGAGCATTAAGATTAATCATGGGAAACATCAATACTAAATTCTAATTAGGAGGCTTGCTTAAGTGAGCAGACAGCTGTTTGGCAAAGAGTTTGCTGACCCAGCAGACTCCGTTCGGCTCTTGCTGGAAAAGCATTGGCCTGGACGTTTCTGGCTTCTTACTGGCTGTACCAGGAACAGAGCGCCAGTGTTCCCCTGCCTATTTGAATATAGACCGTAGGTGTTAGAGGCTGCTCGGCTCTCCTATGGAGTGTTTGGTATTGGAAACAGTAACATTTAATGTGCAAAACACAGAAACCTCGGGGATGACTGTCTTCTCGGTCAAAGCACAGACCTCCCAGAAGCCCTGGGTGCCCGTTCCCGTCAGAGCGCTGGCTGCTGCCCAGCATCGCTCCTCCGGACATTTGCAGCCATCACAGTGTGCTGCTCTGTGCGGGCTGTCCAGCGCGCCTGAGCGCTGTGCCTGGCTGCCTGCTGAACGGCAGGTAATGGCCGTGCCCGGCGGCTTTCACGCAGCGGCCCTGCGCCACTCGGTGCTGTGGTCCCCGTGCCGGTCTGCCCGCTGCTGCTGGGCATGGGGGTTGCAGTCATTACCAACCGCGCTGCCCCCTTGAGTGTGTCCCTGGGGCATAAAGCAGGGGCTGCCGGGCGCCGGGGCACCCGGATGGCACTGCTCAGCTCACTGTGTTCCAGCGTCTCGCCTGCCAGGGCACACAGGCCTGTCGCGCATCCTCTCCCGCCCCGGACCTCGGGCTTTATCTGTAGCAGACGTTTGGGGAGGATGTAATACCGCGTGACGATTTTGGTTTCTATGTTTCTGACGATTAACGAGGTTGGACAGCTTCTCGTATCACCAGCAGCTGTTAGGAGTTTCTCTTTGGTGAAGGATCTGGCCGAGTTTCCCGCCCATTTGTGTACTGAGGGTTTTGTCTTTCTCACTGATTAATAGGACATCTTGGTATATTCTGGTTACAAGCTGGGGGCTTACTCTTTCATTCACACGATGGTGTCTTTTGATGACAGACGTTCTTAATGTTTAATGTGGTGTAATTTCAGCCCTTTTTCTTTATGACTAGTGCTTTCTGCATCCGTTTAAGAAATCTTTCCTTACTGCAAGCTCATGAAGTATTCTCATGTGTTATATTTTCATTCGCCATTGCATTTAGGTTTATAAAATACACCTGGAACTTATTTTTCTTTTTATGGACTTTTAAATTAAGAAATAAATTTCAGCCCTAGCTTGTTTGGCTCAGTGGATAGAGCGTCGACCTGTGGAATGAAGAGTCCCGGGTTCGATTCTGGTCAAGGCACATGCCTGGATTGTGGGCTCGATCCCTAGTAGGGGGGGTGCAGGAGGCAGCCGATCAATGATTCTCTCTCATCATTGATGTTTCTATCCCTCTCCCTTCCTCTCTGAAAAATATATATATATTTTTAACATATTTTATTGATTTTTTCACAGAGAGGAAGGGAGAGAGATAGAGAGTTAGAAACATCGATGAGAGAGAAACACCGACCAGCTGCCTCCTGCACACCTCCTACTGGGGATGTGCCCGCAACCCAGGTACATGCCCTTGACCGGAATCGAACCTGGGACCCCTCAGTCCGCAGGCCGACACTCTATCCACTGAGCCAAACCGGTTTCGGCTGAAAAATATATTTTTTTAAAAAATAATGAATTAAAGAAAAGAAATAAATTACATATTGTGAATGGTACAAATCTTTTTTATTTATTGTGATAAAATACACTTAACATAAATTTTCTCATTTCAAGTATTTCTAACACCACAGCTCAGTGGTGTTACATACACTCACATGGTGCACAGCCCGCTAGCCATCCCCATAACTGCTTTCATCTGGTGAAATTGAAACTGTTCCCATTAAACACTAACTCCCTCTGCTCCCTTCCCCCAGGGGGTTCCGTGCGCCCCTGGTCACCACCACCCACTCTCTGTCTCTATAATTGTGACTCCTGTGAAGTATTTTGTGTAAGTGGATCAGTTTGCCCTTTTGTGAATGGCTGATTTCACTGCGTTGAGCATCCTTGAGGTTTATCCACGTTGTAGCATGTGGCAGGGCTTCCTTCCTTTCTGAGGCTGAAGAATACCCCATGGTAGACACGTACGCATTTTCTGTAACCGGCATCAGTCAGTGGCTGCAAGCCGCTTGGGTGGCGTCCACGCTTACTGGTGGGAATCATGCTGCTGTGAACAGGGGGCACACGGATCCCTTAGAGCCCCTGCTCCCCTCTTTGGAGCATGCGCCCAGAAACGAACGGCGAGATCTTGTGGTCATTATGTCTTCTGTTTTCTGAGGAGCTACCATGCATTTTTCACAGGGTATAAGGGTTCCAGTTTCCCCACACCCTCGCCAACCCCGTGGTCTCTGTTCTTTTACAGCAGCTGCCCTAAGCATGTGAGGTGGGTCTCACTGTAGTTTTGATTTTCATTTCACTACTTATTCGTGATGTTGTGAATCTTTTCATGTGACTATTGGCCATTCGTATATTTTCTTTGGGAAAAGGTCTATTCAACTTTTGCCCATTTTAAATTGGATTGTTTGTTCCTTTTTGCCATTGAGTTTTAAGAGTTGTCTATGTATTCTGCGTACTAATCCTTTATCAGATATATGACTTGGAAATACCTTCTCCCACTCTGTGGGTTGCCTTTTTACTCTGTTGAGAGTATCCTTTGTGCTTCCTACTCTGCCGCGTTCCCAGGCTCCCCTTGGAGAAATCTTGTTGTTTTTTTCTTTATTTTTTCCGTTGGTGCACATCTTACTGTACAGCTTGATGTATGTGTCCATATACACCCCAGTTGCATCCGCAAGAGGCAACCGCTGTTCTGACCTCTGCTGCCATATCTGGCGCGACCCCTTCCAGAGCTCCGGGGGGTGGGGTCGGACAGCGCGCTCTCTTTGTGTCCTTCGCTCAGCACCATGTTCTGAGGTCCGTCTGTTGTTTGTGTGCTGGTGGTTTGTTTCTTTCTGTTGCTGAGTGCTACTCCACTGTGTGAATGTGCAGCAATGTGTTTACTCTTCTGTGATAGATCTGAGTTAGTTCTAGGTTTTACTGTTACAGACATTTTTATGAAGATGTGCATTGCAATGTTATTTATGCAGCTAAAAACCAAAACTTCCTGACAGGGTCAACAGCAGAGGGACGGTTAGACAAGTGGTAACATAACAGTGCAGTGGAAATCATGTCACCATCCACGGTTACGCTTGCTAACATTGTTTGTGGGATAGAAAGTACTTAGAACGTTAAGAGGGAGAAATAAAGTGCAAAATTGTCTTGTACAGTAGTCCCCCTTATCCACAGTTTCGCTTCCAAGGGTTTTAGTTACCTGAAGTTAATTACGGTTTGAAAATGGGAAATTTCAGAAATAAACTACTCGTAAGTTTTAAGTTGCACACTGTTCTGAGGGCTGTGATGAGGGCTTTTGCTGTCCTACTCCGTCCCTCCTGGGGCATGAATCGCCCTTTGCCCAGCGTGCCCACGCCACATCTAGGCCTGCCTGTTAGTCACTCAGTAGCCGTCTCAGGTACCAGGTGGATGGCTGTGGCATCGCAGTGCTTGGCTTAAAGTTGCCCTTATTTTACTTAATTATGGCCCCAAAGCACAAGAGTGGTGATGCTGACCATAGATAAAGCCGGAAAGTGCTTTCCTACATGAAGAGTGAGGGCAGTGCAGTGAAGGGAGAGGCCACATCCACAGGACTTTCATGACAGGATGTTGTTATAATTGTTCTGTGTGCTGTTAGTTATTGCTGTGTGCCTGATTTACAAGTTAAACTTCATCAGAGGTGTGGATGCGTAGGAAAAAACATCGTATACGTAGGGCTCAGTGCTGTCCGCGGTCTCAGGCATCCGTGGGGTCTCGGAGCATACCCCCCACGCATTTATGACAGGATCTTTGTCATAAATCAGGTCCCTGTGCGTGTGGGGGTCTTTCCTGGACTCGGTTCTGTTCTCATTGGTTTGTCTGTCCTTGTGCTAACATTCCCCTGGCCTATTACTGGAGCTTTACAATATGCGTGATATCCTACAGTATGTCATTCTTCCACATGATATTGGCTATTCTAGGTTCTTTGCATTTTCATATATACAGAGTATGTAGAGAACTCCTATCAATAAGAAAAGCCCTGCCCTGGCCGGTTTGACTGAGTGGATAGAGCATCAGCCCGCAGACTGAGGGGTCACAGGTTTGATTCCGGTCAAGGGCACTTACCTCAGTTGCAGGCTTGATCCCCAGTCCTGGGCTGTTTCTCTCTCTCTCTCCCCTCCTCTCTTCCACTCTCTCTAATAATCAATAATGGAAAAATATCCTCCGGTGAGGATTAACTAATAAATAAATTAATTAATTAAAATTAGGAAAAATGGTTTAAGGAAAATGGTTGTCACAATTTTTAAAATGAGCTAAATATTTGGGGGGGAAATCTAGTGAAAGATGGACATTTCAACCCCGAGGTCGCGAGGCCAGCACAAGCACATAGCTGAGCGCTACCCAAATTGCTGATCCCCAGAAATGCAAGCAGACACCATGGTGGTGTTTGGGGGTGTTTTGTTATGCGGCAGCAGGAAGCCAATACCGCCTACCCCGGCTTCTCCCCACGAGGGAGCACTTTCAGGGCCCGTTTCATAGCAGGACCCGGCCTCCAGCGGGCTGCTGGCTCCTGCGCACCCAGCTGGGCTCTGCCTCCGCGCCCGCTCCCCCGATGCTTTGTAGTTCTCATGTGTCTCTGCCATGAGGAGATGTTTATGTTTTGTTTTGCCTGAAGCTGTGTCTTTCTGTCTCTCTCTGTTTGTACTCACCCATCACTGCGTGTGCTTAAACACAAGGAGTGTGCTCATGCGCCGCATGAACGGGAAGCTCACACTCTGCTCCGTTTTTTGAGATCAAACCATTTATGACTGTGTTTTTGTTTCCTCAGGTCTGACTTATTCCTCAGGGGACCCATCGTCTGTCTCTTAATGCTTCGTTCCTTGTTTTTTAAATCATTTGTTTCTTTAACTCGGAGTTTTGGCATCTTTAGCTGAGGCCATTGTTCCTGGGTTCTTTGTTTAGCTGAGATGTTACTTTTTTATGTTATACGTGTCCTGCTCCTAGTTTTTCTGGTCCCTATTTGTAAACTTCTTAGAAATGCCCGCCTAACGGCAGTTCTAAAGAGTAGAATGTGGATGATACTAAACCAGAATTGGTTGATTTGACTTGGCTCTCTCTTTCCTTTTACAACAATTTTTTGTTAAGTCCTGGCCTCCTTCTACTTTTCTTCTGACCAAGATGGTGAGGGGAAAGGGTTTGTAAATGCAGTAAGTCCCGTGGCTCTGCTCGGCCCAGCGCTGTCTCTATCGGCCGCGCCGTCTCTCCATCTCTCCGTCTCTCCGTCTCTCCGTGGCTGCCGTCTCTGTGCTCACTGTGGCCGTGCAGCTGGGCCCAGAGTCTCTGCCGTGGGACTCGCAGGGGTTCTGATGCTTATAATGGGATGCTGGACCCCTTTCTAGTCAGAATGCTGCTGGAGAATTCATTCTTTCCCTCCCTCGTTTTGGTGACTTTTTTTTTTTTTTACTGTTTTTGCTTCTTTCCGTTTGTTTCCTTAGGTTTAGAGGGATCCTGTGAGCCTGGGTATCCCACCATGAGTCAAAGTATGTATTTTTAGTGTCAAAAATATGCATTTGTATCCTTATAAGGGCTTTTGTTGGGAACTGTTCGGTGAACAAATCAAACCATCTTAAACTGCTAATGAGATTGTGTTTTTCACGTTCACAGTCTCGTCTCAAGGAATTGGAGCAGGAAGCCCACTTCGTGGCAGGAGAGCAGTTCCTCATAACCAGCAGCGATCAGCTTCGAGAGGTACAGCTGCATTCTGGTTCTTTTATAAAACAAACTTCTTATTCAGGGGTGAAGGGAGATTTATCCTGAACTTATATGTAAGTTCATGTTCTCTCACATTGAGAGTCATTCCTTTAGAGCAGCGGTTCTCAACCTGTGGGTCGCGACCCCTTTAGCAGTTGAATGACCCTTTCACAGGGGTCGCCTAAGACCATCCTGCATATCAGATATTTACATGACGATTCATAACAGTAGCAACATTACAGTTACGAAGTAACAACGAAAATAATTTTATGGTTGGGCCACAACATGGGGAACTGCATTTAAAGGGCCAGAAGGTTGAGAACCACTGCTTTAGAGCCTTTAAGCCCAAGAAAAGTAGCAAATCAGACTTCCGGCATTTTGTGCACGTGTCGCTGCTCTGGCCGGGGCTGCGGCCTGTCGTGCGATGCTGGCCCCGCACACCGGGCCCTCACTGCGTGTCATCTTCTGTTGAAGATCCTCTTTGGCAAGCTGCAGCTGCACCTGCTGAGCCCCACGGAGACGCTTCCCAAGACGGGGCTGCGGGGCCGCCTGTCCACATCCGAGGCCGTGGTAAGGCTCAGAACCACCCCCTTCTTTCGAAGCAAGAGCACATCCGCGCCACGTGTGCTCACTCCCAGCCCGCCCGCTGCCTGTGGCGGGACGGCCGCAGCACCAGGCCGAGCAGGTGGCGGTGGTCATGCTCCCGCCCAAGGTTGTTGCCTTCTAGTTATGAACCAAGGAGCAAGGGGCAGCTGGGCCAGTTTCCAGAGCAAACGATGGCTTGATTCCTGCGCAGGACAGTCGGTAGACGTTTGCTCTGAAAACCAAGTTCTTGGCCCAGGCCAGGACCCCGTTTCCCTGCCCACAGGAGCCTGGAGACGGGAGGTCCTCCGTCCTCTCCTCCTGCCACATTCATGTCAGGAAATCTTAGCTGCCCTTCTCGGGAGGAATACAGTTCTGTACATTTTAAATGGTTTTTTACTTAATTTATTGGGGTGATGTTGGTTAATAACATTCTATAGCTTTCAGGTGTACAGTTTCATAATGCATCACCTGTTACTGAGCTGTGTTCACCACCCAAGTCAGGTCTCCTTCCGTCACCATTGACCCCCCTTCTCTCTGCTCCCTCCCCCACTCCCTTCCCTCGCTCATCACCACACTGTTGTCTGTAGCTATGAGTTTTGTTTTGTTTTGTTTTGTTTTGGTCTTAATCCCTTTACCTTTTTCACTCAGACCCCAACCCCTCTCCGCTCTGTCAACCATCAGTCTGTTCTCTGTGTCTATGAGTCTGTTTCTACTTTGTTATTTTATTTTATTCATTAGTTATTTTATTCCACATATAAATGAGATCATATGGTACTTGTCTTTCTCTACCTGGCTTATTTCCCTCAGCGTAATGCTCTCCAGGTTCATCCATGCTGTTGCAAAGGGTAAGATTTCCTTGGTGGTTATTTTTTTTTATGGCTGAGTAGTATTCTATTGTGTAAATGAACCACAGATTTTTTATCCACTCATCTACTGGTGGACACTTGGGCTGCTTCCATAGCTTGGCTCTCTATCTATCTATATATCTATACTAATAAAATGGTAATATGCTAATTAGACCGGACATCTTTCAGACATCCATCCGGACATCCTTCTGGACAAAGCCACGGTGGTGGGGGCCAAGGCAGAGGCCGTTACAGGCGATCAGGCTGGCAGGGAAGGGCACTTAGGGGCAACCAGGCTGGCAGGGAAGGGCACTTAGGGGCAACCAGGCTGGCAGGGGAGGGCAGTTAGGGGCGATCAGGCTGGCAGGCAGAGGCAGTTAGGCGGGATCAGTCAGGCAGGGGAGCAGTTAGGGGCAATCCAGCTGGGAGGGGAGCAGTTAGGGGTGATCAGGCTGGCAGGCAGAGAGGTTAGGGGCAATCAGGCAGAGGTGGTTAGGGGTGATCAGGCAGGCAGGGAAGCAGTTAGGGGCATCAGGCAGACATGCAGAGTGGTTAGGGGCGATCAGGCAGGCAGGCAGGTGAGCAGTTAGGAGCCAGTAGTCCCAGATTGTGGGAGGGGTCCCGGATTGGAGATGGTGCAGGCCAGGCTGAGGGACCCCTCCCATGCACGAATTTCGTGCACCGGGCCTCTAGTATATATATAAAAGGCTTCCCTCCGACCAGTAGCTATGATAAGCACTGACCACCAGGGGCAGGCACTCAACGTAGGAGCTGCCATGACATGCACTGGCCCCAACAAACCAACACTTGGCTTCCCCCAAGAGGGACATAGGCTCTGCCACCACCCTGGAGCGGCACCTCACCAAATCGCAGCCAATGCTGCCAAGACCCCATGGCGCAAAATGCGGCCCACAGCCCAGCCCAACCCGGAAATGGTCACTGTGGGCGTGGGGTAATGACGTCACTTACCAATGCCCAGCTTCCTCTCCCTAGCGACTAGCCTCCTTGGAGTTTCTTCAGCCCAGGAACCCAACTTGCTTTATAGCCAGGTGCAAACATTTTACAGTTCAACCAAATGTTTATGAAGCATTTTCCCGTGCCTCATCTCATTTGATCCTCACAGAAGTCCTGGAGCAGGTAGATAGGAGACTCGGTAGAATCCTATTTTCTTTTTATTAGCCAAAAAACGGAGATTTAGGAAGCTTAGAAATTTGACCCGGCTGAAAAGAAGTAAGAAATGGTGAACCCTGAAAATTACTTCTGGTTTTCTCACTGCACAGAATATAGTCAAACACTACTGCAGTTAAATATTTAACCCTTTGTTCTCCCTGTGTGATCTACAATAATAATCTGCTTTGTGTTGATATTTACTGTTGTGTTGCTGATAATTACCTGAAAGAGAAGTTGGGGTGCTTCACTGGACTGGAAAAAGTTTAGCTAAATCAGAAAGCAGGTCTAACTAAGCACGTTTATTCTATATCTATAAAAGGCTAAGTTGACTCACGCATGCGTGATACATATAAAGCTCTCGCTGGCGCCAATTGCACGCGTGTGTTTCGATCTGTCATTGTCGATTGTGAATTTGGTTGACACTTCTATTATAGAGAAAGGGCAGATAACCCTATTGAAATATTTCTTCTAATTAATTTCCTTTCAATGTTCACGAATCCGTGCACCAGGACACTAGTTGCAATAAACATAAGGGTGCATATATTCTTTCAAATTAGTGTTTAGGGTTTCTTCAGGAATATTCCCAGAAGTGGAATTGCTGGGTCATAAGACAGTTCCATTTTTATTTGTTTGTTTTTTTATTAATATATTTTTATTGATTTCAGAGAGGAAGGAAGAGGGGGAGAGAGAGAGAGAGAAGCATCAATGATAAGAGAGAATTATTGATCGGTTGCCTCCTGCACGCCCCACACTGGAGACTGAGCCTGCAACCCGGGCCTGTGCCCTGACCGGGAATCAGACTGTGACCTCCTGGTTCATAGGTCGACGCTCAAACACTGAGCCCCGCCGGCCGGGCAAGACAGTTCCATTTTTGAAAGACAAGGAGTAGCTTAGTTGGTTGGGATGTTGGCCTGATACACCAGGGCTGCAGGTTCAGTCCCTGGTCAGGGCACATACAACAATCAGCCAAGGATATATAAGTAAGTGGAACAACAAATGGATGCTTCTGTCTCTCTCTAAAATCAATCAATCAATAAAAATCAAAGGCAGGGAGTGGTGAGGCTCTACTCCAGGAAAGTGGTGAAGCTTAGACAGATGTTTACAGCCCAGTAGGCGGCAGCGCAGAGCTGCGGGCAGTGATAGTGCGTGCATGTCCCTCTGCTGGGACCCTCTGCGGAGGCCAGCAGTGCTCGCTGGGCCGTGTCCAGCCTTTGGCTTTGCAGCAGGGGAGGCTGTGCTTCTAGAGTCCTCGTGCATATCGCCTCTCCATCATTTCACTCTCTGCTCATCTCGCCTGGCGGTCCCCTCGCTTGCTGACTGTCCCTACACCTGGCCCTTGGGGACTCGGGTGGCCGCTGTCGAGTGAGCCAGGGACTGCGTGGAGCCTGGTTCCCCTGCAGGGACCTGGATTCGTGCTCTTCCACATGCCTTCCTGTCCTTCTCCGTGTCCTTGGGAAGCAAGGGCAGTGGCACCAGCCATGCCACCTGCACAGCCTGGGCCACGTTGCTTGACTGCTTTGTGCCTCAGTGTCCTGATCTGTAGCAGAAGGACTATAGTAACGTCCCTGCTAGAATCTTGTGAGGATTCTGCAACTGTGTGTGTGTGTGTGTGTGTGAGAGAGAGAGAGAGAGAGAGAGGGAGGGAAACAGTATTTAGGACCATGCCTGACATAAGCTCTCAAAAACCAATAAGTATTGGCTATTATTATGACTGACCTTCTTCATCCAAAAACTGGGCATCATCTTTGATTTTCTTTCAGCCTCACCTGCAGCAAGTCTTAAAGTCCCTACGTGCAAAGTATGTCTTGAGTTTGCCTCCCTCCCTCCACCTTCACCGTCAGCCCCTTCACCTTCCACTCAGGCTCCTCCAGGGCTCCCTGCGCAGTCACTCCCGCCCGCTGTCTCACACCTGCGGTTATTCATCACACCCGGGCAGCGTGGTCTTGTGAAGTGTTACAGAACCATGTCACGCCCTGGGTGGATGGCTCAATTGGTTAGAACATCGTCCCATACACTAAAGGCTGTGGGTTCAATCCCATCAGGGCACGTGCGGGAGGCAGCTGGTTGAAGTTTCTCTCTCACCTCGATGTTTCTCTCTTGCGTCTTTACTTTCTCTCTAAAATCAATAAACAAATCCTTCAATGAAGATTAAAAAAGAAAAGAAAGCCTGCCAGTGTGGCTCAGTGGTTGAGCCTTGATCTACGAACCAGGAGGTCCCTAGTTCGATTCCTGGTCAGGGCACATGCCCAGGTTGCGGGCTCCATCCCCAGTGGGGCGTGTGCAGGAGGCAGCTGATCAATGATTCTCTCTCATCATTGATGTTTCTCTCCCTCTCCCTCCCTCTCTAAAATCAATAAAAATACATTTTATAAAAAAAGAGAGAGAGAGAGAAACCATGTCACTCCTGTGATGTGAACTTCCAGTGGCTTTCTGTGACACTTAGAATAAAACCCAAGCTCTCGAGCTTGGCCCCCACCTGTGGGTCTGGCGCTGCCCCTCCTCTGGCCTCGCTCCTTCAGCACTCCGGGCTCCCCCCGCCCCGCCCTGAGCACGCCTGCTGCCCAGGTGTCTGCACGGCCCTGGCCTCCTCCGGAGACTCTTCCCGCAGGTTCCACACGCCTGGCTGCCCGCTGCCCGCTGCCCGCTTCAGCACTGCTCTCAGAACCTCTCTGGCCACACAGCACAGCGAGGCCTGTTACAGCCCATTTCTTCACCTTCATTTCCTTCCTGTCTTTCTTTCCATTTTAAATTGCTGACATGTTACAGCTGTCTCCCTCCACCACCCCCCACTCCCCTCCACCCAGCCCCTCCCTTCTGCCCCCAGGTCTTCACCACCCCATCCTTCATTTTCCTACACACACTCACCATTTCCCATGGTTCCCTTAGTTGCCTGCTTGCTTATTCCACTAGGATGTGGGCGGCCCAGAGCCCAGCCTCCGCCGGCTGGTTCACTCCATCCCAGCACCAGGCAGCCTGGAGCTGGCACCTGGTGGCCGAGCTGGTGGCTGTGGTTTGTTTGTGGAGCCCCGGCAGCAGGGGCGGGACCCACTGTGAGACCCTCCTGGTGGCTGAGAGGGAGGGGAAGCGAGCCCGTTCCAGCGGTGGTGGCACCTGGGGAGGCGGCACCTGCGCGGGGTCCTGGGTGGATTCATTCTCCGTCTGGCACCAGCTGGCAGGGCCGCCCTTCCCTGCTGCTGCCTGTGCTGCTCCGAGACAGCCCACAGCGGAAGGAGGGGAAGGAGCTCCTCCGGGGTAGGGTGCTTTGTGGACGGAGTTAAGACGGTGACCTTAATTTCCCCCAGAACATGAGGGTCCTAAGTCATACTAGCCTTACTCTGTTTACCTGGACCTGTCATACTAGTCTGTGCATTAAAAGAGATGAGTGTTTTGCCTGGCTGGCTTGGCTCAGTAGTTAGAGAGAGCATTGGCCCTTGAACCAAAGGGTCTCCAGTTCGATTCCTGGTCAAGGGCACGTTCCTGGGTTGCAGGCTTGATCCCCGCTCGTCCAGGAGCACGCGGGAGGCAACCAATCGATGTGTCTCTCACATCGATGTTTCCCTCTCTCTCTCTCTACCCCCTCCTCCCTCCCCTCCACTCTCTCTAAAAAAAAATATCAATGGGAAAATATCCTTGGGTGAGGACTAACAAAGACAAACAACAAAAAATGATGAACGTTTACTAGGCAACCCATGCACATGGTTCTACATTCAAAATTAAGCCTCCTCTCCACTTCCCTTCCCCTCCCTTAGCGAGAAGGTAATGGGCAGCCTGGGAGGTTCGAGCACAGCGCAGCTGGGATCACAGGTACGGTTTTATCAGACTTTACCTTTAGCTCAGTTTTAGGGCCACAGCAAAATCCAGCAGAAGGTACAGAGATGTCTCATACCCTCCTCCCCCCACACACAGAGCCTCCCCCACTACCGACACCCCCACCAGAGGGTTCACTTGTTGCGGGCATGGAACCTAGACTGACACAACCTCATCACCCAGAGGGTACAGCGTGCAGAGGGCTCGCCCTGGTGCTGTGCGCCCCGGGGGTCCGGACAAGTGTGTAATGGCATTATCCATCCTCACATTCACACAGCGGTTTCATGCCCTGGAGATCCTCTGTGCTCCGCCTGTTCCTCCCTCCAGCCCCTGATCCGTTCACTGTCCCCATTGTGTCGTCTTCTTGAGACTGTCATATACTTGGGATCGCAGTGTGGGGCCTTCTCAGATGGTCTCACTTAGTCATGGGCACTGAAGGTTCCTCCACGTCCGTTCCTGGCTCATTTCTCTTCAGTCTGAGTACTATTCCTTTCTGGGTGTAGCAGCTGCTTTTTCCCATCGTCTCCGGAGGGACACCTTGGCTGCCTCCAGCTTTTGGCAATAAAGCTTTTAAACATCGGTGTGCAGGGTTTTGTGTGGACATAAGTTTCCACCTCCTTTTGGTAAATACCAAGGAGTGGGGTGGCTGGATTGTATGGTAAGAGGACGTTTAGTTTTGTAAGAAACCCTCACTGTCCTCCAAAGTCACAGCACCATCTCCTACTGAGCAGCACAGTGCGGTCCTGCGGCCCTGTCCCGCCGGCACTGACACGGGTCTGAGAGGCCCATGGTGTGTCGTGTCGCTGGTGGAGCACGAGGAGGCTCCTGATGGGCTGTCGCTGTGTGTGGGGACCCATGTCTCCGCAGTCTGCGCGATGGCCGTGAGGATGGGGCAGAGCGTTTTCAGGACAGAAAGAAACATCCATGAGTGTGAGCAAAAGTCAGGAATGTGGGGTGACCCCTGGCTTCCTTAGTTCTGCACCTGAGCAGAGATGGCCACCACTCGGGGGAGACTGGGAGGGGAGCGGTTTTAGATGGTGGGGGGGGGGGGGATGGAGTAAAGGGCCCCGTGTTGGACATGTTAAGACAGACGTGTTCATGAGCCATTGACACAGAGTTGTCGCACCACAGCTGGGGCTGTGAGGAGAAGTCTGTGCTAGAGACACGTGCGCGGAGGCAGTCAGCCGATCTGGATTGACGTCGCCGTCCTCCTGCCACACAGGAGCTTTGCAGAAACCCCTGTCCCGGCCACGACCGAGCCGTGGAGTCGACGCCTGCGGCGGGCGGCCGGTCACGAAGCACTGCTGACTAAGCAGCAGCATTGATAACCAGGGACCTGCACTCAGAAATGCCCGTGAGGAGGGGAAAGAGGGGGTGCCAACGGGTGGCCGCAGGGAGAGGGGATGAGAAGAGTGTGGGGCCAGGAGCCAGCGGGAGTGTTTGGTGGAGCCCGCGGAGCAGCAGGCGCTGTGGCCTCTGCCCGGATCATTGACCAACTCCGGTCCAGCGTTGTCCAGATTAGGAGATCAAACACTTCATTCTTTTCAGAGTTCTCGGAGCCTCTTCTTGATGCGCAGGCAGACTGCGCTCAGAAAGCTCTCTTGAGTCAGGCATCAGGGCGAGGAGAGCGAGTTGATCGGAAGCAGTGTTTTTGGCTGAGTATTTTCACCTCCCTGAGCAGAAGCTTTTCTAAGAAAAGGGCAGCTGGGAGATACTGAGTCGGGACCCTCCCAGCAGTGCCAGCTCCCAGGCCCAGGGCTGTTCAAGTCCCGCCCTCAATCTTCCTGCAGACACACACTTCCGGGCCCACACACTACGATGGAGTCAGAGCACCAGTCCCCAGACTAGTTCACAGATTCAAAATGATCCTCATGAAGCCCTGGCAGAAGGTTTTTATAGAAATCGGCAAGCTGATTCCCAGATTTAAAGAAAAATGCAAGAACTAAGAACCGAGGTAATCTTGGAAGGTAAAGCACTATTGGAAGATTGAGTCTCTTGGATGCAAGACTAACCACATAGCAATGGAAATTACCAGGAATTAATTAGTGATCTGTACAGTGTGGTGTCGATTCAAGGGTAAACGAACAGACCGAGGGCGGAGCGGAGAAGCCCCAAGCAGGCCTCCCTGGGCGTGTGAAACCCCTGACCTCAGAGGCTGCGCTGCAAAGCCCTGAGCAGGAGGTTGGCAATGTAAATGATCAGGCACCAGTGCCTCTGGGCCCTACTTCACATCCTCCACGGAAAGAAATGCCAAGTGAAGGTGCACCCACATGTACAAGGCACAGCAGTGAAGGCTGTGGAGATACCATAGAGAATATCGTCAAGACCTGATGTAGAAGACATTCTAGACAGGACACAAATGCATGACCATAAAGAAGGAGGTCGACACATTGGACGACAGTGGAATGAAGACCCTCTGTTCAGGAAGAGAGGCCACCAACCAAGAGAAAGGGCGAGCCTCACAGGAGAAGGCGCTTCCGGTCATAGGAAAGAGCCCGTCCAGGCCGGCGAGGGCCCACAGTCCAGGAGGAGCAGGCACAGCGGTTTCCTCGTGGGCCGAGGCCACGCACAGGACCCTGGCAGAAGAGGTGCAGTCAGTCAGTAAACACCGCGTGCTGTTCGGCCGTCTCGGTCACCGGGGCATACGCACCAGCAGCCCAGTGAGACGCCGCTCACGTCACCAGGACGGAGGGGATGAGGAGAGGGCAACACGTGTTACCCGAGACGCGGGCACAGGCTCCCGGGTGTGATGAGCTGCTGGACGGTCCCCGCTGCATGCAGGTGGCCCGGCGCCTGGCGCCCTCACGCCTCCTCGCGTGTGCATCCAACAGCTGCGGACGTCGTTCCCAACACTGTACCGTGTGTCCACCTCGGCCTGACGTGGAAAACCACATATCCATCCGTGGTGGAGGGAGAAGTCGTTGGCCTGCGTTCAAACAATCAGCATTACACGTTCACGGCATAGTCTTCCCACGGCAACATGGTGAGCCATAAGCCATCACGCTGACCACAGAAGCCACACACACAGAGAACCTGCCCTGTTGCACTGACACGAAGTTCAAAACCTGGGAACAGTGGCCTGCAGGGTAGAGGCCAGGCTGGTGGGGGCAGGGGCCTGAGTGTTCCCTCGGCGAGCCCAGGCGTGTTCACTTTGTGATACTTCAGCAAATCCTGTTCTTATGAGCTTGTACTCTGCTGTATATTTTTGACTTTTTATATTTTGACTTTTTAAAACTAATTTGAAAATCCTTAATCATGTTCCGATGTTACCTCCCTGACTTCATGCCCAGCTCCCTGCGATTCAGGTGTTGGGTGTTCCTGAACGATCAAGTTACACCTTTGTAGGCATTTTCCCAGTTTTCTCTGCCATGAGGAAGAGTCGCTGATTGGCTGCCTCCTGCACACCCTCCACTGGGCATGGAGCCCGCAACCCAGGCATATGCCTTTGACCGGAATCGAGCCCGGGACCCTTCAGTCCGCAGGTTGACGCTCTATCCACTGAGCCAAACCAGCCAGGGCTGCCATGTGATATTTTTAAAATAATTTTTAAAAATCGATTTTGAGAGAGAGGAAGGGAGAGAGAGAGAATGAGAGAGACATTGATGTGAGAGAGAAGCATCGATCCGTTGCCTCCCGTACGCAGCTGGACCAGGATAGACCCGATTTGTGCCCAGACCCGGAATCACCGCCGCCTTTTGGTGCCGGGACGACACTCCAGGCAGCTGAGCCACACCCGCCATGTGGTGTCTTACGCGCCCTGGCTGTGGAGTCGCTCATGGTAACCTCGTCCCGCTCTCGCGAAGTGCCCTTAGCGCCACGAGGACAGCAGCGATTTGTAAGGGATGGAGGTCAGGGCGCCTGCTAAGCTGAGTTGCTTATGCATCTTCATTTTGGAAAATATGCTCAATGGAGACCATTTTCTTTAGGACTTTCTCTGGCTGAAAATAAGTGTCTGGAATGTTAAGCTTCCATGAATGACTCTGTTAATATTTACTCTCATTTTTCAGTTAACGGCTCTGCAAGCCCTCCATCCATTACCCAAGATCATTTTGGAATACAGGCAGGTAAGTTAATTTTTTAGTAAGTTGGTGACCAAGGGGAAGCTTATGGCACCGGCACTGTTGATGGAAATCCAGTCGCTGAGGCAGCCCGACGAGGCCCTGAAGGGAATGGAGTCGTTCAGGTTGACCCGTGTTCGCACGGCTCGCTGGCACCCCGACGTGGTGTCACCCCGCCCACAGTCAGCCCCTCTCAGCATTGAGGGGCTGGCGGACTCGGAAGGAAGGAGTTGGTGTGTCTGTGACAGTGTGACGTGCCCTCCGTCAGTACCGCGTTCGGAAGCCGCCTCTGTGCCCGGGGCAGGCCCGGTGCGTGGCTCCGTGCGGCGTTTTACCGTCTGCGTTCCCATTCACTGGTCACTGACACCCCCCCCCCCCCTTCCGCTGCCCTGGTTCTCTGCTCCTGCACCTGCCAGCTTCCATGAATGTCCTTGAACCACATGTAGCACTCACATTACTAGTACCATCGGGTTTTTTTGTGTTATTTTTTAATAGATTTTTATTGATTTCAGAGAGGAAGGGAGAGAGAGAGATAGAAACATCAGTGATGAGAGAGGATCATTGGTTGGTGGCCCCCTGCACACCCCTGGCCCATAGTTCGATGCTCAACCACTGAGCCACGCCCACCGGGCAGTGCCATCGGTTTTTTATTTACTGAGCCCGTGGCTGCTCTCTGCCAGGACTGGGCAGCTGCTAGAGAGCAGGTGGTCACAACTGCCCTTGTCCTTGAAGTAATGTAAGGACTGAAGGAGGACTGAGAGGGGCACCACGGGGCACGGGGTGACGGGCAGGAGCGCACCTGATCCTCTTCACGTTCCTGTGAGAGCATGGCTCCAGAATAACAAATACCTATAGAAAGGGGGGCGACCCCTTCTCAGCGGGTCGCTGTGGTTTAATTCTGGCCACAAGGCCACTCCGGGGTCCTGGGTCGTCTTGTGACACGCGGCGCTGACGCTCCTATTGAACGACTTCAACAAAGAAGATGGCGCTTCTTGTCTCTGTAACAGGTTCACAAGATCAAGTCAACCTTTGTGGACGGGCTGCTCGCCTGCGTGAAAGAGGTACCGGGGCTGAAGCGTGAGGAATGTGGGTGCCTGTGAGTTCAGACGGTGTGGAGGCTCTTAGAGTTGGGTTGATGGTGAAATGGTCTAATAAACTGGAGCATGAGCCGCGATTGTGCTGGGACTCAGGCCTCTTTAGGAGGCCCGGCTGCCACCCCTCACCCTCCCACCTGTGGCTGCAGCTCGCTTCATGGTCACTTCCAGGGTCTGCACTCAGAGACGTCCTGTCACTCACTGAGGCCACACAGCGTTTGTGGGCTGCACAGCCCCCCTCGGGCCCGCCTTGAGCCCCTCGGCCCTCTCCCCACGCACAGGGTTCTTAAGTGACTGGGAGACCCGCGGTCCTGCTGCAGTTTCCCGCGGGTGAGGGGACATCTTGACCACAGTCGGCAGCGTCTGACCCCAGGAGTCGGGGCGGGATAGGGCCTCTGGAGGAACAGGGAGTGCTGTCTGCAGGGGAGGCACTGAAGGGCGCAGCGCGCTCTCGACTTCACGTGGCATGGCCAGGGCTCACCCCGATTCCTTCTGGTAAAGGGCGCCATCTCCTCCACGTGGAACCAGACGGGGACAGTGACCGGAAGGCTCTCCGCCAAGCACCCGGTAGGTTAGCTCCTTGCCAGACACCAGTTTCTGTTTCTAAGAGGGGCCCCCAGGATGACAGAGTGGTTGTGTTTACCGCACCCCCATACGCTTAGAGCGGATTTTCTTCTGTTTATTCACTCAGCTAATGTTTATTTAGCACCTACTATGTGTTGGGAACGTAGTGGGGGACAAGACACGTGGTCGTTCTGTCGTGAAGAGTTGAGCTAGTGAGAGGCTCTCCCGCCCAGAGAGTCATTCTCTCGGACACGGACACCCCGTCCCACCCCTTCGTCTTCAGGTTTGTACTGACCAGGTGGCTCCCGGTTCCCAGGACCTGGCTGCAGTGGCTGATGCTCTGAGGCCCCGCCCACCTTGTGGTGCTAGGCTGCCCCTGAGGGTTTGGGATGCAGGCTTAGTAGCACTGAAAGCAATTCGCTGTTTAAATGGCTTTATGTTTGTGGATTAAAGACAGTTCGTTACTGATTTCTCATTACAGGAAGTTCCTTAGGTACAGAAAAGAATGTAGAAAACCCTAACGAAAGCCCCTCGCGTTCCCGCGCAGAGTTAGCTGTGGCTGCCATTTGGTGTCTGTCCTTCCAGAATCTTTGCTAAGCGCATGTATTTATAAAATGCAACTTTTCTACAAAAAGAAAACTATGCTTTGCCCTCGCCAGCTTGGCTCAGTGGATAGAGCGTCAGCCTGCGGACCAAAGGGTCCCGGGTTAGATTCCGGTCATGGGCACGTACCTGGGTTGCAGGGTCCTCCCCGGCCCAGGCCCTGGTTGGGGCTCGTGCAGAAGGCAACCAATTGATATTTCTCTCACATCAATGTTTCTCTCTGTCTTTCCCCCTCTCTTCCACTTGCTCTAAAAATAATAATAATAATAAATAAAAAATAAAACTATGCTTTTATTTTATGCCTTTTCATTTTATTTAAGAAGTCTTGATATTATATACCAATATTTACCTGGAGCTATATTTAAATTTAAATAATTAGCCGAAACCGGTTTGGCTCAGTGGATAGAGCGTCGGCCTACGGACTCAAGGGTCCCGGGTTCGATTCCGGTCAAGGGCATGTACCTGGGTTTCGGGCACATCCCCAGTGGGAGATGTGCAGGAGGCGGCTGATCGATGTTTCTCTCTCATTGATGTTTCTAACTCTCTCTATCTCTCTCCCTTCCTCTCTGTAAAAAATCAATAAAATATATTTAAAAAAAATAAATTTAAATAATTGAATTATTTAAGAATATATCAATTAAATATGTGAATTATTTCAATATACACTATAACATGACTGGGTGGCTCAGTGGTTGAACGTTGACCTATGAACCAGGAGGTCACGGTTCAATTCCCGGTCAGGGCACATGCCCGGCTGTGGGCTCGATCCTGGTGTAGGGCATTCAGGAGGCGGCCGATCCATGATTCTCTCTCATCATTGGTGTTTCTCCCTCCCTCCCTCCTTCTCTGAAACCAATAAAATAAATAAATATGCCAGATGGAATGTGTCCACATGAGTATATGTTCATGGTGAAGGAGCTCGAGGGAGTGGGGGTTTACAAAGTGGAGAGCGTGAGCCCTTCCTTCCTTCCCTTCGTCGTGCACGTGTCTGTCCCACGGGTCCCTCGGTGCCCGGTCTGGACTGCACCCTGCCAGGCCAGCACCTGGGGCAGGGCAGGCGGACCCTGGGCGCTGCCGGGGCGGTGGCTGTGGGTGCAGGACGCCCTCTGAGGACCTCGAGCCCATTCTTGAAGGGACTTGCTTTGGACATCCCACTTCAGAGAGCTCTCCCGAGTCTTCATCCCTCAGACTGGGACCAGCGCTAGCTCTGGTACTGACGCTAACGCTAATTCTCGCTCTACCACGACCTCCTCTGGCAGGGGCTGCGTCCGTCTGCCCTCCAGGCAGCCTCTCGGCCTGCTAAGCCCGCGCACCCTTTCTCTCGGTGGATGCCACATCTCACCGAGGAGTCACCCAGGAATTCTGGGAAAGCTGACTTTTGATACTATTATAAATTGTTTCCATCCCACGTGTTCATTGCTGCTATATAGATATGCAATTGATTTTTTAATGTTTCTGTTGTTTTTAACTATATTTTTATTGATTTGGGGGAGGGAGAGAGAGATGGAAACATCAATGATGAATCATTGATCGGCTGCCTCCTTCCTGCACGCCCCCCATGGGGATCGAGCCTGCCACCCAGGTATGTGCCCTGACGGAGAATTGAACTAGGGACCTTTTGATTCCTGGGTGGATGCTCAACCACTGAGCCACACTAGCTGGGCTACAATTGAGTTTTATATTTTGATTTTGCATCCTGCAACCTTAGTTCTAATAACTTTTTTGCCGATCCCATCTGGTTTTCTATATAGATTATCATTTCATATATAAAGAAAGTTTTAGTTCTTCCTTTCCAATATGGATTCCTTTTATTTCTATTTCTTGCCTGATTATACTAACCAGGACACTCTGTACCATGTTGAATAGAAGTGGTGAGAGCAGGCCTCTCGTCTTGTTGCTGATGCTGGAGGAAAACACCCGGTTTCATTGGTGAGAATGCTGTAGCAGTAGGTTTTACATAAGCACCCTAACCACTTTCAGAACGTTCTCGTCAAATAACAATTGGCTGAGTTTTTATCTAGAAATTGGATTTCGTAAAAAAAAAAAAATTGCATCTATTAAGATGATCATGTCGATTTTCTTCTTAAATTTGTTAATATAATGGATTACACCAATAGATTTTCAAATGTTAAACCAACCCTGCATTCCTGGACTAAAGCTTATTTGGTCTTGATGTATGTATTGTGTGTGTGTGTGTGTGTGTGTGTGTGTATAATATCATATATATATATCATATATATATATCATATATATATATCATATATATATATCATATATATATATATATAATTGGATTAGATTTGGTAAAATTTTGTTTAGAATCTTTGCATTGTGCTCCCTTCGATAGCTCAGCTGGTAGAGCGGAGGACTGTAGAATCTTTGCATCTGTTTTTTTTTTAATATACTTTTATTGATTTCTGAGAGGAAGGGAGATAGAGAGATAGAAACATCAATGATGAGAGAGAATCATTGATCGGTTGCCTCCTGCAGGCCCCCCATGGGGATCGAGCCTGAAACCTGGGCATGTGCCCTTGACTGGAATTGAACCCGGGACCCTTCAGTCTGTGGGCTGGTGCTCTATCCGCTGAGCCAAACCAGCCAGGGCTCTTTGTATCTGTTTTAATGATGGATATCATGGAGTAGTTTTCTTTTATTGTGTTGTTGTCTGGTCTTGGTACCAGGATAATGCTAACCTCAAATAATGAATTGAAAGTATTTCCTCCTCTTCAAGTTTCTGGAAGAATTCGTATAGAATTATTTTTTCCCTCATTAATAGAATTCATTATTGAAACCATCTGAGCTCGGAAGTTTCTTTGTGGGAAGATATTTAATCACAAATTAAATTTCTTCAATAGAGATAGGGCTATTCAGGTTCCCTATTTCTTCTTGAGAGAATTTGATAGTTTGTGTCCTTCAAGGAATTTGTCCATTTCATCTAAATTGTTAATTTATGGGTATAAAGTGGTTCGTAGCATTCCTTCATTCCCACCTGTGTAGTGAGGTCTCCTCTCATTCCTGACACCGGTAATTTGTGTCTTCCCACGTTCCCCCCATGATCAGGTTTTGGTTTCGCTGACTTTCTCTCTACTTTTTGTTTTTATTGATTTATGCTTTGATGTTTATCATTTCCTTTCTTCTGCTTACTTTGGGTTTAATTTGCTCTCCCTTTTATAGTTTCTTAAGGTAGAAGCTGGACTTATTGATTTGAAGCCTTTTTTTATATACAGCCACTCAGTGCGATAAACTTGTCCCCACGTGCTTCTATCCGGCTTTCAATAAATGCTGCATGTTGTACTTTCATTTTCATTCAGCTCACAAAGCTGGTGCCCTGGCCAGGTCGCTCGGCTGGTTAGAGCGTCGTCCCGATACCAAGGCTGCAGGCTCCATCCCTGGTCAGGGCACATACAGGAGCAGCCAGTGGATCCATAAATAAGTGGAACAACGAGTCAATCTTTCTCTCTTCCTCTCTCCCTTCCTCTCTCCCTAAAATCAATCAATCAATGAAAAATTTAGAAAAACTAGTGACACTTTCTGTCTTTTTTTACTTATGGATTATTTAGGAGTTTGTTGTTCAGTTTCTAAGTGTCTTTCTGTTATTGATTTCTAATTTAATTCCACGGAGGACTCGATCCTTTTAAATGTGTTCACACTTGCTTTATGGCCCATCAGATGCTCCGGAAAGCATGTGCGTTCTGTCGAGGGCTGGGACGGCCCCCAAGTTCCAATTAGGTCGGCTTGGTTGATAGTGTTGTCCTAGTCTCTCAGAGCCTTGAGGGTCCTGTCTGCCCAGGTGCTAAGCTCTCAACCACAGCCGTTGTAGCTCTTCATCTCCTTGTAGTTTTTCCTTCATGTATTTGAAGCTCTTCTTTAGGGGCAGAAATGTTAAGGATTGTTATAGCCCCCTGGTGAATTTACCCATTATTTCTGTAAAATGACCTTTTTATTTTAAAAATATATATATTTTGATTGATTTCAGAGAGGGAGAGAGAGACACATCAATGATGAGAGAGAATCATCTATCGGCTGCCTCCTGCACACCCCCTACTGGGGATTGAGCCCACAACCTGAGCATGTGCCCTAACGAGAATAGAACCCGGGACCCTTCAGTCCGCAGGCCAACACTCTAACCACTGAGCAAAACCTGCCAGGGCTACTTTCATATTTCTTTTTTTAATATATATATTTTTATTGATTTCAGAGAGGAAGGGAGAAGGGAGAAAGAGATAGAAACATCAATGATGAGAGAGAATCATCGCTCGGCTGCCTCCTGCACACCCCCTACTGGGGATCGAGCCCACAACCTGGGCATGTGCCCTTGGCCGGAATCGAACCTGGCACCCTTTAGTCTGCAGGCTGACACTCTATCCGCTGAGCCAAACCAGCCAGGTCCACTTTTATATTTCTTATAGTGTGGGGCTGCTGTTGGTGAATTCTTTCAGCTTCTGTAGGTCCAAACATGTCTTTATCTCACCTTTGGTTTTAGAAGTTATTTTTGTGAGGTGTAAAGTTCTCAGTTGGAGGTTTTTTCTTGCAGTACTTTAAAAAGGTTACTCTCTTCTCACATTGCTTCTTATAAGAACTACTGTCGTCATTATCTCTGTTTCTCTCTACATAATGTGTCTTTTTCTGGCTGTTGTTCGATTTTTCTTATCATCGCTAGTTTTGAAAATGTTGCTTATGATGTCCCTTGGTGTGGTTTTTTTCACCTTCTGTGTTAGGGGTTTGTTGAGTTCTTGGTAGTTACTATTCACATACTTGTTCTGTTCTTCCTCCCTCCTCTCCTCTCCTCTCCTTGGGAACTCCGCCATGATTGCATATGCTAGGTCAGTGGTCGGCAAACTCATTAGTCAACAGAGCCAAATATCAACAGTACGACGATTGAAATTTCTTTTGAGAGCCAAATTTTTTAAACTTAAACTATATAAGTAGGTACATTGTTATTAAGTTAATTAGGGTACTCCTAAGGCTTAGGAAGAGCCACACTCAAGGGGCCAAAGAGCCGCATGTGGCTCTCGAGCCGCAGTTTGCCGACCACGGTGCTAGGTCATTTGAGCTTGTCCCATAGCTCACTGAAACTCACTTTTCTTCTTTTCCTTGGATATTTTTTCCTGTTTTAATTTGGATCGTTTCAATTACTATGTCCTGTGGCTCACGCATCTTTTGTCACCTCAGACCTAATGTTAATCCATGGAGTGTATTTTTCATATTGAACATTACAGTGTTCATTTCTAGGCATTCAGTTTCGATCTTTTGGATGTCATTCATGGCTCTACTTAATGGTTCAGTATATTGGATGCAGTTGTGGTGACTGTTTTGTTTTATTGTCCTTGTCTATCATTTCAACATCTGTGTCCAGCCCTAGCCGGGTTTGCTCAGTGGATAGAGCGTCGGACTGAAGGGTCCCAGGTTTGATTCTGGTCAAGGGCACATACCTCGGTTGCAGGCTCCCAGCCCTGGTCAGGGGCATGCAGGAGGCAACCAATCAATGTGCCTCTCTCACATCGATGTCTCTGTCTGTCTCTCCCTCTCCCTTCACTCTCTCTAAAAGTCAATGGGAAAAATATCCTCGGGTGAGGATTAAAAATAAAAAAACAAAACCATCTGTGTCCAGTGTAGGTCAGTAGATGATCCCCTGCTCTGTGCAGGCCTGGTCATCTTCGAGCGGCTGCCAGGCATTGTGGACTTCAGGGCCTGGGGAGTGGGCCTCGTGGTTTTCCTGTAAATGTCCTGAGCTCGCTCCTGGGACGAGCTGCGTTTCTCGGGAACAGTGCATGGCTGCCTGGCCTTGCTTTCATGACGTCTGAGGCAGGTGCAGAGAAGGGCTGTGTCCAGCCTGGCTAGCTCTCCCCGTCCTGAGGACGCCTTCCTGCGGGTTCTGCCCCTTGTCCCAGGAGCTGTGAGTTTCCCGGGAATGGCGCTGGGACAGGAGCGACTCCCGGCCCTGGCTGAGTGTCCTGCGCTGTGTCCTAGCCCCTGTGGACGGGCTCTCCCCGCCTTGGAAGTTCCCTCCGTGCGTGCGCTGGTCCACTCTCTGCTGGGCACGCACTCTGCTGGCTCAGGAGGGGTGACCCTGTGGGTTGTCTGCGTCTTCTCCCTGGGAGGGGGGCACTGTCTTTTCCCCTGAGTGCATTCCAGCTGCAGGTGAGCTCCCGCCGAATAATGGTCGATCCCGCTGAACCTGCGTCCTTCGCTCCCTGAGCCCCGCAGAGTCCGTGATCAGCACTTGCTCCCTCAGAACCTCGGTCCAGTGTCCTTTTCAGGCAGACCCGTGCTGCCCCCATCCCCACGCTCACGGCCGTGCGTTTCATGCCGCACTGGACTGTAAGTCCTGCCCGCTTCACTGGCGCCCTCCAGGCCTGGCTCTCTACTGGAACATGGTGGGTCCTGAGCACTTTTTATTTGTTTGTTTGTTTATTTTAAAATATGTTTTTGTTGATTTTTAGAGAGGAAAGGAGAGGAAGAGAGAAACTTCAATGATGAGAGAATCATGGATCGGCTGCCTCCTGCACGCCTCCCACTGGGGATCCAGCCCGCAGCCCGGGCCTGCGCCCTGCCCGGGAATGGAGCCAGTGGCCTCTTGGTTCCTGGGTTGACGCTCACCACGGAGCCGCCGGCGGGTGGTACTGAGCACTGTTGGCTGAGAACCGGGACGTGTGACCCACTCCTGATGGTCTCCCGGGTGTCAGCGTCCTCTAGTTGGGCTCATGGTCCCGATGGCGGCGTGTTGGCCGCACGGCCGGGCCTCCTCCCATGTGGTCTGCGGAGCTCTTCCCTCGGAAGGGAGAGGTCAGGGGGGCTTTTGTTTGTCTCACGCTCCTCTCCCCCGACCCAGGTCCTGCCGGGCCCGTCCTCCTGCCACTCTCAGACTCCACAGAGCCTTCTCCTGGGAGCGCTGGGGACCTTTGCTCTCCAAGCCTCGCCAGGAGCCACATTCTTGCCCCCATCACCCAATACCCGCTTATCGGGCGGCGTTGGGTGTCCCGCTCGTGTTTCCAGGGGACAGGCTGCTTTTGTCCATGCCCTCGTTTCACTGCCGCCCTCATGACCTGGCTCAGAGCTGCTCAACCTCTGAAATCCAAAGTGGCTGACCTTTCACCTCGCCGTTTTATGAATTCTTTAGTAAGAGTCCTCCTTTCCCTTCTAGGTTAGTTTTTTTAATTTTTAATGTTACAGTTCTAAAATGTGTTGCTTGGGATATTAGAAGCCAAGCTTTGTTTAGCAGGGAATCTTGCTTTGTGCGTGTTTCCCCGACGCTTTCCTTACTCTCTAGCTCCATGGGAATATCTTGTTAGCGTTTGTATTAGCTCTTTGGTATGTAACTGCGTTGGAGCCAAGTTAAGATGGTGTCATATCATGGTTAATGCTTTGATATGATTTATGATTGCTGACCCTTCGTGCTTTCCCTCACCTTCAAGCCGTCACTCTTGTTACATCTGAAGCCTCGAACCATCTTCCTCCAGCCCAGCCCCCTGTCTGGTAACTGCTGGTTGAGTTTCCCTGCAGAGCTGTCTGTCACAAGCCTGTCTGACCCCCGTCCTCCCTCCCAAAGCTCAGCTCCACGTCCTTCTCCTGGGAAAATGGTGTGGAGCCCACATGCTGCCCAGGGTGTGTCCATCACCTGCTCAAAAGCTTAGACGCCCGGCCGGCCCGGCTCAGTGGCTGAGCATCGACCTGTGAACCAGGAGGTCACGGTTCGATGCCCAGTCAGGGCATGTGCCCAGTTTGCGGGCTCGATACCAGTGGAGGGTGTGCAGGAGGCAGCCGATCCATGATTCTCTCATCAGTGATGTTTCTCTCTCCCTCTCCCTTCCTCTCTGAAATCAATAAAAATATATTTTTTTAAAACTTCAACATTACTTGGTACCTTCAAAGCCCCTGCTCATCTGCTCCCAAGTGTGTTCTTCTCACACTGCTTCCCTCTGATCCCAAACTCAGTGTTGGTCACCCATCTTGACATGTTTCCTTAAGTAACAGGTGGGGTTTTGTGCTGCTTTCAGACTTTACGTCCATGGTGTCGTGTTGTACTCATACTTATGTAGCTTGCTGTTGTCATCGATATGGCGTTCTGAGAGCTGCCCGTGCCGACACAAGTAGCACTCGTTCACTTATCTTGGCGACTGATAGCATTTCATCGTGTAAGTGCACTGAACATGTTCTCATTTCTCTGTGAGAAACAGTCTGCAAGGAGAAACAGTGCCGCCAGGAGTGCTCGGGCGTGTCCCCGGCAGGGCCTGGCCGTGGGCGGGTGAGGAGTACTCGGGCGTCCCCGGCAGGGCCTGGCCGTGGGCAGGTGGTGCTCAGCCCCGACGGCGCAGGTGCTCTCCACAGGGGGCCACCCACCCTCCCATGCAGCGCCCCTCGGCTCTCGCTGCCCCACACGTGCCATGGAATTTTACTTGTTGCTCGTTTGATGAGTGTGAATTCCTATCTTACTGTGGTTTGATTTGCATTTTTTCATTACTAACGGGGGTGAGTACATTTTCCTCTTTACTGGTCATTTGTGTTTCTTCAGTGACTTGCCTGTTTATCTCCTTTGCCCATTTTCAATTTAGTGGTTTGCCTTTTATTAATTTGTAAATGCTCTTTATATATTATGGACACTACTCTTTTGTTCGTTTATATAAATACTAGTGGCCCGGTGCATGAAATTCGTGCACAGGTGGGGGGGGATTCCCTCAGCCCAGCCTGCACCCTCTCCAATCAGGGACCACTTGGGGGATGTCCGACTGCCGGTTTAGACCCGATCACACAGGGATTGAGCCTAAACTGGCAGTCGAACATCCCTCTCGCAATCTGGGACCACTGGCTCCTAACCGCTCGCCTGCCTGCCTGATAGCTCCTAACTACCTCTGCCTGCCTGCCTGATCGCCCCTAATCTCTCTGCCTGCCTGCCTGATCATCCCTAATGCCCTCCCCTGCCGACCTAATCTTGCCCCCAACGGCCCTCCCCAACGGCCTGATCTCACCCCCAACTACCCTACCCTGCAGGCCTGGTTGTCCCCAACTGCCTTCCTCTGCCGGCCTGATCTCACCCCCAACTGCTCTCCCCTGCAGGCCTGGTTGACCCCAACTGCCCTCCCCTGCCGGCTTGATCTCACCCCCAATGGCCCTCCCCTGCCAACCTGATCTTGCCCCCAACTGCCCTCCAAGGCAGCCATTGGCTCCTCACAGTTCACCCAGATTTGGTTCTGATTGGTCGGTTTCTATGCCAGTCAGCGTCAAAATCTCTGCCTCCTAGGCAGCCATTGGCTCCTCACAGTTGACCCAGATTTGGTTCTTTTTGTGTTTTTTTTTTAAACATTTTTTAAAAAAATATTTTATTGATTTTTTACAGAGAGGAAGGGAGAGAGATAGAGAGCTAGAAACATCGATGAGAGAGAAACATCGATCAGCTGCCTCCTGCACATCTCCTACTGGGGATGTGCCCGCAACCCAGGTATATGCCCTTGACCGGAATCGAACCTGGGACCCTTTAGTCCGCAGGCCGACGCTCTATCCACTGAGCCAAACCGGTTTTGGCCCAGATTTGGTTCTGATTGGTCAGTTTCTATGCCCGTCAGCATCAAAAGCTCCGCCTCCTAGGTAGCCATTGGCTCCTCACACTTCACCCAGATTTGGTTCTGATTAGTCGGTTTCTATGCCAGTCAGCGTCTCTGAGCCTATCAATGGGGCCTGATCAGAAAGGTGGGGCTGATCAGCAGCCCCTGTGGAGGCCTGGAAATGGAGGCGCCGCTGCTGGCCTGGCCTGGAGAGAAAGAGAGAGGCAAGTGCTGATCAACAGCTGCCACACAGGCTAGGGATCAGACACTGCTTCTCCCTTCAGACCTCTCTCTGGGCCTGATTCGCAGCCCCCTCAGCAGTTAGTGCTGGGTCACCATACCTGCAGCTGCAGCAGTCAGTGCTGGGTCGCCACGCCAACCCAGCACTGACTGCAGGACTGACTTCGGGTTGGTCGAGCCTCCGGTCATGACGGACCCAGGGTTTTATATATTAGGATCTCCTCCCATCTCTGGTCGGTCTTCAGGTTTTCTTCCATGTTGCATTCTGTGTCTCTCATTTATAGGTGCTTTCTGCTTTACTGTCGCCACATGTGTCGTCCTTTCGTTATGGCTTGTGCTCTTTGGTGTCTTATTCCAGGAACTCTTCCTTCCGTGGGAATCATAAAGATACTCTGTTCCCTGGTCGTAGTTCAGAGTTTTGCTTTGAGCTTTGGTTGTAACCCCTTGAATTTGCCTTTTGTAGATGGGAGGCAGCGCTCAGAGGGCTTTCCATGTGGGTGGCTGCTGGCTGTGACTCAGTCATTCTGATGAAGGCGTGGCCTGTGTCTAGGCGCCCGCGCTGTGCCCTGGTTTACTGTCCTTCCCTCACCGTCTCCCTTTGTGGCAGCTGCATCGCAGCTGTGCATTCCCGAGATCCTCGGTGACCTGTCACGTCCCGCTGCCCTGTGATGGCCTTCCTCCCGCTGTAGCTCCTGGAGTCGCTGCCCCAGTTTGTCCCAGGAATGGGCAGCGTCTGCCATGTGACACGCAGTCACTAAGTGTTCTCGAGGGAAGGAAGAAGGTTGGAGACTGAAATCTGAATTAGCGAGTGTTAAATATCGCTAATGTGTTGTTAGGAGGAAAGCATGGTAGTCCTTACAGCTTGTGCTGTAAGGAAGGTGAAGGAATTGCCTCAGTGGTTGGTGTGGTGTGTCAGTGTTCATTGTGTGGAGGCTGAGTGTGTGAGTCTGATCTGATGGGTAAGTCACACGGGCCGGCCCAGCTTGTGGGCTCCCCCCTCCTCCACTCTCCCCTCCCCCCTGTCACCCCCCCCCCCCCGCCCCGCTTTCTCAGTGCTCTGCCTCAGCGTCCCGTCCTGTCCCGGCAAGTCTTGGGGATCCCTCCTCTGTTCCTCCCCAGCGGAGATGAACTTGTGTCGCCATGCAGCTCCCTCGCAGGCCTGTTTCCGATCTTCAGGGGGAAACATTGAGCCATGGCCTTGCGGACAGTGTGAGCTCTAGGTTTGCGCACCCTCTTCATCCTGCTGGGCCTCCCCTCTGTCCGCTTTGCCGAGGGGCTTTATCGTGAACGGACACTTAGTGTTGTCGGATGCTTTTTCTGCATCTATTGAGATGACCGCGTGAATGTTCTTTCAACTGTTTAGATGGTGAACAACATTGATTGAATTTTCAAATTTTGAACCAACCCCGGCTGGGCTGTGGGATGAACCCCCCTCAGTTGTGCTGGGTTGTTGCTGTTGCTGATTTGAGGGCTATATTTGTTTAGAATAGCTTGTGTCTGTATTCCTGGGGGACACTGGTCTGTAGTTTTCTCAAAATGTTTTTATCTGGGTTTGCTATTGGGGTATTACTGGCCTCACAGAATGACTTAGAATTTCCTCCTCATTTGTTTTCTGGTGGAGATGATGTAGAATAAGTATTATTTATTCCTTATGTCTGTGGTAGAATTCACCATTAAAACTCTCTGGGCCTAAGGATTGGGTTTTTTGTTTGTTCGTCTGTTTTTTGGTGGGAAGGTTCTAAACTGCAAAGCCAATTTTTTGTAACAGATGCAGGTTATTCAGATTTTCTATTTCTTCTTGTCTTTCAAGGAATTGGCCCCCTTCATTTAAGCTGTTGAACTTATGGGTATATCATGTCTCAAGGTATTGTTTTATTATCCTTAATGTATGTGTGACATATAGTAATATCCTCTTTTATTCCTGTAATTGATCATTCTTACCTCTTTTTTTTTTTTCCTTTTTCTTTTTTAAAGATTTTTTTATTGATTTTTTTTTTTAGAGAGATAGGAAGGGAGAGAGAAGCATCAATGATGAGAGAACGATTGATCGGCTGCCTCCGGCACGCCCCCTACTGGGGATCAAGCTCACAACCTGGCATGTGCCCTGACCAGGAATCAACCGGAAACCCTTTGGTGCACCAGACGATGCCCAACCAACTGAGCCAGGCTGGCCAGGCCATTAGCCTTCTTTCAGAGCAGGTCTGCTGAGGCAGATGCTCTTCATTGTATTCATTTAAAAATGCCTTGGATTTACCTGCATTCCCGGAGCATAAAGTTGGCGCAGAGAAAGTTCTGGTTGACCGTTCCTGCTCCCCGCGGGAGCTCGCCCCACGTCTGCTGAGACGCTGGCACCACGGTGAGGTCCGGCACTGCTGTGCCCTTTGCTCTGGCTGCTTTCAAGATAGTTTTTAATCTCCGATGGTTAGCAGTTTGATTATGATGCTGCCGGGCCCAAGTTTCCTTTAATGTATTCTGCTTAGGTTTTCAGCCTCTTGAATCTGAAAAATATGTCTTTCACTAAATTTGGGATTTTTGAGCCATTATTTCTTTAAGTATTTTTTTCTGCACAAATATGTTTTTCTCCCTTGGGCTGAAATGATGCACTGTTGTTCTTTTGCTAGCCCGCAGGCCCCGGAGCACTGGCCCCTTCCCCCCAGGATTTCTTCTCTCCTTTACGTTCGGTAGCTTCTGTTGGTCTCGCTTCAGCTTCACCGCCTCTTTCTTTCTTTTCAAAAAACTTTTTAAAATTGATTGTAAAGAGAGGGTGGGGAGAGAAGGAGAGGTTTGTTGTTCCGCTTATTCATGGACTCATTGGTTGATTCTTGTATGTGTCCTGGCCAGGGATGGAGCTGACAACCTTGGTGCATCAGGATGACACTCTACCACTGAGCCACCCGGCCAGGGAAGCGGCTCTTGTTTTCTGTCGCCTGTTCTATTAGGAGCTTAGCGTGTAAATACTTGGTATTTTTTTATTTATTTATTTTTAAAATTTATTGATTTTTTACAGAGAGGAAGGGAGAGGGATAGAGAGTTAGAAACATCGATGAGAGACAAACATCGATCAGCTGCCTCCTGCACATTCCCTACTGGGGATGTGCCCGCAACCAAGGTACATGCCCTTGACCGGAATCAAACCTGAAACCTTTCAGTCCGCAGGCCGATGCGCTATCCACTGAGCCACACTGGTTAGGGCTGGTATTTTTTTTAATATCATGTGATTCGCCCTGACCTGTGTGGCTCAGTTGACTGGAAAGGTCATGGGTTTGATTCCGGCCACATACCCAGGGCCAAGAGCACATACCTGGGTTGTGGGTTTGAACCCAGGTCAAGGTGTGTACAGGAGGCAACTGGTTGATGTCTCTCTCTCTCTCTCTCTCTCTCTCTCTCTTTCTCTCCCCCCCCCTCCCTCCCTCTTCTTTCCTCTCTCTCTAAGATCAATAAAAACATATCCCTGGGTGAGGCTAACATTTAAGAGGGTCATGTGATTCTAACGTACAGAAGACTTGAGAGCCCAGCTCTCTCCTCCAGGCTCGGTGTCCTTGCCTTAAAGAGTGAGGATGGCAAGCCTGCCTTTCCCCGCCCAGGGCTGCGGGGTCTTAGCGTGTGTCGTCTGAGGGGTCAGCGGTTCGCATGTGGCACAGGTGACCCAACTAGTCAGGGAGTCAGGACCAGCGACTGCGAAGGAGCTCCGTGAGCAGACAGCGCCGGGGGCGTCGCTCAGGGCCCCGCCGCGGCTGAAAAGAGGATGTGACAGACATTCTCACGGTTAGGACAGCGGCCACCGGCTGGAGGCCAGCCAGTCAGTGCCAGGCTGTGCCCTGTCGCTGTCGCCCACGGTGTGACAGGCACAGACACATTTGTCACCAGCCAGGGCTGCAAGTGCGAAGGCCGCATACGGGCCAAGCGCCGAGAGCACCCGAGGGGGTGGGTCAGGGCGGAGAGACCAGACTTTCCGTCTTCAAATATGTTAACAAAGGGAAATAAATGGACAAATTGCATAGCAGCCTATGTTTATCAAATTATGTAGGAATTTTTACGTCTCTGAGCTCATAAGTCAGGCTGCTGCTGCCAGAATGACTGCACTAATTCTGACGGGGCCACCGGCTGGAGCCACAAGCCTTGCTCTCACACCTGCTGTGCGCACTCGGTGGGTCCCACCGGCTGGAGCCACAAGCCTTGCTCTCACACCTGCTGTGCGCACTCGGTGGGTCCCACCGGCTGGAGCCACAAGCCTTGCTCTCACACCTGCTGTGCGCACTCAGTGGGTCCCACCAGCTGGAGCCACAAGCCTTGCTCTCACACCTGCTGTGCGCACTCAGTGGGTCCCACCGGAATGACGTTCAGTATCAGGCAGTTGAGGTCACATGGTAATGCATAACACACTGGCATAAGTTATTTTGTTAAACATTTTTTTAATATATTTTTATTGATTTCAGAGGGGAAGGGAGAGGGAGAGAGAGAGAGAGAAACATTGATGAGAGAGACACATCAATGGCTTCCTCCTGTGAGCCTGACTGGGAGTCGAACCATGACCTCCTGCTCAACCACTGAGCCACACCGGCCGGGCCTGTTTTGTTAATGTTTAATAAAATGTGACACATTTCAAATACCCTTAAATGTACAAATTAATTTAATGGAAACATTTCAGCTAAAGCTGTTCTCTTATTATTAACAGAATATCCAAGGCATCTCCAAGCACCCAGTTCAGATTACTAAGCCTCGGAACTATAAAGGTAAGGCGTTCCTTTCCACTTGGCTGGAGTCTCAGTGTCTGTGACGGCTTCTCTGTCGCTGTCCCCAGTTTCTCCTCTTGTGCGCAGCCAGGACCTAATGTACAGTGAAGAGTAAAGCAGGCTGAAGTGGTAGGGCACCTCCCTTCTGGCAGTTTACAAGTTCAAGTAGATGCTAATTATACAGGAAGCATTGCCCTGCTCCCAGCTCCCCCCACCAGCTCCCAGGAAAGGAAGAGCAGCCAGGAGCTCGCGCGTGTGCAAGTCTGGAAATCTCAGGGGCTGTTTGTAAAGCGGGCGAGCAGCTCCTTCTCCGTGCCTCACTGTCATGACGGTGGCATTACTAAGACAGAAGCGGTCAAAGCTGAACCGCGTCGCTCCTGTGGCCCGTTCCCAGAACCCTGCACGAGGCGCTGCCCGCCACTGGGCTCGGGGAACTGCCGCTGGCAGGCGGGGCACAGTGAAGCAGCCGTGTGTGTGTGTGTGTGTGTGTGTGTGTGTGTGTGCGCGCGCGCGAGCACGCGCTGATCCTCACCCGGGGATATTTTCCCATTGATTTTTAGGGAGAGTGGAAGGGAGAGGGAAAGACAGAGAGAAACATTGATGTGAGAGAAACACATGGATTGGTTGCCTCCTGCAGGCGCCCCCACCAGGGCCCGGGCCGGGGAGGAGCCTGCCACCGAGGTACGTGCCCTTGACCGGAATCGAACCCGGGACCCTTTGGTCCTCAGGCCAACGCTCTATCCACTGAGCCAAGCCGGCCAGGGCTCAGATTGCTCTCAATGGGCCACATCTAAGCATCAGTGTTGGCCCTTTTCCTCACTGGGAAGCCCAGACAGAACAGGAAAGTTTAATAAGACATCGATTTGCTTTCAATAATGATATGATATTTTAAAATTACTTTATTAAAATATTCAAAGTGCAAAATCTAGACTCCTTGGACTGGAGAATGATGGTAAAGTAATGTCTGAGGACGGGCTGCGGATCAGCCCGTGAGCAGTTCACCAAGTGCCTTGCACCCCTATCCAGGGAAGGAAGAGGCCGCCCTCACCATCTCCCCGAGGACCATGCTGGTCTCCGCCAGGGGCCACACCTTCCTGGCGGCAGGTATGGAGACCAGGTGGAGGTGCTGCGGTCGCTGTAGCTCACCCTGTGCCTTTCACACAGTTAAAATGTTTACAAATTGAATAATTGAAAGGTGCTTCTAAAACTCATTCTTTTTATATATTTATCTTTTTATTTCAGAGAGGAAGGGAGAGGGAGAGAGAAATAGAAACACCAATGATGACAATCATGGATCGGCTGCCTCCTGCACGCCCCGCACTGGGGATGGAGCCCACAACCGGGCATGTGCCCTGACCGGGAATCCAACCATGACCTCCTGGTTCCTAGGTCGGCGCTCAACCACTGAGCCCCACCAGCTGGGCTAAAACTCATTCTCTAAAATAAACCCTAAGGCAAATGTTTATATGAAGCAAGGGTTTCTCACGCACAGTAAAGAAGTCTGCTTCGGGGCCCTCACGGCACCACATCTGGATCTCAAATAGCCCTCCAGTCCCCACCCCGTCTGCCCCCTCCTCTCTGTGCTTAGCATCCTGGCCATGCGGGCGGTCCGCTGTCCTTCACCCCGGAACCTGCATCCCCAAGAGCATCTTGCTCCCTCCTCGCCCCCCGCCGCGCCCCTCCCCCCTCGTGCCTGTGCTCAGGTCCCGGTCTGTGAGGTGCACACTGGCCGCCTCTTACAGCAGCCTCTCCCTCCTCACCGTCTCCCAAACCTCCTCACCCAGCGTACACCCATCCCCTCCCAGAGCTACATGAGGAAAGAGACGGGTCTGTGTTGCTCGCCAGCGCCCAGCCCAGCACACAGTAGGCCCTTTGTGAAATTCTCATGTTCAGAATGGGCGGGTGGATGAACACAGCCCACCCTCGGAGGCATTGCCGGCCTCACGGGAGGCAGAGGGCCTCTGGACTTGCAGACACAGGGTGGCCAGTGGGAAGGGGTGGTCCCTTGGTGTCGAGGTGGGGGTGAGGCTGGGCCGGGGGCAGCAGCAAGGAGGGACACTGGTGGTGGATTCTGGTTAACGCAGACTTTTTCTCAGACTTTGCGCAGATTGAATTGCGCATTCTTGCACACTTATCTGGGGACCCAGAGCTTCTGAAGCTATTCCAGGAACCTGAGAGCGACGATGTCTTTTCCACCCTGACTTCACAGTGGTAAGATACGCGAGCTCCCAATAGTATCAGATCTGCAGGAATGCCTGGAGTTATTCTGAGGCTATTTTCATAAGAAAGAAATTATCTCTTT